>NC_058134.1:194488205-194531496 GCF_016433145.1 Gracilinanus agilis
GTAACAGAACCCGGGGGGGGGGGGGAGGGGGGGGGCGGCTGGCAGCCTAGCTGGGTTTTCACCCAACCTCTTATCTCACCTCCCTTCTGTCAGCTTGCCTGACACACCCTGACCCTGCTGTAATGCTCAACTCCTGCTTCTGAGAAACTGCTTGCTTGCTTAAGGAATGTATATGTTTGAACACACTAATCATATCCTTTGAAATGTGTGCCAAGGAAAATTCCCACCAACTTATTGTTCTATATATGTTCTGTGCTTACTTATGGGTGGCACATTTCTCTCTGATGTGAGGAGGATGCCCAGGTCGGCCAGTTATTAAAGGTCCCTAAAAAACCTTCTAAACCTGAGTGTTTGGCATTTTTCAGGAGGTGTCCCACTTCAAAGGGACAAGGTTGGTTTCTGTTTCTGACGTCAGAATATCTTAAGGCACTTATATTTGTCAAGTTCATCTCAACTTTCAACAAGAACTAATATTATATTGTTTGCTGCTTTGGTCCTCACATATTGCTCACCCTATTTATTTCCTCATTCTTAAGATTTTATCTTTTGACCCCATGACAATACAGAGTAAGGGAGGGGCGTTGTCAGAAGAACCACCAGAAGGACCTTGACCTTTGAGATGGATTATCAGTGCATAAACTTTAGAAGTCTTGCTTCTCCTGCCTGTAGATGAATTCAAGTGTGGGACTGTGTAGCATGCCCGCTTCTAATTTTTCTTCTCCTGTGAATGACTAAATGCCACAGAACACATCTCCTTTCATTTTCCCTTTGACTTGTCCAGCTACATTCCTTCCCAGCGCTACCTGAAAAACAACTTGCCTATTTTCCGAGTATTTTTAAAACTACCCTTTCCCATCAAGATAAACACAGTGTTTGTGATTCAGTTGTATCATTTTTCAAATAGCACTTAACGAGGAGGATTATGACTTGAGGGCAGTGATATGGTTTGTATGGGAATTCTGGAAAACAGAATTCTTTGTTCCTGGTTGTGCCATTTTGTTCAGATTTCAGTCATACCACCATGATGAGGCACCCAAACTTTTAAGTTACCTGGCCACCTGGACAGACTTGCTAAGAACCAGAACCTCCTTCCTTTAGCCGCTTTCACCCAGAGGGTGATAACGAAATCTATATCCTAGCCAGGGCCTATGATAGATGTGCCCTGGCTAGTTGGTGATCAGATCAATTCCATCTGAACTTTACAGAAGCAGTGAAGGCCCAGACTTCAAGCCTTTTACTATTTGGTTACTTGACTTGGTCAAGGCCCAATGCCTAAATTCTTGGTATATTCTTGACTTGACTTCATGCCCTGCCCTCATCCTTGGAAATTTCATTACAAAACATCCTTGCATCCCATTTTATCAACCTCTTCCACGTTGTCGGTGAGCTTCAGTCATTCCCTGGGATGGTGCCGCTCCTGATCTCTTCATCACCCAGAAGTGTTCTACCTCCATTAACCAAAATTAGAGTTCTGTAAGTTTCAGAAAATTTCTCTCACTCTAAGTTTCTATCATTCCATCCCTGCCTGTGACTCATCACTCCTAAACTTATTCTTCATTTTCATTATAATTCTAGTCACTCTTTTCTTCTCTGCATTTCTAGTTCATGACTTCTTTTCTAGCTTCACTTTTCTCCTTTCCCAGGCTTGAAAACTCTAGTTAAAAGTTCAATCTGGTATCTTTATTAGGTCATTCAACATTCAGTTCAAGTTTGTGGTATCATCTACCATCAAATCCTTTTTCCCCTTGTTATTGCTGCCTGTCCCTTTTCAAACCCTAATGCCAGATTCCATTCCTTCTCTGACTCTTTTTTCTTATTGAGCATGCTGACTGTCCCTGAAAGAGCTATGTAACTGGGCAGCTAGGGAGCACAGTGGATAGAATGCCAGGGCTGGAGTTGGGAGGACTTGCGTTGAAATTTGGCCTCAGACATTTTCTAGCTGTGGGACCCTGGACAAGTCACTAACCCTAATTGCCTTGTCTTTGCCACTTTTCTTAGAATTTATACTACTAAGACAGAATGTAAGGGTTTAAAAAAAAAGTCACACAATGAGCCCGACTACCTCCACTATGAATTTATGTGGCCTAATCTTAACTCAAAGTGTGATGGAATGATTAGATAGTCGATATTAGAATCAAGAAGATGTCTTCAAGTCCTGCTTCTGACTATTACTAGTTTTATATTCATGGGCAAGCTTAGGAATGACTCAAAGTTACAAATAAGGAAGAAAGGAGAAGAGATTATTTTAGGAAGAAAGAGCGGTTTTAGGAAGAAAGAGCGGCCGGGATGTCAAAGGCTACAGAAATTTCAAGAAGCATACAATCTGAGGAAAGTTGTTAGATTTAGCTATCAAGAAAGAGATCATTGGTAACTATGAGGAGAGTAAATTCAGTTGTATAAGTAGTTTTAATTTATAAGAAGCTGAGAAGTAAGTGGGAAGTAAGAAAAATTAGACATGCAGATTGCTTTTTTCTTTTCTTTCTTTTTAGAACTTTTGCTGGGAGAAGAAAGTTATGTGAAGATATATTTTGAGAGGATGCCTAAGTCAAGCGGAGGTTTTTGAATGATGTAGAGGTAGGCATGTTTGTTGTCAACAGATAAGGAGCCAATGGATAAGGAATATTGAAGAGTTGAAAGAGAAAGGGAATGCTTATTAATAGATTAATTAAAGGGGGAAAATTCCAAAAGAGATGAGAAGAAAGTAGATTAATGACAAAAATATAGTGATTAGTCTTGGTGAGGACTATCTTGAGCCTAGAGGAGTGGAGGACACAGTGGAAGATGATAATGGAGGATTTGAAGCATATAATTGGGAGGGAAATCTAGGAGGGAGTTCACTCTTGATGGTCTCAATTTTCTTGCTATAACGTGAGTCAAATTTGATTTGATATTTAATACAAACTGAATTAAACTTTCCCCTTAAAAATAGAAGTTCAATTTTTTTAAAAAAGGGTAAGTACATATTAATTGTACTCTTTAAAGAAATAAAAAATACAAAAATAGAACTCAAACATTTTGTACTAAAGAAATCCAGTTATCTATTAAGAAATAATTTATTTTAATTAATACTTATTTTAAACCTCCTGCTTCAAATCAATTAACTTTAACAGTGGCAGGTTACCTGTCAAGAAACTCCCATAATACACTGAATAAAAAACAAAGGAAGGAAATAGTACATTTTCAGCATTTCTAACTGTTCTCATGATTACATGCATAATTAAGAACACCCACCTTCTTGCAAAATTTGCTCATTTAAAGTTTGTTATCTTTCTCATCTTTATTCTCCATCTTACAAAAATTGGTTCCCTTCCAAAAAAAGAACAAAACTATTTTCCTTTGTTGTTAATGAAGGAGAGTGGGATGTTGTTAGGAAACCAACCCAGAATGCACAATTTATGAAATACTAGTTTATAACCTCTAACATAAAACCAGTAGTTAAAGAAAACCAATCATTATCCATATATTGATTCAACTACTATGTCTTGCCCATATGGAGATTTGGGGACAAGCATGGTGGAGAACATGGCCAGATCCTGATCATATTGGAGTAAGGTAAGGATAGGGGAGCACCTAAAAGGGACTTGAGCTTGAACCTAAGAGAAATGGAAAAATGGTACTCTGCTTATAGCTTGTGTTTTTCACCTTTGCAGCAGCCTTGAAAGGACTGTGGTATCCTCCTCAGATATGCCCTTTATCAAGGTGATAAAGACTATATTAGGGGACAGCTAGAAGGCTCCGTGGATTGAGACCTAGAGACATGAGGTCTTGGGTTCAAATCTAGCCCCAGATACTTCTTAGCAGGTGTGACATTGGCAAGTCACTTAACTCCCATTGCATAGCCCTTACTGCTCTTCTGCCTTGGAACCAACACATAATATTGATTCTGAGAATCAATTCTGATTCTGGAAAGTCCGTTTTTTTTTTTTTTTTTGTAGTACTACATTTTAATTTAATTTAGACACTTGAAGCAAAAGTGAAAGAGAGTTGGAGGTCAAGGAGGGGAGGCAGATTGCCTGAGAGCGAAATTGTGCTTAGCATCATCCTGCCTGCTCAGCCTGTGTCACCTCCATGTGAGACCAACAAAAGTTAATCTACCAAGGCAAATTTGTGAATGGAGAAAGCCCTGGATGCAAGCCTGGATGCTCACTCCCTGGTAGAGGCAATAAGTAACTGAATTTAGAGGCTTTAATTGTGTCTACTGCTTTGGGCTACTGCTAGAGGCTCTGATTTGGACTCAATTTCATGGTATCTGTTCTCCACAATTCAGCACACACAGCTGCTGGAAACAATCTTTCTAAAACACAAGCCTGACTGCAACACACTCTCATTCAGAAACCTTCTATGGCTCCACATTGTCCCTAGGGTAGAATAAGAAGTCCTCCATGTACCAGTTTTCCTTTCTAGATTTATTGCACCTTATGTCCCTTCATGGTCTAGTCTACATGCCTACTGGCAGTTCTCCAAGCTTGGTGGAGCATCTTCTGCTGCTGTGCCTTTTTTTTTTTTATTTTTTTTTTATACCCTTAACTTCTGTGTATTGGCTCCTAGGTGGAAGAGTGGTAAGGGCTGAGGCAATGGGGGTTAAGAGACTTGTCCAGGGTCACGCAGGTGGGAAGTGGCTGAGGCCAGATTTGAACCTAGGACCTCCCGTCTCTAGGCCTGACTCTCAATCCACTGAGCTACCCAGCTGCCCCCTGCTGTGCCTTTTTGTATTGGCTAGTCCCCATTCCTGGAATGCATTCCCTTGTCCTCTCTGCCTTTTAGAATGTCTTGCTAGCAGGCCTGGAGATGAGAGGTCCTGAGTTCAAATATGACCTCAGGCACTTCCTAGCTGTGTGACCCTGGGCAAGTTGCTTAACCCCCATTGACTAGCCTTTACTGCTCTTCTGCCTTGGAACCAATATGCAGTATTGATTAATTAAACTTAAAAGGGTTTAAAAAAATTAAAAGGTTAAAAAAAAGAATGCCTAGCTACAGTCAAGTCTCAGCTGATTTTTGTGCCAACTCAGATGCTTATTTGGCTCAGCCTTCTTATCTGCCTAGTTGTTAGGCTCTTTCCTTTCTGAAATTATTGTGTTTACCTTTTTCCTTATACATAATATCTCCTCTAGGTGGGGAATTGTAGGAACTGAATGAACCAAACCGACTCCATCTTGTGCTAGATCTAGCTATGTTCTCTTTTTATTTAATTCTGGATCTAGTCCAATTTCTGCCTTGTGAGAAAACGTTCTTCAATTGTGAGAAAATCTTGCATTGTTTGGACTTGGCCCTTTATGGCTGGGAAGCTGGAACACCTCTACCTGTTGCCTAGGCCCTTAACTAAGGTCCTGGATTACGTGGACCAGAAACCTAATAAGATCTGAAGATTGATGCAAGAAGCTTTCTCACAATTATACAGTTCAGGCAACCCATAAACCCATATGTCTTATCTGCAAACTGGCCCTGTACTGATCCATCAGTTATAGGTTCCATGTTCCTTTGACTGAATACAGACCCTTGGGAGCAGGGGAGCAGGGGGGACATCGACTTTTTCTGATTTCAGGAAATCGTACCTGCTTTCTCTCTCCCTCCCAACTTTGGAGAGCTTCTAATCTTTCCTTTAATTAGAAATCAGATGACTTAATCTTGCACCCTGGCTTAATTATTTCCTTTTAATGCTTTAAAAATCTGTCTCTTCCTGTACTACGGGTCCAGTGCCAGGATTAAGAGTTTTGATTTGTTATGTAATTTGCATGCATTGTTTAACAAATCAATATGCTTGGAAGCTTGAACCTTTGTTTCTTCAGTTATTGCAGATTCCATCTGCCACACGGGATAATGTATTTTTTCATTATGTTTTTCATTATATCTTTTTACCCTTCGTGTTCAGCATAGTGTCATTCACGAAGAAGAAAGTCAATAACTACTTATTAGACTCATTAGACTAGATTGTTGTACCTGAGGGTTGCAAACATTGACGTGAAGCCTTTTCTGATTTCCCCCAGTGGTTAGCAAACGCCTTTCCAATTACTTTGTATTTTTTATTTTACTTATATATGTACACATTGTTTCTCCCAATAGAATGAGAGCTCCTTGAGTCCAGAGATTGTTTCATTTTTGCTTCTGTTGAAGTAGTAGGCATTTAATGCTGATTGGTTGGATTGACTTGGTTATTATAGGAACTTGAGACTCTTTTGCATCTTGCCTCCTCCTCTTTCTCCTCCTCCTCCTCCTCTCTCCCCTTAATTTCTGTCTTAGGATCATTATCAAGTATAAATTTCAAGGTAGAAAAGGAGGATGGGCTGGGGAAATTGGGATTAAGTGACTTTTCCAGGGTCACACAGCTCGGAAGTGTTTAAGGACAAATTTGAACCATTTGAGCTATATAGCTGTCCTTTGGCTGCCCTCTTCTTAATGTTCTTTAGCTAATCTTTACTAAACTGTAGTGTCCAAAGCTGAAGAGAGTACATCAGATATAGTTTGACTAGAGCAGAGACACTGATCGTCATTGCCCTACTTCTGGACATTGTGTTTCCCATCACAGATTAAGATTGCAGCAGCTTTTTTGGCTGTCATATCAAACTATTGATCCATATTAATGTACACCTCAGACACACTGTACGAACCTAGGCAAATAGTTAACCTTTGTCTACATCATTCTCCTCATCCGTAAAAGGGGGATAACAATAGCATCTAGCTCTCAGAGTTACCGTGTAGATAAAATAAGAGTATTTGTAAAGTGCTTCGTGTAGCTTAATAAGCGCTTGTTAAAATTTAGTTTAAAAACATTCTTTTGGAAGAGGCAGTTAGGTGGCTCAGTGAAGAGGGCATTATCTTTCCCCATGTCGTCCATCCATCCATCCCCAGTGCCATCATCACCAACAGCAATGACAAAATGCCTCAATACCCTGTATGGTTCAAGGTGTACTCTACTCTAGGTGAGGAGGAAATATTAGAGATAAATGTTCTTGAGTTCTAGTTTGCTAATGTTTGACTAAGAGGAGATTATGATGAGTAAAGGGAAATGAGAAGGAACTTAATGAGGAAAAAAATTAGATTTTAATGAAATTCTGGGTTGTAAAAGCATTAAAGGTTACGGGATCATCATGGTAAAATGGAAAGAGCGCTGCCCTTGGTTCTACCTTTTATAATGTCTAACTCAGACACATTTCTAACCTCTTTGAGGCTATTCCTTCAACTGTAAAAGTGGGATGATACTTAAATGACTTACCTAACAGGGTTCTAATAAGGATGAAAGTAGATCATTTATATGGAAACATTTTCCAACATTAGAGCATGCTTCCTTCCATACCCACATATACTCACTCACTCATTTATATACATCCATATTTTGTTGTTACTGTTTAGTTGTACCTCATTCTTCATGAGTGCTTGGAGTTTTCTTGGCAAAGACACTGGCTTGGTTTGCCAATTCATTCTCCACTTCATTTTACTCCCATATACTCACTCCCATATTCAGATACCACCCTCCACTCCATCAGTACTGACCCATATCCACGCACACATATCCTCACATATCTCGATATCTACCTTCCAGGTCACACAAACCATTCCCACACCTTCCCTACACAATGATCCATTGGATACACTAATATCCCCCCACACCCACATTCCTTGTTGTTCTCGTTCAGTTGTTTCAGTCACGTCTGACTTTTTGTGATCCCATCTGGAGTTTTCTTGGCAAAAATCCGGGGGGTGGCTTGCCATTTCCTTTTCCATCTCATTTTACAGATGAGAAACCTGAGGAAAGAGGATTAAGACTTGCCCAGGGTCCTGTAGCTTCTAAGTATCTGAGACTGGATTTGAACACAGGATGATGAGTGTTCCTGACTCCAAACTGGGCACTCTATCCATCACACTATGCATATGTGCCATAAACCATCATATTCATATATATCCCATATATATACCCCACCTCTATAAAACACTTCTTATAAACATAAACTTACAAACAATATGTACAATGTAATGTACACATATGTGTAATATACACGTGTTTATCTGAATATGTGTGCATATGTAGGTGAGACACTAATAGATGTTTAGTAGAGCTGACCCAGAAACCAATAAAAGGAAAAGGAATATAGGAAATAACCATTAAACACGTCTGTGGGTATACTTAGTTCAGCAAAATTAAGTAATATGGGACTTATGCATCTAACATGTATTTGTTTTAAATGTTATTTACTCTGGAATTTCTTCAGAACTTAGCAAAAATTTGTGCATTTTGAAAGACTGACTGAATATGCTTGTTTTGGAGAGAATTTGATTGGGAGGGAAGAGAAGCAGGGGAATAGTGAGAAGGATAGGAACTAGAACAGAATATCAATGGCTTTGACACAGAAATCCTTAATTCCCTGAGTAGTAGTGATAGAAAAGGTACCCAAGGATAATGAAACAAGAAGAGGAACCATCTGTTTTGGATGTTCTCTTGGATCCTCTTTTCCCCCAAACTAAGTTTGGATTTTGTACCTAACAGAACAAAATTATAGTCTTCAGGGTTTGACAAGTGAGTGATTACCCAGGATTAGACTCTCATTTCCATCATGTTCTTGTGTCAGAGTTTCCCTGGCCATTCCTTAGGGAAATGAAATGACTGAAGTTCCAACAAGTTAATTTTGATTTCAGATCTGAGAGATGAGAAAACTAAATCGCAGGTAGATTTATTAGACTTTGAGACTATTTTACACATCTGTATTCCCCCCTACACACACTTGGCTACCCACAACCACATTCATCAACTACCATGCCCTCAAGGTGTTGAAGGACGATATTGCCATCATTGTCATAGTAAAGCATGGAAATGGGGGATAGTTTTGTAGGGATACAGGCAGCTTTGGGGATTTTAGGGGCCATAGAATTCATGATAGTCTGTAAGAAGGCATAGTTGGAGCTGTTGAAGATATTCATAAGAGAGAAAGGACAATCTCCTTGGCAGTAGCTAGTCCTAAACTCTTTGGGAGCAATGATCCATTTGTGCCAACCCAGGTCTTCAAATTTGATGACCATCTGATGACGCTGGCAGAGATGTGTGGAGGTAGATTCCCGAGCTGGGTAAATGGCCCTCCTCTTTCTAGCAAAGTGAGAGAAGTGGGGGCATTCCTGAGGGGTTAGGGTCACCACCAGCAGAGAGGCCTGAATGGACTGCCTCCAGTTGTCACAGGTATCCTGAGGTTGTACAGTCACCTTGTTCCCTCTTGGCAACAGCTCTAGGACTAAGCCCAGGTTACTCTGGGGGTTGAAGTTCCATTCCTTAACCACATCCAGCAGGTCAACATGAAGAACACCTTGAGACCAGGGTAGAAACCGAAATATGAGTTTTTGGTCTGACTGGAGGGCAGGTCCTTGGACTACAGACACCATTAACTCCAGATTCTGATGTGGAGAGTTATAAGCATTAGGCCTCAACCTCACATCCAACTGGGCCATCATTAGCTGCTCATCTTGGGTGATGACTGAAAGGTTGAAGAAAAGGAACTTCTGTGTGCATGGAAGAGCTTGGGTCACTTCCTTGGGGTGAAAAAAGGCACCTGAATCAGGATAAAGAAAAATACATATCAGTAGCTGTGGCACTTCATGCTCTCCTACCACATGGAATAGACTTGTGATTTCAGGAATATTCAATGGGAATGTATGCCAGATAAGAGAGAGCAAAAATGTGGATTTATTGAAGGCAATTAGGAGATTAACCTCTGCCTTGCCTACTTTTAAAAGATTAGTTTTATAGCACTTAAAACACTAAGTGTCTAGGTCAAAATCTCAGGCTAAGACCTTCCTTTCCTCACCCACCAAAAAGGTAATTATGTCCTTTTAAAGATTTGTTTTATAGTTGTGTCTGACTTCATTATCCCATTCAGGGTTTTCTTGGCAGAAATACTGGAGTGGTTTACCAGTTCCTTCTTCAATTCATTTTACAGATGAGGAGATGGAGACAAACAAAGGGTAAATGATTTGTCCAGGGTCATACGGCTAGTAAGTGTCTGAAACCAGATTTGAACTCAGGTCTTTTGGATTCCAGATTTGGAACTCTATCCATTGTGCCACCTAACTATCCTCTATTAAGTTCTTGAGGATAAGTAAAAAGAGAAAACCTCTAGAAACTTAAATATGCATTCTATTCTTTCCTTTCCTTGTTTCTTGACTTCTTGATCCCCCTGGGCTTCCTTTATGACTTTACAATAAGATGATTTCCAGATCTGAAGTTCTCTACTAATTCTGTATATTTTAACTGTTCCCTAGATAATTCTATTTGGATGTCCCACTGACATCTCAAACTCATCATGCCCCAAACTGAATTCATCTTCACTGCAAAACTTGTCACTCTCCCATTTCTTTAGTTTTGCTGGTGGCACCACCATTGTTGAAATAATTCAGGTTCATAAGCACCATCATCTTTTCTTATTCCTTCAGCTATACTGCATACACCTAGTAAGTTTTGACCTCCCTAATATCTTGTGATCAGTACCCTCCTTTCAATTCCCACAGCAATCAACCTAAGGAGCACCTAACCTCATTTCATCTATTATATTTTCCTATTATAATTTCCTATCTCCAGTTTATTCACATTCCAATCTACTTTTTATGCTGCTGCCCAACCAATTCTCCTAATGCCAGAAGACACTTTCCTTTCCCCAAATCTCTCATTCCTCTGTTTGACACCTATATTCTAGAAAGTGATAAGTGCATAGGAGAGGTAAAAATAGAAGGGGAGGGAATCAACACATATTGGAAGGGTTAGGTATGCCTTCATAAAAAAAGTGGCAGGGGAGGTGAACCTTGCAGGAGAAGGAATTCAATAGCAAGAAACATGGAGAAAGTCTCTTTTTGGCATGGAGAGTTCTCCATGAATAGCATGAAATAAGACTCAAAAGTCAGGTTGGATCTTGATTGGAAAGGACCTTAAATGTCATAGGAAGAAATTTACATTTTTATCCTATAGACAATGCTGAACTACTAAAGGCTGAACCACTCTCTTACTATGCAGGGGAGGACATAAATCAGACTTGTTATTGGGAAAATTACTTTGACATCAGTCAAAAAATCACCGGAGAGAGGAATGACTGATAGCAAAGAAATAGCTCAGGTGAGAAGGAATAAACAGCTGCACTGGGGTGGAAGTAGAAGAAAAGAGAGATCTAAGGCATCTATTGGAGGAAAAATAAATAGGACATGGCACCTGAAGGCATAAGTGGGAGGATGGAGAAGAGAGATCATGCAAGATGACGCCTAGATTTCAAGCTAGGTCACTGAGAGGATGGTGATGCTTTTAGCAAGAAGGATTAAGTTTGGAATGATGTTAGTTCAAGTGAAAGGATGATACATTCATTTCGAGGCATGTTGAGGTAAGGATTTTGGCAGGGTGTGCTGGTTCCTGGTACCTAATAGTGACTCGTTAATTATTTGTTGAAGTTCAGTCAGCAATTGAAAATAGTCCTACAGTTCAGAAGGAAAGCTGGGGCTAGAGATACAGCATTTGAGAGTCATCTGCATAAAGGTGATAATTGAAGATAAGGGAATGGATAAGACTGACAAGGGAGTGAGTATAGAGTGAGAAAAGAGGAGGAATAAGGCCTTGAGAGATGCCCTTGAATAGGAAAGGAATTAGGAAGATGAAGCAGCAAACTAGCCCAAGAAGGAACATGTACTCAGAAATATAGAAAATAGAGAAGAGTACAATATCAGAGAAACTAGAGGAAATCAGCTTCCAGAAAGTGATGAGGGGGCAAGAAAATAAAGACTGACAAAAAATATAAAAAAGTCCAAGGATTTCACAACTAGAAGGTAAAAGGAAAGAGATGGGAAGGTACTTTGAGGGAGAAACAGTGTAAAAGTAAAGGCTTTAAAAAAACTGATTGGGGAAACTTGAATAAGTCTCTAGGCAGAGGTCAAGAAGCAAGTAAAATAAAATAATAAAGATTGGAGATATGTGTGAAAACCCTAACTAGATGAGAGAGTATGGAAAAACTAACAATTCCATAGTTACATAGCATTTAAAGTTTGAAAAGCATTTTCCTAATAAAAAACCATTTGAAGTCAAGCTCTGGTACCATGTTCCTTATGTTAAATACTGGGAATTCAAAGAGAATGAAAAATTAGTCCCTACCCTTAATGATCTCCTATTCTAACAGGAGAGACTGCATGTGAATAACTTGTTTTATACAAGGTATAGGCAGAATAATCTGAAAGGAAAAAGTATTAAAAGCTAGAAGGACTAAGAATGGAATCCTGTAGAAAGTGGGCTTTGAGATGAATTTAGAAGGAAACCAGGGAAACAAGAGGTAGAGATAAGGGCTCATAGCATTCCAGGAATAGGGTCAGCCAGTCCAAAGGTATGGAGGTGGGAAACAGAGAATTGTGTGCAAGGAAAAGCAAGTAGGACACAGTGTATGGAATGGAGTAATAGTGTAAGAAGATCAGAAGGGGGAAAAGAGGCTAGTAGGCTCTGAAGAGCTTTAAGTGCAAACAAAGAGATTTAGTTTTAATTCTTGAGGGAAGAGGGAATCACTTGAGCAGGTGACATGGTAAGATCTATGTTTTAGAAAAACCACCCAGGAAGCAGAGCAGAGAATGAAGTAGAATGGGGAGACTCTTGGGGCAGAAAAAGTTTAAATGCTATTGTAATAGTACAGGGGAGACATGATGGCCAGAACTAAGGTCATGGCTATACGAGTAGAGGAAAAGTGACATATAATTGTTTTTTCATGTAATTAGGGGAAAATAAAATATTATTTAAAAATTTTGTACTTGTTGAGTATGAGATGCCGGTAGGATGTCCAATAGATACCAGTGATTTGCTCCTCCTCACTCTACAGTGAAGCAATGACATACAGAGTTGTAAAAGGGAGAGTGTTTCTCTTTTTAGCTGTTATTTTGGCAGTTTTGAGATTTTCGATCCTCACAGCATCCTAAACCTTGATTTGTGGCAGTGACTTGGGAGAAGGCTGGCAACTTGTTGGGGCCTTGAAGGCCCCAAACCTTGCTAGACCCCCAAGCCTCTGCTCAAAATAAACATCTTGAGCTACGTTAAAAAACAAACAATACAATTGGAACCAATACACATTATTGATTCCAAGACAGAAGATAAGGGTTTAAATCCCCCCACTCCCCCATCAAAATAACCCTTATCTTAGAATTGATACTAGGATACTTGGATTGACTTAGAATTGATGCTAAGTATTGGTTTTAAGGCAGAAGAGCAAAAAGGGCTAGGCAATTAGGGTTATGACTTGCCCAGAATCACATAGCTAGAAAGTATCCGAGGTCAAATTTGAACCCAGGACATCCTCTCTCTAGGACTGGCTCTCTATCCACTAACCCACTTAGCTCTCCCCAGTCACTTTTCATGTTGTCTTTGATTTGAAAGTTGTTGACTTTCTCTTTAAAAAATAAATTGGCATCCCCAGCACAGTGTCTGGCATATAGTAGTTGCTTAATAAATGTTTAACAAATGACTGACAGATGTCTAGCAAATGGGGCAAAGATATCTCCTACTTGTGCTAAATCTTTCTCAAGTGTCTCTCTTACCCCCACTCCCTGCTACCATAAAGAGATACACAATGAAATTATTAACATTGCAATGTTTTTAATCTCACTAAGCAAATTTTAGCAAGTGTTCCTAGTGATTGGATTAATTATGTAGGGTTCTTTCTGAAACCAGCTTATAGCTAATCATTTGCAATTTCCGTTTCTTCACTGGTTTCCCTTTTGGAATTCCCAGTGGGAAGGAAGTGAAGAACCTCTAGGAAAATATTGTTTTACATACATACATAAATATATATACATATATGTGTGTGTGTGTGTGTTCACTTAAATTTTTTTTAAGTTTATTTAATTTAGAATATTTTTCCATAGTTACATGATTCATGTTCTCTCCCTCCCCTCTTCTTATCCCCCTCCCATAGCCAAAAAGGAATTCCACTGGGCTTTACATGTGTCATCAGTCAAGACCTATTTTCATTTTATTAGTATTTGCACTAGGGTGATCCTTTAGAGTCTATATCCCCAATCATATCCCCAGCAAACCATGTGATCAAGCAATTGTTTTTCTTCTGTGTTTCTACTCCCACCGTTCTTTCTCTGGATGTGGATGTTGTCACTTTTGACTGTGCTGGTAATAATGCTCTTGTTTAAATGGAAAGTGAATGAATGAACGAAAAAGAGGGACAGTGTGGTATAATAGATAGCAAGGTGACTTCAAAGAAAGAAAGACCTGAGTCCATAGTATGTCTTTGACACATATTGGCTATCTGACCTTGGACAAATCGCTCAACTTCTTAGTTATCCAGATAATTAAGACAATAAGCTGCTGAGAAAGTGCTAACTTACTTTGCTAGAAGAAATTACCTTTATTAGTAAAATCATAGACCCAGGTTCAATCCTCATGCTGAAGTAATTTGCTCATTTTTTTACTGTATATTAAAAAAGACATACAATAACCTGAATAAGATAATTATACATTCTTACTTCCTCCAATATCTTCTTTTGAATTCATTTTGCTAAATTTTGTTTATTATTACTATTGCCATTATTATTATAAAATTGTTCTCAGTATATCTATAATTGCTCAAATAGCTCTCAATTCTGCATTGCTTCATGTAAATCTTCCCATATTTCTTGGTAGACTTTGATTTTTCATGTTCATGGCATAATATTCCATTGTCTCCACATCACAAAATTTGTTTAACCATTTCCAAGTCATTAGATATATTTTTGCTATTATGATTACTGCTACTAGAATATTTTTGTATAGGTTTGTCTTTTTCATTTTCTTTTCCATGATATCATTAGTACATAGTGTCTATGGTAACTGACAGGAGACAGTCTCAGATAATGGGGAAGAAGCATAAGGTTTGGAGCTAGAGGACTTGGGGTTTAGATTCAAATTCTGCTACCTTTTGACCTTGATCAATTTACTTCTCTGCTCTGGACCTCAGTTTCTTTAATTATGAAATAAAGGACTGAGGCTAGATGAAGTCCAAGATTCCTTCCAACCCTAAATCTATGAAGATGAATAATTTTGTAACTCTTGTTGAATCTTGACATATGACCATCCAAAAAGGATGTACCAGTTCACAGCTCCACTTATTTATCCATGACCCTGCCAATACTGAGAGGTAGCCTGGGGCATTGGATTCAAACCCTGCCTCAGACATGGGGCTGTGGCTAAGTTTTTCAATTTCCTCATCTACAAAGTGAAAGGTTGGACTTAATGGTCTCTGAGGGCCCTTCTAGCTCTGAATCTATAACCCTATGTTCATTTTAAATTCTCTTTGCCAATTTGACAAGTGTATGTGGTTATCTTGGGGTGATTATATTTGTATATATTTTTATTACTAGAGCATTTAAATAAGAATTCAAGGAATTATTAATAGTGTTTTTTCTTCTGAGAATTATTCATATCCTTAGGAAAGAATTTCATACACGTTTATAAAGAAGTGAGAGGAATTTTGGAGTTTTATCAGGAATATGTATAGCAAAGCCTTTTCTCTATCTCATTTCTTTCCTTTTCAATTTTGTCATTTGGGCAGCCCACACATACTAAAGTTATTTTAGATACATTGCTTTTTTGATTTATAAAAGTCAAATCCATCAATTTTATCTCACATATATACATACACATGTATAGATATACATATACACACATATATATATACATATACATATGTACATATACATATACATATGTATATGTATATATATATATTTAAAATCCATACCTTTTGCTTTAGTGCCAGTTGGAAGACAGAAGAGTTCTGCAAAGGTCAGGCAATTTGGGTTAAATGACTTG
Source organism: Gracilinanus agilis (assembly GCF_016433145.1). Classification (NCBI taxonomy): domain Eukaryota; kingdom Metazoa; phylum Chordata; class Mammalia; order Didelphimorphia; family Didelphidae; genus Gracilinanus; species Gracilinanus agilis. Next base: position 194,503,993 of record NC_058134.1, read on the forward strand.
CCCAGGGATACACAGCTAGGAAGTGTCTGAGGCCACATTTGAATCCAGGTCCTCCTGACTTATTTCCTATAATTCTGAGGTAATTTATTTAGGATTCTTATCTGTATATCAGGAGTATGTGACAACATGAGAGGTTAGGATGGGGAGTAGGCAATGGGGTGAAGAATGTCTAGGGAGTCATAAAAATCTGGGTTTAAGTTCTATCTCTAACATATTTGTTATATGATCCTGGCAAAGTTATTCCAACTTTTCGTGACCCAGGCAACTAAGTCTGGAGAAAAGTTGCTGATAGGCATTGACAGAGAGTTTCTGAATAATAAATGTTAGTTGAGCTTACCAATGAAACCAAGGTTCTATCTCTAACAAAATGGCAAGAAAGACAGGTGTACTGGCAACTAGTGTGGTACATTTGGAGCCTGGAAGACTTGGATTCAAATTAAGCTTCTCAAACTTAACTAGCTGTGCAGCTCTGGTCAAGGCTTCTCCACAGCTTGGGCAACCCAGAGACACTATCTATTGACGGATTGTCATCTGTTCTTACTATATTACCAATCTTGGAACCTGACATACTGCCATATGGCTAGAAGGAGGAAGTAGGAAAATGTTCAAGAATCGAGATGGGATTGGATCAGAGGAATCTTGAGCATTTTATGGGGGGATTATGAGGGTGGTGGTAGTGGGGGTGTGATGTACATGGAAGGGATACCCCAAGTGTTCATATTATAACTAGCACCACGAAGCAATCTAATGATTTCTTTCCTTTTTTATTCTGAAAAGAATTACCTTGCCTCCAAGCTCCCTCTCTATGGTATCCTGCACTCAATAATAATATCCACTCAAGAATATATGAAAGCTGGTATACCCTGGGGGAATAATCCTTTGAGGGAAGAGGTCAACTGGAATACTCCTTTGGGGTGTGCCTGTATATCTGATTCATGCTCTATGCATACTCATGGTCAATAGTTCTTCTTATTTCCAGTCCAGTGCTTTTTTTTTTTCAATAGGAGACTACTAATAATAACTAGCACGTAAATAGATTCTTCATATATAGGTCTTTAAAGCTTTCAAAGTGCTCAATTCATGTTATCTCAGGGGGCAGCTAGGTAGCTCAGTGGATTGAGAGCTAGGCCTAGAGACGGGAGGTCCTAGGTTCAAATCTAACCTCAAATACTCCCCAGCTGTGTGACCCTGGGCAAGTCACTTGATCCCCATTGTCTAGCCCTTACCACTCTTCTGCCTTGGAGCCAATACTGTGTATTGGCTCCAAGACAGAAGGTAAGGGTTTAAAAATATATATATATGTTATCACACTTGATCTTTATGATAACCCTGTAAGGCAAGTGCTTTATTATTTCCATTTTACAGGTGAGGAAAACTGAGGCTGAGAGACTTGCCTAAGGTCACACAACAAACTGTATCTGAGGTATGATTTGAACTCAGATTCTCTTAAATCTTCACTTTATTTACTATTTGCCTACCTATGATTTCCTTTCTGGTCCAAAGAAAGGAAAAATGCTCTTTGATTTCCATCTCTGAAGAGCTCTTTTTATGACTTCTCATTTTCACCTTCCTGTAGTTAGTATTTAATAGATGGAATGAAAATTAGTCTTTGCCATCCCTGTCGCCTCCTCCCCACTTTTATCTGTCCTAGGTCTTTTTCTGAACCAAATGACCTAAGAGAGAATAAATATGAACTATGTAATTTGGGGTGTGTGTGTGTGTGTGTGTGTGTGTTTGGGGAGGATGTTTGGATTCATCTGACATTGAGACCTCTGTTTCACACTGAATAAACCTCACTGAGAGGGCTTATGGCTATTCTCAAGGTTGGCACTTCATTTGTTCACTTGCCGCTATAAGAGGCAGCCTGGTATATTTGGAAGAGAGCTGACCTGAGAGTCAGGACAACTGGCTTTGAAGTCCTGCCTCCGACACATTCTTGAGCAAGTTAAGGATCCCTTCCCTCAGTGCCCCATGTAATTCTTGGCTCCAGTAAACTGCAAAGAAGGTGCACTGGCTGCATTGGCTGAAGGAGTTTCCTACATTGCTGAAATCTGGTCTTTGGAAATGTCTCTTGTTGAAATTCAGCCTATTTATTTGTGGAACCAAAGGAAGCTTTTACTGAAAAAAGGGGCTGAAGAAGCTTGGAATGCATTGATTGATATTCACTGGGTGAAACGAAGAATCTGAGGTGAGGAGGGAAACGATTTAGTTTAATTTAATGGAATTTACGTGAACGACCAGTTTACTGTGAATATAATATTGGGGTAGGTATTGGGGAAGATATCAAGAGAAATAAATCTGGTTTTGCACTCTCAGAATTTGTAATCTAACAATAGGTCATGCCATAATTTACCAGAGAGTCAGTGACAATGCCTTAACCATACAGATGTGGCAAACCTTCTCTCCTTCCATGTAGCATGCCATAATTTACAAAATCACTACAGCAGGCTATAGACCATAGTAAAAGCATAACATAGGTACAAATTATTTATTTATTTGTTTGTTTGCATTTTTAAACCCTTAACTTCTGTGTATTAAATCCTAGGTGGGGGAGTGGTAAGGGTGGGCAATGGGGGTCAAGTGACTTGCCCAGGGTCACACAGCTGGGAAATGTCTGAGGCCGGATTTGAACCTAGGACCTCCTGTCTCAATCCACTGAGCTACCTAGCTGCCCCCCATAGGTACAAATTAAAAGCATGACACAGATACAAATTAAGTACGTAAGGAAAGATGGTGCTTTTAAGGGATAGGTAGAGATGAGGTCTGACAGTTAAAGGTGGGTAGAAAGCATTCTGGACATTGGGAATTGGGGAGTAGGAAGCAGTCACTAATATAGAGTCTGTTATAGCCTTCCTCTTTGTTTCTTGGGTATTCTAAAAGAGTGAATATTGCTGCTGTCTTGCAGTCTTTCTTACCTTGGTCTTGGAAAAGACGGATCAAGTTTCCAGGGACCCCAAACTCCTTCACAAAGCAAAGCTTTTGGTAGTGTCCTACGGCTGCAGCCTTCTGTCTCTCCTGGAATATCTTCATCAGGATGGAGGGCACAGGTTGGGCCATCCGGGGTGAGGGTACCTTGTCCAGGCCCATAACCTGAAGCAAAGAGGCCTCCTCAAACTGTGGTGCTTTCCCCAAGGCCAGGGGCAGCTGGAGACCCAGAAGGAGGAAGAAGAAAGGAGACATGATCTCAGCCAGGGATTGAGGGTACCGGTGGTGGAGCTGCTAGGAACACTGGAGTTTCAGACTTGTAGTCATTTTATGTCTGTGGAGATTATCAGATTAAGGGATAGGGAACCTCAAATTTCTCCCCTCCCAGTTACTTAGGAAGACCTCGGCCAAATGCCTTCCATATCTTGCACCATCCAAAGTTTGAAAATGTTAGTTGTAAAATAGTCATTAAAGTACAAAAACAGTAATAAGGACTTTTCAGATGCTACTCAGAAAAATCAGCCCAGCTTTACCCAATAAAACTGCAGTGAGCTGGAAGTCAGGAAGACCTGGGTTTAAATACTGCCTCTGGTATTTACTAGTACTGACCAAGAGCCAAGGCATTTAATCTTTCACAGGCTCAGACTACTCCCTAGGATCAATCTGTTAAATTCTAGCTGGATTGGATTGGAGTTGGAGGAGAAGAGTTCTCCTGTATTAACATACCAGGTGATACCAAAAGCATTCTCCCCTACCCCCAACACTCACGTCACAGTTTGACATTTCTATGCATTTATCATAATCTCGATTATATACATTTCATTCTCCTGACTAGATTGGAAACTCCTTGAAGGCAAAGACTGTCCTGTTTCACCTTTGTGTTCTTTAGGCGCATCACAATGCCTAGCTCATGTAGACATTTATTAAATATTTGTGGAATTGAAATAAGGAAGCCTCTCTTCTACCTCTGCTCCTTCTAAAGTGAGTCAGATGTCTTTAATCACCTATTGTTTATTCTTATCAGAGTCTTAATGAGGTCAATCAGCTCTCCAGCCTCTCCCTCTCAGATGAGTACCCCACAGGTAGAGTGTAAGGGTTTGCTGGGGTGAAGTGAAGAAACTGAGGCTCTGATTCAGATGGCCTGAAGGTGCTGGAAGTGGGACCCTGAACTTGTTGACTTAGGAGCAAATTCCCAACCACTCCACCCTAGTTATGGTTTTGATTCCCAGTTATAGACAGTCTTCTTTTATGTTGCTAGTGAGTCCAAAGTTCTTAATATCTCTCTTGGTGTCAGGCCCTTTTGGCAGTCCGGTGAAGCCTGTGGACCCCTGTTTAGAATATTATTTTTAAGGCCATAAAATATAATATACAGGATTATAAGAAAGCCAGTTTTATTGACATATAGTTGTTAGGTTCATGGACTCCAGGCTAAGAACTTCTGCTATAGTGCAAACTGGAAGTTCACTAGGTCTGAACTGAATTTCAGAGCACCATCTATAATGCTTCATGATTTACAGAGTCTGATTAAAAGAAAGTGTAAAATGGCATTGAATAACCTACTTGCCAGGTGGGAGAAGGTAGAAGGAGAGGGGCTGTTGGGGACAGAGTTCTTGGTTCAGTCAGAAATCAAATGATTGCCATGTCTAAATAATAGGAATAAAACTAAAAAAGATGGCTTCTCTTGACCTTTAAGAGCAAGCAAGAGATAATGGATTAGCACAAATAGCTATAACATAAGCTAGATCACAAATATATCAGAAAGGTGATACTTTTCTATCTTCAAAGATAACCTGAAGATGTACAGAAGATACCTTAAATAGTCAGATTAAAGGGCTAAAATTTGTTTAATGTTTAATTGTTGTGTTAAATGGTTTAACTACATTTAACTTAGTTTTTTACAATAATTAACTTTTAAAAATAGATAGAGGATAGATAAATGTTGTTGTTCAGTTCTTTAGACTTTGTGCGACTTCATTTGCGGTTTTCTTGGCAAAGATACTGGAGTCATTTGCCGTTTCATTTTATCTCTCTGACTTTCTCTTACATGTCGATACAATTTTTAGTAATTGTTATGTGACATTTTGGGATCTATATATTTTCTCCCTCCCTCCCCAAGATGGTAGGAAATCTGATATAGTTTGATTTATTGGTATATAGTTATCATACAATACAAATTCCCCTGTTCATTACATTGTGAATCATATCACTTACACTAGAGGAAATAAAGTAAAGAATGGTATGCTTCATTCAGACTCCAATCAGTTTCTTTTATGGTTGTGGATAGACTTTTTCATCAAAAGTCTCTTGGAGTTGTCCTGGATCCTTGCATTGCTGATAATAGTTAATTCATTCGCCTTTGATCAATGTACATTATTGCTGTCATTATGCACAATGTTCTCTTGGTTCTGCTCACTTCATTTTGCATCATTTCATATAAGTTTTTCTAGATCTTTTTTTGTGATCATTTTGTTTGTCATTTCTTATGGCAGGGTAGTTTTCCATTATAATCATATACTAACTTGTTCAGCCATTCCTCAATTGATGGATATCTCTTTAGTTTCTAGTTCTTTGCCATCACACCAAAAATTGCAACAAATATTTTTGTACAAGTAAGTCCTTTTCTCCTATCTTTGATCTTTTTAATATATAGATCTAGTAGCAAGAAAGCACAGTTTTACGACCCTTTGAGCAGAGATCCAGATTGTTTTCTAGAATGATTGTATCAATTCATAGCTCTACTAACAGTGTATCAGTGTCCCAATTTTACCACATCCCCTCAAAAATTTATCACTTTGCTTTTTTGTCATATTAGCAGGTTGATAAGTGTGAGTAGGTACCTCAGAGTTCTAATGAGCATTTCTCTAATAGTGATTTGGAACATTTTTTTCATATGATTAAAGATAGTTTTAATTTCTTCATCTGAGAATTGCCTGTTCATTTCCTTTGAACATTTGTCAATTGGAGAATGGAATATTCTTATAAATTTAAATCAGTTCTCTATAAATGGCTTAGCTGTATTGGATCTTGAACTGTATTATAAAGTGGCAACCATAAAAACAATCTGGTACTGACAAAGAAATAGAGTAGTGGATCAATGGAATAAATAAGATGACCATGATAACCTAGTGTTTGACAAACCCCAAAAGATACAAGCTTTTGGAAGGAGTACTCAATATTTGACAAAAATTGCTGGGAAAATTGGCAAACAGTATGATACAAACTATGTACATACCAGGACCTCACACCATATAGTAAGGTAAGGTCAAAATGGAGACATGATTTAGAAAAAAATGGAAATATCATAAACAAATTAGGGGGAAATGGAATCATTTACTTGTTGGATCTATAGATAAGAGAATAATTTTTGTCCAAAAAAGACATAGAGAATGTTACCAGATGTAAAATAGATAATTTTGACAATTTAAAATTAAAAAGGTTTTGCACAAACAAAACCAATGCAACCAAGATTAGAAAGGAAACAACAAACCAGGAAAAATCTTTTTGTGGCAAGTTGTCTCTGACAACTGATGTTTTCTTCTCCACATCATTTTACAGATTAGGAACCGAAGCAAGCAGGCTGATATGACCTGCCCAGGATCATAGAGCTAGTAAGTCTCTGAGTCTTCCAGATTCCAAGCTCAGTGCATTATCCACTATTCTACCTAGCTCCTCTTACAGTTATTAATTTTTTAAAAACTCTTACCTTCTGTCTTAGAATTGATACTCAGTATTGGTTCCAAGGCAGAAGAACAGTAAGGGCTAAACAATTAAGGTTATGTGACTTGCCCAGGGTCACACAGCTATAAAGTCTCTGTGGTCAGATTTGAACCTAGGACCTCCCATCTCTAGGCCTGGCTCTCTATCCTCTGAGCCACCTAACTTCCCCCTACAGTAGTTAACTTTTTAAAGAAGGGTTTCATTAATATTGTTTCTTTTGATAATCCCAATACCATGAGAGATAGGTAGGGCCAATATAGTCTTTTGTGATTCTCAGTAATAAACTTGTAGTACTAGTATTATTACTTTAATTTTCAAGATGAGGTTAGAGTCTAAGTTACTTGTCCAAGAACTTGTGACTATTAAGTAGTAGAGCCTTAACTTAGCTCTAGATCTTCTGTATTGTCTATGCTATACCACTTAGGTTTCAAAGCAGATATTTAAGTGCTAGTTATGGTGCACACCTGTAATCTCTACCCCTAGGGAGACTTAGACTGATGGATCTTTTAAGCTCAAGATTTCTAAACCGTAGTAGGGTTAAAGTCAATCAGATGGCTACACTAAGTACCCATTTGGTGAGCCTTGGGAACATTGGGTCCCCAAGTTGTCTAAGGAATGGGGAGCCAGCCCAGGTCTGAAAAGGAGCAGGTCAAAGTTTCTGTGCTCATCAGGAGGGAGATTGATGCAGTTTCAGTCTGGGTGAGATAGGGAGACCTAGTCTCAAAAAAACCCAAACAAACAGTTATAAGAGCCATTGATAAAGATGTTTGTTTCAGTCTGTTCCAGAGAGGAGTTATGCCAGGAAGATCTAAGGTGGTTACTCGGAAAAGAAAGAGAAAGAAAGAATACTGAATAGATTCTTTAATCTCTGAGAAAGAATCAAAACAAGTGACTTTATTACATTGTCATAGTGACTTAATAAGTTAATGAGTAGAGCCTCTAGGCAAGATGTTATAGAGGATAGAAGGCTCTGGTACAAACTGTCTGCAGGACCCCAGGCATGTTACTTAATCTATCAGTACACCAGGCAACAGTCTCTAACTATGATTTATGGGTGAGCTATTGATTGACACTAATGGAGGGAATCTGCTCATCAGGAGCTTCCTAGACCAGTGAAATCACAGATTCAGACCCAAATTCTGTTGTTGTTCAGTAGTATCTTACTCTTGGTGACCCCATGTGGAGTTTTCTTGGCAATGATACTGGAGTAGTTTGTCACATCTTTCTCCAGCTCATTTTATAGATCAGGAGACAGAAGCAAATAGGGTTAAGTGACTTGCCCAGAGCTAATAACTGTCTGAGGTCAAATTTGAATTCAGACTTGGCACTCTATCCACTGAGCCACCTGGGTGCCAAACTTAGTGGAGAGAAAAAAAATGTAACTTTTATTTAGCTGTCTATCTCAGCATTTTATAGCTATGAGGTCTATCTAGGCTTTTAATGCCATGTTAGTTAATTTGGATTTTTAATAATTTTGTTCTTTGCCCTAATCGGTGAGATTTAGTTTCCTGTTTGTGATAAGATAATTCACGATTTTATTATGTTATATCTAATAAAATGTGCATGAAGAACAGCAAAGCATTTTCACATATTCCTTAGTTTTTGAGTATCCAGGAGTATACTTATTGTACCAACCAATCTTGAAACTTTGGTTTTTGTTTTTTTTTTTTTCTGCTACTACTAAGTATAACTGGGAAAAGTTATAGGAATATGCTGGCTTGGTCTATTACTACTAAGTATGAAATTTAGAGCTAATGGGGCTCCAGTTTGACATCCATTTCAGACAGTTTTGGTCTTTTAAAAAAAGGGTCATAGCCCCAAGAGTTTTTATCATCAAAGTCCTTGGCACTGTTAAATGGTTCAACATCAGAAATGGACATGATTTTTATCAGTGAAAATAACTTTGAAGAGATGCCACCATTTTCTTTTCCACTGTACCTTAAGGACCTTGGCACCTGACTTTCCATCTGACTTACACCTAAAACTTTCCTTAAGTATTCTCTCCCCCATTAGCACGTGAGCTCCTTGAAAGCAGAGCTTGCCTTTTCTGTTTGTAACCCTAGTGACTGGTGCAGTGCTTTGTCCATAGTAATAAACGAGTTATTCACTCATTGAGTCAGTGTCCTCAGAATTCTTTATTAAAATTCATACTCCAAGGAAATGCTAAATTTCAATTAGAAGTTAATGAAAATAAAGATGGAAACTTTTTCCCATTCAAGTTCTAAAACCTGGGGTCAACGGACCTCGGGTTCACCTTCAGAACTCCTGATCTGCTTCAACTTTCTTATTTCAGTGATAAAGAAATTAAGAAGTGACTTTCCCACGGTTACATGATGCTAAGTAATAGCCAACATTTAAAAACAGGTACCTGCTTTCTAAATCCATTTTTTTTTAAAATTTTAAACCCTTACCTTCAGTCTTGAAGTCAATACTGTGTATTGGCTCCAAAGCATAAGAGTGGTAAGGGTAGGCAATGGGGGTCAAGTGACTTGCCCAGGGTCACACAGCTGGGAAGTGTCTTAGGCCAGATTTGAACCTAGGACCTCCTGTCTCTAGGCCTGACTCTCAACCCACTGAGCTACCCAGCTGCCCCTTCTAAGTCCATTATTTTTACCATTAACCTCAAGGTCTTTCTATCATCTTGTCCTCAAAAGAGTCTTTTGGCTGCTTTCCAATTTGTTTGTCTCCTAATGACTTAGCTATTGTGATCCTGCAGGGCAGCTTATCCCCAAACTTTTCCAGTCAACTCAAGCCTCAAATCTCACTTCCATCTCATTCAGGTGACCTTATTTCCTACTAAGACTAAAACCCGCCACTGTGAATTACCTCAAAGTGAATCTGAATCAACAACATGACTGAAAACAGGATGTTGTTTTGAATCTTGTTTGTTTTAAATGGTGCAAGGAATGGAGGAAAATAAGAAGATATGAGGGGATAATAATAAGTCAATAGGTCAGTAAGCACTTATTAAGTGTCCACCGTGTTTCAGGCACTGTGCTAAGCACTGGCAATAAATTTTTAAAAGGAAAGAAGAGAAAAGAACAACTAATCCATGTTCTCAAGGAGCTCCCAGACTTATGGAGGAGGCAACATTTGAACAATTATGTACAAATAAGATATATAAAGGATAATTAGGGAGACTCAGAGGGAAGGTACCAAGATTAAGGACTAGGAATAGCTTCTTGCTTAAAGTTGAGCTGAGATGTGAAGGAAACCAGGCAAATCAAAAGTTAGAGATGACCATTTACTGCACGTGTAGCTAGGGAAAATGATTCTAGGTGGGAGATGGAATGTCTTGTGTGAGGAACATCAAGGAGGCCAGAGTCACTGAATTGGTGGTGGGCTGGGGATAAAGAAAGCTGGAAATTGTACGGACGAGCCAGGTTATAAGGAATCTCAAAAGCCAAACAGAGGATTTTCTTGATCCCAGAGGCAATACAGAGCCTTTGGAATGGATTGAATAATAGAGTTTCAAGGTCAGATTTATGCTTTAAGATGATCAATTTTACAGCCTTTACTGAAGGCTTGGAGAAATAATTGTGAATGTCTGATGACATACTTGTAAATATGGATATGTAACGATTAAAAATGATAAAGGCTGATATTATGAGGAAAAGTAATATTTTATTTAGGCCCATGTTGATAGAATAAAATTGGACCATGTGCCTGGCTATTTCTAAAATCCTGCCTTTGCCATTATATTCCGTACCTTCCTTAATTCTCTCTACGTTGCCCAGGGAAGGTGCTCAGGCAGCAAAAAAAGAGTCAACCCTAACTTCCCAATATTTAAAGCTGGGCTTTACCTTGAAGGCGTCATCCAAAACAGGAAACCTGTTGGACCATGGAAAATGTAGTTTTCCAAGTGTCCACAGGAAGTTTGTCATATATCTACATATCTTGAGGCTCAAATGAGCCCCAATACCTCTAAATCGAACCCCAGAAATTCTAAATAACACAGATACTAATGTTTGTTTTTTAAATAAATGCCTATGGAGTCTCTTTAGCTTTTCACTGAAGAATTTTCCTTTTATATTAAAGTACACATGTATGGAAGCAAAAGAACAGACTTTGAATTTCATTTTTCCTATATTTCTCTATGTTAAATAATGAAAAAAGTACATGAAATACATGAAACTTTATTCAAAATGGATGGCTAAAAATTAGCTCTATCTTTGCTGAATGAACCATATGGACTTAGGCAAAAATAGAATGGAGGAAGATAAACTCTTGTTGACAAAATTGCAATCCTGTCCTTATATTTATTGGACTTCAATTAAGGATTTGTTCTTGAGTTATTTTTCAGTTGTGTTCTACCCTGGGTAACCCTGGGTTTTCTTGGCAAAGACATTGGAGGGGTTTGCCATTTCCTTCTCCAGCTCATTTTGCAGATGAGGAAATTGAGACAAACAGGATTAAGTGATTTGCTCAGGGTTACCCAGTTAGTAAATGTCTGAGGTTAGAATTGAACCCAGGAAGATGAGAGTCTTCCTGACTTCACGTGTGAGATTCTATCCATTGTGCCAACTAGCTACCATCACTTAAGTTGAGTCTCTGCTAAACAATCACTCTGTGTGAGATGGCTATTTCAAGTTTCTTTTAATTAAACTTTAACCACCTTTTCAATTCATAAAGTTACATTAGTAGCTTAACTGAATTAATTTCTAGACTGTGAAGAACCTGAAGACTCCCTTCCTTTGTCCTCCTTTTCTGCCCACTAAAATCCCAAGTTAGACATCCACTCCCCCAAGAAACCTTTCCTGAAAACCTCCTTCCTTTTCTCTCCCCTCAGTTTGACCACAGACGAAAAATTATCTTTTTCAAATTTCTTATAGCATTTCACTTGGATTTTTCCTTTAGACTTGTAACACATTGTTAAAACAATTAGCTAATTTTAAGCCTAGAGTTTAATTGGTCCTATGATATTGCCATTATCTCCTATAACAATTGGCACTAAAGCCAATATGCTTCATCTTCAACTTTAGGGACTTTATTTTAAGTGACAATTTCTGAGTTCAACCAGAATTTCTTAGCTCCTCAGTTAGGAAAATCTAACATTTAGGCAGAGTTTGAATTCTTTGCCTAAATTTATATTTATATTTATTTCTAGTTAACTACTGGACTCTTTGTGGTTGAGGGAAAATCCAGTTGACTGAAAACACCTGGGTAATGAAACAAATTATTTTATAGTGTTTAGGGATAGACTGGAACCTAGAAGGGAAATTGGGGAAAGAATCAACTTTTTCTTTGGACTTTCCTTAGCCTGGAGCTTCTGCTGAGATGCCTGTATGGCCAATGATTCTCTGTACTATTTCCTTTCTTCCTCAGGGGTGTGCTGAAATGCTCTATCTTGTTCCCCCTTGCTGGAACTTTCTGATTCAAGTTAGCTAGAAGCTTTACTACAGGATGCTGAAGATGCATGATGAAATCCCTCAGCCAAATGGAACAGGCTTTCCCCCTCTGGCATCATTTCACTTCTTCAAATGGCTTTTAGAGACTTTTTACACTCAATCTAAGGACTGTGAGTGAGATTGATTGATTGGACATTTTATCACTTACTTTAAGTGGGATGAGGTGGAGTAAGTCAATAACCCAACCCTTATGCACATTGTATTTCCCTTGTGTTATAGTTATTTGTGTACATATTCTATTATTGCTCCCTTCCTCCATTCCATTTGACTACAAGAGCCTTGACATGATGGCCATATATATCAAATCATATATTAAGATAGAGAGTAAATAATTTTTTTGAACTAGTAAACACTTTAATATTAATGTACAGGGTTCTGAGGCTTTATCTTTAGGGATATAGTATTAAAACCCTCATACAAGTTGTCAGTCATGCATATCCTCATTTAATAAATTCATGGCTAGTTTATGGCAACATTGATACAGAATTTTTATTAAAAAAATTTTTTTTAAACCCTTACCTTCCATCTTGGAGTCAATACTGTGTATTGGCTCCAAGGCAGAAGAGTAGTAAGGGCAAGGCAATAGGGGGTAAGTGACTTGCCCAGGGTCACACAGCTGGGAAGTGTCTGAGGCCAGATTTGAACCTAGGACCTCCCATCTCTAGGCCTGGCTCTCAATCCACTGAGCTACCCAGCTGCCCCCTATTTTTAAAAATTTTATTTTAAGTTGTTGCCTATTCTTCTGGTTCTTAAATTGCCATAGTTTTCTGAGGTACTCTCCACCCTAAGAGACATCCCATATGATAAAAAAAATCTATTTTTTAGAGTGGAAGTAAATGTAATCTAATTGATCATTACATTGAAAAAATCTGAAAACATGCAATGTGTAACACTTTTAGACCTCCCACCTCCACGATGGGATGAGTTGGAGATGCTCTCTCATATCTCTTTACTTGAGTCCTATCTGATCTTTATAATTCTGTTACATTTAGTTTAGATTTTTTTGATTATTTACATTTTTCAGTAACTGTGCATATTGCTTTCTTGGCTGTTTATGCTAATCCATATAAATTAATATAGACATTCATTTCATAAAAATATTTCTATGTTTCTCTAATATACATAATTTCTTATAGTACACTAATATTCTATTACATTTATATGCCACATTTTTTTTTAACTTTTCTCGAGCTGATGGACATCTACTTTGTTTCCAATTCTTTGCTATCACAGAAAGTATTTCTACATATATTTAGCAGTATTTGAAGACTTTTTTTTTCTTATTATTGCCTTCTTTGGGGTACAATACCAGAAATGGAGTCTCTGGTTCAAAGGGTATGGACATTTTAGTCACTTTATTTATAACTTCAAATCACGTTCTAAAATGATTGAACCATTTCACAGTTCCTCTAACAATATATTAGTTTGCCTGTCCTTCCACAATCCCTCCAACACTGAATACTACCATTTTGAAAGATCATTTTCTGCCAGTTTTCAGGGTATCTGGTAAAATCTCTGGGTTGTTTTGATTTGTATTTTTTTAAATTATTAGTGATTTGGAACATTCTTTCATGTGGGTGTAAATACTTTGTAATTCTTTCAAAAACTGTTCATATCCACTGACTACTTATCTATTGGATAATGGCTATTAATTTTATATATATCATTTATATATCTTAAATTCCAAACATTTATCAGAAAAATTTGACAGAAAGATTTTTTATCCCTTTTAGCCACTTTTCTTCTAATCCTAAGTCCATTAATTTTGTCTGTACAGAGGCTTTTTGGTTTAAAGCAATAAACGTTATCTTATTTTTGTAATTGTCTTTATTTCTTGTTTGATTAAGAATATATCTTCTATCATATTTGTGAGAAGTATATAATCTGTATTTCTTCTAATTTTTTAGTAGTATGATCTTTAATATTTAAGTCACATATAGAATATATTGTGGAATATGGCATGAGGTATTTATTGTTATTCTAAGTTTAATATCTACCAGACTCCTTTCTAGTTTTTCAGCAGTTTTTATCAAATGAGGAGTTTTCCCTTGGTAATTTATATTCTCTACTTTACTAAATATTGAGTTATTGAGTTGTATTATTTATGATTCTTGTCTCTCCTGTTCTATTGATCTATTTCTTAACCAATTCCAGAAGATTTTGAAGTCCTTACTTTTTTTTCATCATTTCCTTTGGTATTCTAGAGATTTCATTTATTATTATGTATTAAGTTTTTTTTTTTAAAGCATCCCCTTGGTAATTTGATTGGTAGAACATTAAAAGTATAAATTAATTTTGTTAGTATTGCCATTTTGGTTATATTAGTATGACCTAGCCTTGAGTATTGAATATTCCTCCAGCTATTTGTCATTCTTTGTTTCTTTAAGGAATACTTTTTAGTTGAATCTACATAAATCTTTTGTGTCTTTGATAGGTCAATCAACAGATATTTTATGCATTCTACAATGAGTTGTAATGGAATTTCCCTTTCTATCCATTATTGTTTCTTGTGTTTTGTTATTATTATATAGAAAGACTTTTGTTTTTACAAGATTTATTTTGTTGTATGCAACTTTGCTAAAACTTTTGTCTTAATTAATATCTACTGATTACGTAGGATTTTCCAAGTAAACCATCAAATCATCAGCAAATAAGGATAATTTTATTTCTTCTTAACCCATTTTCATGTCTTTAATTTGTTTCTCTTGTCTTATTGCTATTGCTAGCATTTCTGGAACTATATCAAATAATAGTGGGGAGAGTAGATATCCTTGCTTCATTCCCATATTTCATGGAAAAGGTTCTAATGAATCCTAGTTGCACATGATGCAAAAGTTTTAGATGCCTTTTATGATATTTTTTTAAAAGGTCTCTCTACGCATGTTTTTTTGTAAAGGTTTTAGCTTAAAGGATTGTTGTACTCTGTCAAAGACTTTTTCTGTATCTTTTGAGGTGATTATATGATTTTGGATATTTCATGATAATATGGTTAATTATGTTGATTATTTTCCTAATATTGGGCCATTCTTGCATCCCTGGTATAAATTCCACTTGGTCAGAGAATGATTTCTTGGATAAATCACTCTAGTCATTTGACAGGATTTTTTTGGAGAATATTTGAGTCAATGTTTATGAATGATATTGATTATGAATTGATATCAACCATCAGAAATGCTTGAAGTAGGTGCCAACATTGGCCGCTTAGAAGGATAGCAAATATTAGAGCTTTATAAAGTGATGGGGTTAGCAGTATTTGAGATGGAGTTCAGGATCACAAGTCCTAGAGAACTGATGGGAAGGGCAGTTTCAGATTTAGGAATCAACTGTATGGTTCCAGATGAGGTTAAGTTGCAGTTTGCTGCTCTCTTAGTATTAGTACTTTAAACCTGGTTTGCTGCACTTACAGTTCTAGGCATTAATCTACTAGGTATGGAATTAAATTAAATAAAGGCAGATAGGCCCCACCTTCTAGCTTCTTTTGAATTAGCTGCCCTAATTGATTTCTGTAGAAATCCTGGAATCTAAATAATAGTATCCTTTATCCTCCGCCCCTGCCTATTTGTATTGAATTTCTTTTAAATGCTGTAGGGAAATATTTAGGACAGAAGCTCTGGGCATATTGACCAATCCTATCTTATCTTTGACCTATTGTTCTCTTTTTGCCATCAAGTATGGTAAGAATATCAAATTTTCCCAGTGCCTAGAAGTGACCAAGATAATATATCTTATCTCACCTGAGATGTGCTTGTCAAATGATAAATAACTCACTGCAAATCTCTGGAAATCCCTCTTGTCCTTACAGCTCTAAATATATGATCCTATGAATATATCTGTGTAGGAGCAAAGATGAACAATAATTGCTTTCTGGAAGAGACATATGGAATTTGTGATAGTGATGAGAGAGAGAGAGAACAGATACGAGTTTTGGTTTAGTTACCAAGTCAAGTTAGTAAACATTTATTAAGAGCTTACTATGGCACAGCTAGGTGGTTCAGTAGATTGAGAGCCAGGTGTAGAGATGGGAGGTCCTGGGTTCAAATCTGCTCTCAGATACTTCCTAACTGTGTTACCCTGGGCAATTAATCCCAGTTGCCTAGCCTTTGCTGCTCTTCTGTCTAAGAACCAATACACAGTATTGATTCTAACTTGGAAGGTAAAGGTTAAAAAAAAAAGAGCTTCCCAAGTGGCAACTATATTGGGATATATAGGAACTGTATTAAGTGCTAGCGATACAAAGAGAAGCAAAAGGACTGTTTTTTTGCTCCCACAAAGCTCAAGTTCTAATTGGGAAAGAACACAAAGGGAAGAAGGTGGAAAAAGAGGTGTGGTGAATTTGGAGTAGATTTTAGTGGGAAGAGCATGTTTGTAAATGAAAATCCTGTGTGAACTTGGACAAGTCACTTAAATTCTCTGAACATTAATTTCTCTTGCAGTAGAATGCAGATCAATCATTTCACATTTATGAAATATCTACTAGGTGCCAGGTACTGTGCTAGGTTTTAGGGATACAGATATAAAAGTATAATAGTTCCTATCTTCAAGGAGCTTACATTTCACTAGAAGAATACACTGATTTCACAGAAAAGTATGTCTTTGGAAGAGAAAGTTGATCAGAACAGACCTAATTAATGGATCACCACTCCCAGCCCAGTTGATGTAATCACAGACAATAAGAGGATTGTAAAAGAGATAAGAAGGTATTAAGATTTTAAGCAAACTGTAAAATAGGGTTCTGTTACCCCCTTTATTTACAAGGTAACATGAGGTTCCCATTAAATTGATAGAATTAGAGAGAAGATAGACATTGGCTGAACACATCCTTGGTGGCTCTTTAAAATCAAGCAGGCAATAGGAGGGTGACCTCTGGCAGTAGAGAAGAAGATCAGCTATAGAAGAAGAGTCCATTCCTGGAGAAGGAATTACTTTTTGCTTCTTGAGGGAGAAGGGACTTCTCTTCCTCTATTCCTTTCCCCAATCCTCCCCATCTTTCTGTGGAACTAATCACCCAATAGCACACATCATATCCAGCAAGGAATCAGGTTCAGAGAGTTGAGGCAAGAGATAGCTCTAAGGAATATGATTTATGAGTCAATAATAAACCTTGTCCTAGCTTAGAGCTTAAGCTGCAGGGATCCTTCAAAGGTGAACAGTTCAAAAGAGAAGCTGTATCCTGAGGGCAAGAGAGGGAGGAATCAATGAGAGGATACCATGAGAGCAGGCTTTACCAGTTCTGAGTTGCCTCTACCCAATGAGTTCTCTAAGCGTGTGCATCTCTAACACTGGACTCTATGTGTTGTCTTTAAGCTGACACTGCATTGTTTTGGGAAAGTGCACCCTAGGTTTATGGGGAGTGGAGGGTAACTATTGTTCATGCTAAGTTGGCTTAGTAAATGCCTTTGCTTTGAACTAGTTGTGCCCTCTGACTAACTCTTGAGGCATAACTCAAGTTCATTGGTAGGGCTTTATGAGTAATAGGTTTATTAGTGCCAATCCACAGAGTACCTTGAAGCTGAGGGGTATCATCCCCTTAGAGACCTTACCTATGAGTGTGAATTGGAGAAATGGTGCAGAGGTAGGACAAGAAGTAAATACAGTATGTATGCATTTGCTAAATATAGATTAATAGGGAATGGGGAGTCATTAACAATTGGGGGCACCCAGAATCTCAAATGAAGAGGCACTTGAGCTGAGCCTTTGAAAGGATTTAGGGGTTCTGACAAGCAAAAATGTTAAGGAAGAACATTTTAGGCAGTAGGGACAGTTTGTACAAAAGGCATAGAATCAAGAGATGGAATATTATGGATAGGAAATGGCAAATAGTCCAGGCTGGCGGGAGCATAGAATATTTGAGGGGACATAATTGGCCTAAGAAGATAGGCTATGTATAATGGAAGGGTAAGGTGGAATTGGATATAGACTGGGAGGGATAGAGTTGTCAAGGATGGATGGTATGAGGAAGAAGGAAGAATCTCCACCAAGGCCAATGCCATTTTAGACTGGGCAGTCTACAAATCAAAATCACCAGTCCAATCAGGTGTGTTTGTAATATGAGCTGTCCATCGTCTACAGCCCAGTGCTTTTGTGATCCACATAGTATTCTGGTCTCACTGTTTGCTTGACTAATAATATCCTGCGATATTTACAGTCTGTGCAGGATCAACTCAGTAGTTGTACCTAGCTCCTTTTGCTCTCAAATACGTTGAAATATTGAACAGAAATCCACTGAGAACTCTCTGCACTGCCAAGTTGCTTTTCAGTAAATCTTTGTAAAGGTTGACATCTCATTGTACTCTGATTTCATTATTCTAGTCCACTTCTCTACTTAATTTTCCACTGTTAACATTTTTCAGAGGTATAGCCAATTGAGAATTATCCCTTTCCAGATGAGCATGCCGTCTTTTTTCCCTGAGAAAGATAGTTTGTTGCTTGAAATAGGGTAGTCTTTGTAGTACTCAATTTTCTTTTCATCACCAAAATTGACTTACTTTCACATGCATCTCATAGTCCATTTAAACAATGCCTTTATTTACAAAAGAGTTGGAAACTTTATACTTGTCTCTTCATTAAGTGGCAGGACTATTGACTACTATCTAGGCATTCTATCCATTTTTTAATCTTCGTATAAATTTCTTTATATTTGTTCCTATAGTGGGACACTAATTCAGCTAATTTATACTTCATAGACAGAGTTCTGGTAGCCTCCTTGTTAGATGTAAGCATTTTACATTTCCCCAAATCATTCACAGCTCAACAAAGGGCATCCTTAAATCTCAGTCCTCTATATGAGGAGATATTCCGAATATTCCTAAGAGTTAAACTCTTGAATTGAGATTCAATTCTGAAGCCTCATTCCAAATGCTTAAAAAATTTGATATTCATTATTATTTTAGCTTAAGTCATAATCACAATGTACACAACTGTTAATACTTAAAGAATACAACTATGTAATAGTTGTAGTAGAACAGTTAATCTTTCCTGCAAAAGTAAATCACATAAGAAAATCCTGCTTTCTAGCCATAATCTAGAAAATGAAAACTATATTCATAAAATGAAAAAAAATCCAATGGATCTCTGAAATGTAAGAGAATAAAAAGCCTGAGCTCTAGGATGAGCCTCTCTTTACCTTCCTTGAAGTAGGGAACTCCTTCTCATTAAAGGGCTTTCAGAAAATCTATCCCAGATTTGAGGCATTTGGTGACCCAATAAAAACCATAGTTCATAAACTATGAATGATGGATTTCTTTATTAATTTTTTTGGAACAAACCTTACCTTCTGTCTTAGAGTTTAGACAAATGACGTAAAATATAAAATGTCAAAAAAAAAAAAAAAGATCCCCTTCTCAGCATGTGGGCAAAAAATATACTTTCCCACCAATGACCATATCACTAATGGGAGCAGAGATTACATGAAGAGAATATGTGTAACTTGGAAGCACACATGCAGAGCACAGTCATGAGGAATATATGTGTTCAGGAAAAAAGCATGAATGGATACACTTCAAGAACCTCTCACACACCCAAATCACATTCATAGAGACACATGTGCCAGCAACACGTGGTTACAGAGAAGACTTTTCTAGCCACCAATAGCTTCTTTGGAGGATAAAACACAAACTAGGGCCACTGAGCCCAAGAATACAAACAGTCACATAACTATCTTATCATAACTCCCTATTGTTTTCCTAAATGATTGGACCAGACTCTCCATCAATGAAATGATATATTTGTTTTCCTATAATTTTGTATACATTGAATTTTTCTTCCTTTTACCATCATTGCAATTTAATGGATTTGCGATAATACTTCAGAGTTGTTTAAACAAACACCTTCTCAGATGACTGCTGATAGTTTTTATACTTTTCAAATTGAGAACTGTTTGTTTACATCCTTTAACCATTTTTAGTTGGAAGAAAAGGAAGGAAATAAGTATTTATTGAACACCCAATAGATACCAGGTGCTACCATTGTTTTTTACAAACATTATCTCATCTGATCCTCATAACAATTCTGGGAGCACAGTGGTATCATCATCATCATCATCATCATCCCCATTTTAGTTGAGGAAACTGAGGCAGAGGTTAAATAAGTTGCCCAGGGTCACATAGCTATTAAGTGTCTGGGGTTGGATTTAAACCCAACTCTTCCTGATTCCAGACCTGGAACTCTCACTGCTTTGGGTAATGGCTCTTAATTTTACAGCTCTACATATTTTTGACATTTGTTAATAGTCCTCATTTTTTTCTTAATTCTAACTGCAATGATTTCATTCAAACATTTAAATTATAGAATTAAACTCATATTTATAATGCTAGTTTTAAGAATTAGTTGTTACATTAAAATTCCTACGTAACTCCCTCTCTCCCTCCCTCTTCTTGCCCCAACTACAGAAGGCATCATTTGACAAAAGGATATATGTGTATGTAAAATTATGCCTCACATTTCTATTTATCAGTTCTTTCTCTGGAGGTGGAACTTTTACAAGTCATTCTTCAAAGAATATTTCTGTTGTTGTATATAATGTTCTCTTGGTTCTGTTCACTCTTCATAATTTCATGTAGGTCTTTCCATGATTTTTCTAAAACTGACCTGTTTGTCATTTCTTATAGCACAGTACTATTCCATCATAATCATATGCCACCCCTTGTTCAGTCAATTGATGGACATTTTAATAATCTGTATACTATGTCCTGGATGGCAGCTAGGTGGCTCAGTGGATAAAGTTCCAGGAAAAACTGAGTTCAAAGCTGGCCTCAGGCATTTACTAGCTGTGTGACCCTGAGCAAATCATTTAAACTTGTTTGCTTTAATCTACTGGAGAATGAAAGGATAAATCAGTTTCCAAGAAAATCCCATGGATATCACCAGCATGCTATGGTCTGCAGGGTCACGAAGAACTGGACATGATTGAATGACTGAACACACTACATCTCCCAACCAATTCTCCCCCAAGGCACAGATGCGAATGTTATAACCTTCCATTCTCTTTTACTATATCTTTAAATGATGTGACCTTTTCTACAGAGGTAGTTTATCCATTTATAATTGATTGTGGTACTTATTAAAAATTACTGATCTAAATCCATTTTCTGCCAAATTGTGATCCCATTGCCTTGCAGGTCTTATTGAATGAAGAAAATGTGTTACCAAGTATTTAATATTATTGTATCTACAAAAAAGAAAAAGGGCTAGCTTATTATATGTTTCCTTTCTCATCCTTTTCCAATTCATTGCCCTGATCTACTTTAGCAGTGTGTTCCACTCAGTCACCAATCAGTTCCAGAAAATTAACCCTATGCTTTATAATATAATTTGAGATCTATCAATGCCAATCTTCCTTTCCTAGATCTGTATGTATGCATCTAGAGTATATATAACATCAAAATTATGCATATACACATAGATGGAAATATTTATGTGTATATTTATACATACATATATATATATATATATGTTTATATAGTGTTGGGTTGGGACTGGACCTGATATTTCATTGGTACAGAAGTACCTGGGTGAGGAAACTCCCCCCCATCAATGCAGCTTAGTGCACACACACACACACACACACACCCCTGAGAGGTTAAGTGCCAAAGTCACACAGTTGGTGTATGTCAGAAACAGGAGTCAAACTATCTTCCTGATTCTCAGTAGGGCTTTCTGTCCACTAGGCAAGCTTTATCGTGTGTGTGTGTGTGTGTGTGTGTGTGTGTGTGTGTGTGTGTGTGTGTGTGTGACAAAATTAAAGGAAGAAGAGACAATCTGAGTAATCCAGTATGAAGTAATTTTGTTGTAGCAGTCAGGGAGCCAGCCTCGGAGTTTGGAAGTCCTGGGTTCAAGTCTGTTGTCTGACGCATAAGGGTTGTGTGATCTTGTGCCACTTATTGAACTTCTCAGTGTCCTGGAAAAGGCTCGCTGTGAGTTCTAGTCTGATGATGATGGTGATGATAACAGCTTGACATCAGAAAGAAAAATGGAGAAGGCTACTATTACAAAAAAATATAAAATTCTAGTGCCAGACAGATTTGAAAATAGCTTATATCAAACTTTTAATAGACATTTATTAAATAATGTCATGCTTTTTATGAACAAAGAAGAAATCTTAAAAAATAAAACCTTTATCTTCTAGTCTTAGTATTAATTCTAAGAAAGAAGAGAGGCAAAGGGTAGGCAGTCAGGGTTAAGTGATTTGCTCAGAGATATACAGTTATGAAGTATCTGAGGCCAAATTTGAACCCAGGTCCTCCTGACTCCCGACCTGGCTTTCTATCCACTGTGCTACCTAGTTGCCCCTAGGAGAAAACCATCTTGCCAAACTCTTTTCATGAAACAATTGGATTCTGATTTTTAAACCACTGAGGAGAGGGAAAGGGAATTATAGGCCAATGTCACTAATGAATCCTGATACAAAATACTGAATAAAATATAGGTAGATTTTAGTTATGGCTCAGTTGTGTTTGACTCTTCATGACCACATTTGAAGTTCTCTTGGCAAAGATGCTAGTATGGTTTGCCATTTCCTTTTCCAGTTCAGTTCGCAGATGAGGAATAGGGCAAACAGGGTTAGGTGACTTGCCCCAGGTCTCATAGCTAGCATCTAAGGTTAGATTTGAACTCATGGCGATGAGTCTTCTTGATTCTGGACCAAGCACTCTACACATTGCATCACATTGCTGTCCCTATAGATAGATTACAGAATTAAAAAATTATTCATTATAATCAAGTATACCAGGAATGCTAGAATGGTTCAATTTTAGAAAAGTAATATTTATAATAGAAATGCATTCATTTCATTTAACTTTTCAGGATTTTGGGTCTTTTTTAGTATGATTGTTTCAGCTCATTTTATTAATTTCCTCTTAATTAATTTCAGCATTCATACTGAAAATCAAGACCAACTGAACATTTCCCCTTCTCTTAGTTGATTATGAATAGCCCATTTTCATTTTAAAAGCATTGACAATTTAGATTTACCATCTTTTCAAATTAGCCAATGGTTTGTCAGTTTTGGTTGTTCTATTTCATATCTATGATTCCATCTGTACAGTGTTGGCTAGCAGTAGGGATGCTGGTGTGGTAACTCTCTCTACTGATGCACATCAACAACACTCCTATATATAACCTTGTGGGGACTGTACCCGAGAGTTCAGGTACCTTGGCTAGGGTTATCCAGCTAGTATATATCAGAAGCAGATACTGAACTCAATTTTTCTGACTTAAAACCTGGAATTAGACTTCATGATGCCTTTCACCAAACTTTTAAATGATGATCCTTTGTTTTGTTTATTAGCTCAATTGCTTATTTCCTATATTTCTGTGACCTATATGAGCTCATCCATTTGGCTAACTGTCCAAGAGCCAGGTTGGCTATTCTGACTCTCAGAATAATGTGAAGGTTTTTAGGGCATCTCTTCTGCTATCAGCTTGAGCCCCCACTGGTTGTGTTACTTCATAATCAGTGATTAGCACCCCAGTTTCATTTAACCACTTAACATCAATTAGATTTTACGAAGGTATATTCTCTTCAAAGATATGGAAAGAAGAAACATAAAATATCATCCTCTATTTGCTCCCTAACACCCACATTCTTTGCTCATTCTTATATAACATTAGTTCTACCAATTCACTTCTAGATGGGGTCTGTCTACTAAATGAGTCCACATCTCTACTCATACCTGACTGGGTCTGGAAGGTCACTCAAGAAATGCACTCCCTTCCCTTCAGGGCTAAGCCAACTGTAGACCCAGACTCTGGAAGGCTAGGAAGGCATCCTCCTGACCTTTTAAAACTCACAATTTTGGAGGCTCCATTCCCTTTGTTCTGAATGGAAAAGAACAAACACAGAAACCAAGGATCTAGGCCCATTTCTTGGAACCACAAACCTGTGTTAAGAAGACTCTAAGGTTTCTCCCCTTATAGTATGGTCTATTATCACACATTATGAGAGAAACTGTTCATCTTCAGATAGAGAAACAGAAATAATTGAGGCAAGAGATGCCATAAGCCATCTGAAGTCTTTCAAATGCTTCTGCAGACAGTTGAAGAGCCTGTTATTCGTCACGTAGCTAGCTGATCAGAACCGGTTATGTGAAATTAGAATCTGTTACCCCAAAAACTGCAATTCCCAATGAAACTATGATTCCCAGAACCCCACTCACTTCCTGTCGTTATGTGCTGACATAGACAGGATATAAATTGGGTGGAGTTCCTTGTCTGACTTTTTCCCTTCCTGTCAGTGGCTTTGGTAGAGCGGGTTTTTGAGCAGGTAGAAAAACTTAGTCATACAATTTCTATTTTGTCAGATAATAAACTTTATAAATGTAATACTTCAATTCAACATTAATTTAAGTCTTATAGTTGCTGAATGTCTTTGCATACTCCACAATTTGTTCAAGACACTCAGATTTCATGTCATCACAACTCACCCAGAAACAAGCTCATCATTCTCTCCACATGGGGAGATCCCATCCTGGGTGCTCTGTGTTTGTGTCACACGGTTACTCTTATAATTTTTAAGACCTTCTCTTTTATGTTTGCTTGAGGATGTTATAAGATTAGGTTTGGTGGTCTAGAGTCCACCATGACAATTTTCCTTTAAGGGAAGCTGTAGTTTATACAATCTATACATTGAAATAATTTAAAAAAGATTAGATAAAACCAGTGGAAATTCGTGTTGGCCATGGGGGCTGTGGGGTTTGGGTAGGTGAAGGGGAAAGTAAGAACACAAATCATGTAACCATGGAAAATTTTTCTAAAAAATAAAAATTAAAAAAAAAAGTTTAGACCTAGTGATTTTGAGGCTTCCTCTTAAGAGAGACTTATATAGAACATACTCATGGAAAATATTGAGAACTTTTTTTTCAAATGTTGGTATAATGACATTCCCCCAAATAATATTTTATTTACTGCTAACTTGTTTCCCCCACTGATAACAAACCATTAAAATAATATTTTGCTCTTATCTCTTAGGCCCAACATGACCAGATCCAGAGACATTTCAAAATCATAGTATAAAGAACCTCAATCTTAGAAGATCATTTTGGAGCATATCCTCCAATCTAGGGGGAGTATCTCTTCAGCTTGAATAGCCTTTACTTCCTACTGAATGAACCCATGTCTCTGTTTTCTCCAAAGCAGTACCGCCCTAGGGTAGGAAAGGGGGAATAGAGAGAATCCTGAGAAGGGGGATGGAGAGGTGAGAAGGAGAGCAGGATAATTTATTTTTTCTTCTTTAGTGAAAGAAGAATACAATTAAAAGTTTTGTATCCAGACTGTCATGCAATATTTTGGAATAGGACAATTTTGAGATTTAGTTTGAAAACAAAAGCTATGGTTGATCAAATACATACAGTTTCTACTGTTTCCAATTTTTAAAAGTCTGTTTCAAAAGCCCATTCTCCTTTTCCCTTTTTGCCTAGTCTAGTAGATTATCTAAATTGCAAATAAATTTTTATTTCAGGTCTCGCATTTCAAATACTTTGGTCTCAATATTGCTGACCTAGAATCTTTTTGATAAATGGAAATGTTTCCAAAAGCACTGAAAACATGGAAAAATTTAAGGATTACTTAGGGTTGAATGATTACATGCAAAATGTAATTCTGGTTATTTAAAAGTCATTTCTATGATTTTTATCATGTGCAGTTTCCCAAAATTTCACCGCACATTTAAAAATAATTAAGCCAACAGGCATTTGATTAATGTACACTTCCCTCTTCTGTTGTATTAGTCTACATGTGGGGAGTGAAGAAATTGGGGGTAGGAGTATCATTAAAAAATTTCCCACAAAGCTTATTCTATCGTGATAACTATAGTTTCTTTCATACAAGAGTAGCCAATCCAATGTAATCTTTTACCTTTTTAAAAAACTAGGATAGAGTCTTCCGGGTTAAGATGGCGGCAGAGTAAGAAGCAGCTCTTAACCTCTCCTGACCAAAACATACAAAACTCCTCAAGGGGACATAAAAACAAGTCCAGACGAACGGAGGAACCCCACAACAGGGCACAGCGTGGAAGGTACGTGGAATCGAGACATTTCCAAGCTAAAAAGGGCTCTCACTCACTCAATCGCGAGCTGAGCAACCGCCCCACCCCCACCCCCTCCACACTCACCTATAGCTCCGAACCCAGCTAAAAAGAAATAGAGCAAGTTTGGGGCACCCATCGAGTCATCAGCAGCTCCGGGACCTGTTCCTGACAGCAGCAAGACTTAGGACCCCATTAAGTCAAAAAAAGCACGCGAAATCTGAGCGCGCGCGCCGGAGCAGGACGCTGGGCGCGCAGAGTGCCGGCTGAGTAGAGGCGTGGGTGGAGGCAGAACTAAGCCTAAGTGGGGAACCAGTGCAGACGGGTATACGACTGTGGAAGCAGCGCCCTGAGACTTGTAAAGAAACCTCCAGCAGAGGATCAAGCAAGAGGGCCCACCAGGGGGCTTGACTTTGGAAAAAACCAGAATTCAGACCTCAGGAGCCAATAGATTGGGAACAGACACTGAGCCCGAGGATAAAGCTGAGAAGCTGCTGGGCTAATGATGGCTACTCAGCATCAGGAGGTTCAGAAGAGAAAGAATAATAACAAAAAGAAGAAGTCTTTAACACTCGACAGCTTTTACACAGAGAAAATCCAGACAACCGAGCAAACAGAGGAGGAGAACAAACAAGCATCCGGACCCTCCTCAAATAAGGAAAACTCCTCACAAGCTATGGAAGA
Source organism: Gracilinanus agilis (assembly GCF_016433145.1). NCBI lineage: Eukaryota > Metazoa > Chordata > Mammalia > Didelphimorphia > Didelphidae > Gracilinanus > Gracilinanus agilis. Next base: position 194,530,744 of record NC_058134.1, read on the forward strand.
GTTCAAAACTGAGATTCTGAGGAAAATGGAAGAGATCTGGCAAGAAAATAACAGTTTAAAAGGTAGAATCTTGCAATTGGAAAGTGAGGCTCAGAAATCAAATGAACTGATAAGCAAATTGAACACCAGAAATGACAAGATTGAAAAGGAATACCAAAAGATTATAGCCGAAAACCAAAAGATTATAGCCGATAACCAGTCCCTAAAGGCTAGAATTGAGCAATTAGAAACCAATGATCTCTCAAGACAACAAGAACAAATAAAACAAAGTCAAAAGACTGAAAAAATAGAAGGAAATATGAAATATCTCAATGAGAGAGTGACAGACCAAGAAAACCGGTCTAGAAGAGACAATTTGAGAATAATTGGTCTTCCAGAAAACCCAGAAATTAATAGAAACCTGGACTCCGTACTAAAAGAAATTATTCAGCAAAATTGCCCTGAAGTCCTACAACAAGAGGGCAATATAGACATCGAAAGGATCCATAGAACACCCACCATATTCGACCCAGAGAAGAAATCGGTTAGAAATATTATTGCCAAATTCAAAAGCTTTCAAGCAAAAGAAAAAATCTTACAAGAAGCCAGAAAGAGACAATTCAAATATCAAGGAGCACCAATCAGGATCACACAGGATCTGGCAGCCTCCACACTAAAAGACCGTAAGGCTTGGAATACAATATTCAGAAAGGCAAGAGAGCTGGGCCTGCAACCACGGATCAACTACCCATCAAAATTGACTATATATTTCCA
>NC_058134.1:194536491-194560411 GCF_016433145.1 Gracilinanus agilis
GCGGGGGGGGGGGTTGAAGGGGAAAGGAGGAGCATGAATCATGTAACCATGTTAAAAATGAATATTAATAAATGTAAAAAAAATAATAAAATAAAAATAAAAAAAAAAGATAAAAAAAAAACTAGGATAGAATTATCTAGTAGAGTTTTACACTGTGATGACAGATAAACTAAATAAAGTGATGTTCTGATGATAAAGCTTTACATTGAGCGGATTCCTATTATTTTATAAGTTATTCTCCGTACTCAAACTCATCAAAGGGTTGTTTTCCCCAGCATCTCTAGTTGGTTCATAGACCTTTCCTTAGACATAAACTGAGATCTATTGACAGTTTCACCTATCCTGGGAGAGCAAGGGTCAATATGGGAAACATACATCCTCCCAGAAAAGATACCCTTACGCCAGAAGATTTTCTTAAAACAATTAGCATAGTGAACAGGGTTTCAAACCAGAGATTTATGAATTTGCTGATTTTCTAGATTCTAAACTGTGTGTTAAATTAATTAGTACTATCTTTTTCTCTTGGTTGGTAGAAGTATTTAGAGAAATACATTTTCCTATAGGAACTACTTATATAGCCTCCCACAAATCTTGGTCTATTCTCTCACTATTCTAAATCACTTTAATATTCTTTAATACATACTTGTGTTTGAAAATTTCATTTGTGTCAGCAGAGAGCAAGTTTCCTATAGTCCTGTGGTTGAGCCTAGAACAATCGGTGTCAGGAGTTCCCTTTTGTCCTTCACTGTGGTTCGGTTCACTCCTTTATAGTAAATTTTCTTCCAGAGTGCATTAAAAACCAACTTATCTTTATGTGGAGACAAAACTCATTATCAGAGTATGGGCAACAAAATAAGCAATATTTTAAGAGAGCTGGAAACTCCCAAGGGCAAATGATATTGGTTTACCAGAAGAGCAATGAAGTTGGGGAGGGAGGGGAAGTAGAGAGTGTATAAATTCACCAGGTCCTAATAGTGGTAGCAGGCAGGGAAACAGCAAAATTCTGCTCAGGAGTTCCTTAAAGAGATTGAGGTCAGTTGCCATACAATACTCGAACTGTTCATGATTATATTCATCTTGGCATAGGGGTGCCTTTCATGTGTGACTGGCAGGCAACTGGCGCATATCCACACCCTTTGTTTCTTCTCCTCTTTTCAGAACCCTAAAAATGAGGAATAGGTTAATCACTGGTCAGTGGGCATTCTTTATCATACCCAGATGTGATGGAAAAGTTCTCAGGAGCCACTTCTCTACATACTAAGCTTAGGGGAGGCCCCGGTAGGGGAAGTTTTTTAATTAGGATCAGAAATTGGGGGAGAAGTATGCCAAAGAGATCAAACAGAGGGGAAAAGGACCTATTTGTACAAAAGTACTTATAGCAGCTCTTTTTGTGGTGGCATGGAGCTGGAAACTGAAGTGATGTCTATTCAACTGGGGAATGACTGAACCTGGAACATGATGTTAATGGGCCACTGTGGTGCGATAAGAAATGATGAATGAGATGATCACAAAATAACCTGGAAAGAGGCATATGATGTGATGCAAAGTGAAGTGAACAGAACTAAGAGAACATTGTACCTGATATTAGCAATAATGTGCAGTGATCATCTGTGAACGAATGAACTATTATCAGCAGTGCAACGATCTAGGATGACTCTAAAGACTCATGATGTAAAAGGCTATCTGCTGCCATAGAAAGAAGTGACAAAGTCACTGCAATCAATGCAGATTGAAGTATGCCATTCTTGACTTTATTTCCTCCATGAATTTTTCTCTCATGTAAGTGAGATGTGTCCTCTTTCATAACAGTATGAACATGGAAATATGTATTATATGTCAACATATGTACAACCTATATCATCTATATCAACCTGTCATCTTGGGAAGGGGGTGGGATGGTGAGGAGGGAGAGAATATGGATTGCAAAATGTCATAAAATGATTTTTAAAAATTGTATTAACATGTAAAAAAGAGAAGTCACACTAGCACTTTCTGGAGTGGATTCATGAAAACATTTATGAATACTTTCTTCCTTTTTGCAGATATAAACTGTATTCATTGTATGTCTTTTTTTTCCTTTACTGTACAGAAAATGAAAGTGAGATTATTAATAAAATAATGGGAATGCCTGAAGCCTCGAAAATAAAAAATAAAAGAAAGAAATTGAGAGGGGTTTTAATTGATTATCAGAGGGAGGTAGCAGGAGGAGAATGAATGAGACTGCTGTGGTCAAGCGGGAGTTGTATCCAGTTTGTGTCCAAAGTTGGGAGCATTAGCTACATTAAACAGGGTTAAGAAACATCAGAACAATAAAAAAGTACAAACCTGTCTTTCTGCTCATATGCATTATGAATATTGGGACCACTTAGCCTAAATGACTCCATATTGGAACTCTATCATAGCTATGTTGTTGTTCAGTCAGAGCTGACTCTTGCTGACCCCATTTGGGCAAAGACACTGGAGTGGTTTGTCATTAGCTTCTCCATCTCATTTGACAGATGAGGAAACTGAAGCAAATGGGGTTAAGTGACTTGTCCAGAGTCACCCAAGCTAGATTTGAGCTCAGAACCTCCTCCATCTTTAGGTCTAATTTTTAATCCATGGTGTCACCTAGCTATCCCTTCTATTAACTCTTCAGAGTATTTCTTTTCACAGTACTTAATAACATATGGTATCAGTTTTCTTTCCTATAAGTCTAGGCTATTGAGCTGTCTGAAATAAACTCCTTAATTGACAAAGAATTGGGTCAGTGTGGCTTGTTACACAGAAGTGAAAACTACTTGGTACTGAAAGTCTACAATCCATTATCTGGATCCATCCATACCATTGGTAGCTATCAATGAATCATGGGTGGTTTGTTCAAAATATGCATCTTGTGGTCTCTCAGTGACCACTGAAAGGCTGTTAAAGGGTCAGAGGTAAGAGAATTTCCTTTCAGAACTTTCAGTTTTGATTGTCCTTCTTGTCTTCTGTAAAGAAACATATCCCTCCTCATTCACTCCTATTCCCCACACCACCCCCTTTCTGTATTTCTCAGAAAAAACAATGAGCTCATTTCTCCTTTCCCAGCTGATTATAAGAAATGTTTCTGATTTTCAGAACCTCCTTCCCTGAAAGAGTTAATGCTCCCTTTTCTCACTCTACTCTTAACTGCCCAGAGGTAGAAGTGGAGAAAGAAGGTGCCATGGGCTGGAGAGGCTCCTCATGGTTCAGGCTGTGCTTTCAGGAAGCCACGTGCATTGTCTCTAACAGAGAAGACGAAAGAGATACGAATGCTACCACCACTTGAGGTTTCTGTTTGCTCTAGAGAGAATGCTGCCAGGGGCAGCATCAGGGAGGTGATCGAGTGCAGTCAAAAAGCTGGGAAGGGCCCCAAGTCAGAATGTTCATGCTCAAGGGTGGCTAGCATCACTAGATGGTCAGGCAAGGGCCAGGCGTCAGCTATCAGACACAGGATGTGGAGCTGAAATCCCAGAAGCCAGAGCTGGCCCCTGGATCAGTAGCACTGGATTGCCAGAAGGATCAACAGAGGATGTGGTCTGGGGGAACAGATGGATGGGTCCTATTTATGGAGAACAGAAGATTTGGATTCTGCCTAGAATGTGCGTTTTTATGCTCTGTTGCTATTCGCCTCAGTATCCAGCTTGCTCTGCATCACCTATATGCAAAGTTTCTTACATCTATTCGGGGATAAGAAATTTACACAAATTATTATAATACAAAACATAATATGATCAATTCATATAAAACCATACACTGCTGAGAGTAGATGACAAAAATTGCTTCACGAGTGAGCAGTTATTTTTCATAATTCACTTAATCCTGTTTGCCTCAGTTTCCTCATCTGTAAAATAAACTAGACAAGGAAATGGCAAACCACTCCAGTATCTTTATCTAGAAAACCCCCAATGGGGTCACAACAACAGAGATAATGATAATGATGATGATAATAATAATAATAATATCTATGACTTCAGTGAAAAGGGGACTTCCAAGTGAGGGAACTCTCTTTGCCAGTGTCTGAAAAGTGAGAGGTAGGTCTTTCTGAATTCAAGGATAGCTCTCTATGACACACTACTTCTCTGTTAGTAATTTATTACAGTAGTCTATGAAAGAGTTAATTAGAACCTACTCTAAGGTGAAAGCAATCAGGAGATACCGAATTTGCAGAACTGACATTAATTTGCTTCCTTATCTCTTGAAGTATTTTTAAGATGAAACCTGACTTGCCCCCATAATAGTCAAGACAGACTTCCTTTGAGAGCTCAGAAGCCAATAGGAGCAATCTTTAGCTTGTCCTTTAGAGTTAGTATATAGGTCATTAAGAGAAAGACTTAAAGGGGGCATTAAATATAGGAAAACAAACAAACAAACAAACAAACCAGGCCAGGGCAGAACTTGCTTTAATCATACCTATGAAGGATACAATTTACTTAACAATCAGGTTAGTAGATGCATAACTACATACTTTCTCATTTGCCTTTGAGCCTCGATGACCATGCTTAGAATTATTGAATCATTTGTAAATTTACCTCTGGGCAGTTGGGGTTAGAGATATTTGCCATTCCGTCTTTTTCTCCCCAGTTTTTTCTTTTTCCTCCTCCCCGAATACATGTAGATATCATTTTTAATAATTGTTTTCTGACTTTTTGTGATCCATGTTCTTTTCCTTCCTTCTCATCTTTTACCTACTCTCACATTTTGCCCTGTGTTGATTACTTTGGGTTTGCCCATATCCTCAGTTCCATTTCCATCTCAGATTCCTGAGGATCAATTCTACTTTTAAGTCTAGTTTCAGAGTCAGCAGGTAGTTTCAGCGCAGAGCAATTTAAAAAGTCCCTAGAGCAGAAATATGAATCCAGCAGGGAACAAAAGGTCCGTTCCCACACAGAAAAGGAATACTAAGTAAAATCATTATAATCATTTGAGAGGCCAATATACAAGCCTTGTTTAGACATTTACAACATGATTCTTCATTATCTATTTTCCTTTTCACCTCTACTGAATACAGCTTGATCTCAACACCAAGTGGACCTTCTCTTTTCCAGTGAGAGACCCTTTCCCTCTTGGCCAGTTTGCTGCTATTGTTGCTAAACCCCAGGAGCTTATACCCTGGCGCTTAGCTTCTCAAGAAGGGAGGAAGTTTTTAGCTGTCTTTCAGGATCTCCTAAAGCTCTGTAACTAAGGAAAGAAGACATAAATGGCATCCCGGACAAAAGTTTGTCTAGAAGGTCATGCACTTACTGAGAAGAAGGGCATGCCATTACTGGAATTCAGAGAGTTGTGCTCAATGCTGGCAGGAAGGTGAAGGCTGAAGGATGGAGCTGCCTTTTTAGTATAAATATCCACAGAGTTCCTGTTCAGCAATCAATGAAAGGTGTCCTCATAGCACTTAGGAAGCAGTCAGATGATAGCTAAAGCTGCACTGAAGTGTGTGTGGTGTGTGTAAAGGCTCCCACATCGAATATCTCTAAGGGAGGGCTACACAAAGAATGCCAAGAAAACACTTCTTTGTTCTTTTTTAAAAATTTTATTTTCTCAATTACATGAAATAATTTTCAACATACGTTTTCTGAAATTATGAGATCTAAATTCGTCCTCCATCCTTTTGATATTGGTCATTATTATAAGAGAATACTCACAGAAAACCCAAAGCCCAAATAAAAACCCCAATAAACTAAATGCCAAGAAAACACTTATTGGTCTTTAAAAAATTATTTTTTTTTATTATTAGACATTTATTAATATTCGTTTTTAACCTGTTTACATACTTTATGCCCCTACTTTCCCCTTCACCCCCCGCTCTCCCCCCACCCATGGCCAACGCACATTTCCACTGGTTGTAACATGTGTCCTTGTTCAGGGTCTATTTCCCATTCATGTCCGCCTCAGCCCATGCATTCAAGCAATTGTTTATCTTATATGTTTCCTCTCCTGCAGTCCTTCCTCTGAATGTGGGTAGCATCTTTACCATAAATCCCTCAGAGCTGTCCTGTGTCATTGTATTGCTGCTGGTACAGAAGTCCATTACATTCAATTTTACCACAGTATATCAGTCTCTGTGTACAATGTTCTTCTGGCTCTGCTCCTTTCGCTCTGCATCACTTCCTGGAGGTCTCTCCAATTTGCATGGAATTCCTCCAGTTTATTATTCCTTTTAGCACAATAGTATTCCATCACTAAAAAATTATTTTCTTGATTACATGTAATAATTTTCAATATACGTTTTCTGAAATTATAAGATCCATATTATATCCCTCCATCCTTTCCCCTACTTTTGGAGATGACAAGAATTTGACCTGGATTATACGTGTATTATCATGGAAAACTTCCTTCCATTTTGGTCATTGTTATAACAGAATACTCTTATATAGAAAACCCAAACCTCAAATAAAACCCCCAATAAACTAAAATGAAAAATTGCAAGCTTTGATATGCATTCTGACTCCAACAGTTCTTCCTCTGGAGATGGAGAGTATTCTTTGTCCTAAGTCTTCCAGAATTGTCCTGGATCATTGTATTGCTGAGAGATTCAAAGACTTTTCCAGTTGATCATACTTATTTGTTCTTAACTAGTTCAAGTCCTCAGGTCCTGTTCGGGTCAGATCACTGCTTCTTTTACCTTCTTAGGAAAACTATTGCTACTAGCAGATTACTGAGCAAGTATTTAATTTTTATTTCCTTCTGGAATAATCCAGTCTTGCCTGTGCCTCTTTTGAGAGAAAGGATTGCTCATTTTATTTATCTTTGAATAATTAGTGGCAAGCATAATACCTAGCATCTAGTACCTATTGTACTGAAGGTCTTAATAAATACTTGTCAATTGCCTGGGCATTTTTTTTGGTGGCTCAATACATTTTTTTCTTTCCCCTCCTTTCTCTTTTTTTAACCTTTTAGAGGCAACTAGTGGTATAGAGTATAGAGCACTTAGCTTGCAGTGAGGAAGATCTGAGTTCAAATCCAGTCTCAGATCTTATTAACTATGCAACCCTGGATAAGTCATTTAACCTGTTAGCTTTAGTTTCCTCAACTGTAAAATGGGGGCTAACAGTAATATCTATTTCCTAGGGTTGTTGTGGGTATCAAATGAGATAATATTTGTTAAAAATCATTTAGCACACTGAGGGTAGTAAGGTGGTTCAGTGAATAGAAAGTCAGGCCCAGAGACTGGAGGTCCTGGGTGTAAATATAGACTCAGACACTTCCCAACTGTGTGACCCTGGGCAAGTCACTTGACCTCCCTCCCCCCATTGCCTAGCCCTTACCATTCTTCTGCCTTAGAACCAATACACAATTTTGATTCTAAGATGGAAGATAAGGGTTTTAAAAAATAATTTAACAGAGTGTCTGGCACATAGTAAATGCTAATTTAAATGCTTATTTTTTCTTTACTTTTTTTCCTTTCTTCCTTCCTCCTTCCCTTTCTCTCTCCCTTCACCCTTCCTTTTTCTCCCTTATACCTCTTATTCTCCCTGTAATTAGAAAAAATTATAACATAGTTATGTAAAACAGATTCCCATATTGGATATGTCCAAAATTATATCTAATTCTGCATATTAGTTCACTCCTCTTTCACGAGGTATTTGGCATTCTTCATCTTTGGTACTCTGAAATCATGGTTGATCATTACATTGAGAAAAGTTTTAGTCTTTGTAAATTGTTTGCTTTTTCATTATTATGCTATAGTATAGATTTGCCTCCTGCTTCTGCTCATTTTATTCTGTCTTGAGATCTTTTTATTACCTCTAGATAATTTGATAATGACGATAATAATGGTTTCGTTGATAAGAAAGAAGCGGACACATTTTTCTGTCAGCTCATCGTGCTGCTGCTGCTGTGTTTCTTTGCCATGAGCTTAGGATTTTATTTATATAATGTGTACCAAACCCAAATTCACACACACACACACACACACACACACACACACACACACACACACAAAGAAAACTTTACATCTGTGTAGGGTTTATAAATTATACAAAAACCTATTAGAGGCTTAAAAGTAGAAAGATAGGTCCAGGGTCAAAGGCCAAATTCCAACCACCAATTAGGAGGAGGTTAAGTGGGGGTGGGTAGTAACTACATTTCATAGATATACTAAATAAATTGAGTCCTGTACTCTTGATTTACAGGATTGCACCTGGTCAGATAAAGTCTTGTCTAGCTTTGTCCAGTTCTGACCTTGACTAAGTAATATTTTTTAGAGTTCAGCCTTCTTAATTATCAAGGAGAGAAATTGTTAACTTTGTAATGGATGGTTTGCTAGGAACTTAAAGCTTTTTAATAAGGCTATAATGTTTTTTCAATAAGAAAAAGTATAGATCATAAAAGGGGTCAAAAGAGGAGTCTCAGATTTTTATCTATTTGAGACTGTTTCTCTTATTGGGCTCCCACAATTCTGCTTCAGTTCATACATCTTCCCAGTTTTCTTTGAAACCATCTCTTTCTTCATATTGTATGGCACAAAGGTATTCCATTACATCATATACCATAATTTGTTCAGTTATTTCCCTATTGATGAGCATTTGCATAGTTTCTACCTCTTTGTCATTACAAAAAGAGTGGCTATAAATATTTTTGTATATATAGAATCTTTTCCTTTTTAAAAAACAATCTCTTTGGAGTATAGTTTAGTGGTGGTATTACTCTGTCAAATGGCATGGACAATTATTCCCCTCCCCATTAAATTGTGACTCCTTGAGGGCAGTGATCGTCTATTGCCTTTTTTTTTTTTTTTGTATCCCTAGCATTTAGAAGAGTTCCTGATACAGATTAGGTACTCAATGCATGTTTATTGACTTATTTATTATTCTTGCTTATATTCCAGAATGGCAGAACCAGTTCACAGGTCTACCAACGGTGTAGCAATGTCTCATTTCCTGTAGTCCCTCAAATATTTGTCATTTTCCTTTCTTGTCAGTTTTATCAGTCTGAAGAGAGGAACTTCAGAGTTGCTTTAATTTGTATTTATCTAATCACTAATTTGCATTATTTTTTAAAAGTTAGACAGAAACTCTTATTGTTCTTATTTTAAGATAATAAAATAGGAACTTAAGAGATGTGAATTATGCAGGTTCACATAGTTAGAAAGTGTCACAAGTAGAATTCAATCATAGATCTTCTAACTCTCCAAACTTTCTGTTAAAGTTACATCCTTCCCAGTTCTAAATACTAAGAATCATTGCTATAATCTTTTCTATATGACCCCAAACGGTGACCTATTGAGTAACTTTTTTTTGTTCAAAGGATTATTTTAAAAAAATAAGGTCCTTGTGGATGCTTCTTTAGATTAACAGGAATCCCCCAAACCTAGTAAATCAAGGAAAACAATTGTTTTTTTTTTGTGGGGTTAATATTTCTTACTTCCCAGAAACCACTTGGGGAGTGGGCGGCTTATTTTGATTATCTGCATTTGCTACCAGCTGCTCTTCTTGTTCGACAACATCAAGGTTTTTGTTATGCCTCTACACTAGATATCCTCTGACACTTCCGTCTCTCACCCTTTTAAACTTCCATTTGTGAACTGTTTTCTCTACTTAGATTATAAGCTCCTCCAGGAACAGTTTTTTGAAAAATCTGTGGTGCTTAGCACAGTGCCTATGGAACATTTAAAAAAATATGGCGTCTTTTATTTCTCTCCTAGAGAGCTATTTATTCATAATCTCTGACCACTTGTCAATTGGTAAATGGCTTTAATTTCCAGACATTTTAGTCTCATTTCTATATATCTTAGAACTAAGACATTTATCAGAGAAGTTTGCTTCAAAAATTACCACCCCACCAAGCCGTTTCCTTTCTAATTTTAGCTCCATTGGATTTGTTTGTGCAAACTCTTTTTAACGTTATGTGATCAAAATTGTCCTTTTTATCTTCTATGATCCTCTCTATTCCTTGTTTGATTGTAAACCTTTCCCCTCTCCATAGAGCTGAGAGGCAATTTTGTCCTTGTTTTTTTAAACTTATTTATGATATATATTTTAATATCTAGGACTTGTATCCATTTGGACTTTATAGGAATATGATATGAAATATTGATCTACACAAATTTCTGCCATGCTACCAAATGGTTTTCCTCCAAGTTTTTTTTTAAACAAATAGTGAGTCTTACCCTAGTAGTTGGGGGTCTTTGGATGTTTTTGAATATTAGCCTACAATAGTGGTTCCCAAACTTTTTTGGCCTACCACCCCATTTCCAGAAAAAATATTACTTAGCCCCCTGAAAATTAATTTTTTAAAAAATTTTAATAGGAATTAATAGGAAAGATAAATGCACCTGTGGCCATCACCACCTTCCTGGATCACTGCAGCACCCACTAGGGGGCGGTAGCGCCCACTTTGGGAATCACTGGTCTACAAGTTTCATTTGTTTTTGTATGTTGTATACTTTATTCTGATAACCAACTCCTCCATTTATTAACTAGTTTTAAATTGTTTTGATGGTTACTCGTCTGGCATATAGTTTGAGATCTGATACTAGTCCCCCTTCCTCCAAACTTTTTGTCATCATTTCTCATAATTCTTGACCTGTTGTTGCTATAGATGGATTTTGTTATTATTTTTTCCAAGCACTGTAAAATAACCCCAGAGTTGCTAGATTTGTATGTTTTTGAATAAGTAAATTAATTTAGGTGATTTTTGTCATTTTTGTTATATTGACTCAGCCTAGCCATGAGAAATGAATATTTCTCTAATATATAGGTCTATATTTCTGTAATTAATATTTTATGCTGGGATTCATACAGTTCTTGAGTATATATTGGTAAAATGGGCACCTAATTGGTACAGTGGATGGAGGACTGGACTTGGATTCAGGAAGACTAATCTTCATGAGTTCAAATCTGGCCTCAGACACTTACTAGTTGTGTGACCCTGGGTAAGTCACTTAACCCTGTTTGCCTCAGTTTCCTTATCTACAAAATGATAGAAAAGGAAATGGCAAACCACTCCAGTATCTCTGCCAATAAAACTCCAAACAAGGTCACAAAGAGAACTGAACAATAACAAATACATTGGTAAACACACTCCCAAACATTTTATAGCTTTGGTAGATATTTTTGAAAGGGATTTTTTTCTAGCATTTTCTTTTGGGTTTTATTTTTAATATAGAGAAATGCTGGTAATATACATGGATCTAATTTATATTCTTCAATTTTCTTGAGAATATTCTTTGTTACAGTTAATTTTTGTTGGTTCTAAGGTTTTCTAAATTCACTATTATGCCATCTGTCAAAAGTAATAATTCTTTTCCGTGCTTACGCTTATTCCCTCATTTTTTGTTTAATTTTATTGCTATACCTGGAATTTCTGGCAGTATGTTAAATAGAAGTGGTGACAATGGACATCCTTGATTCAACCCTGATTTGCACTGTTTGACTACAAAGACAGAAGTCAGAGCAATGGTTCAAGTTGTAGTGACAACAGTTTTAGTTTGATATAAAGAAAACGAAGGAAGAATGTTCCTTTCAAATGAGTTTTTAGAGGTTGTGATAGGGCATATTGAGCTCCCTTAGTTTCCTGTTGCTCTATCCCATATATTCAAGATATCCCAGCGTATGAAGTACTGAATAAAACTTCTATTTATTGAACGCATATGACATGCAAGAGTTTGGTGGCTGTTCTAGGAATTAGGAATTAAGTCAGAAATTCAGGCCTGAAAAAATTAGTGGTGTTCTTGCTCTCATTTAAAAAAAAAATATTGTATTTTCTGAGTCTCAAAGTCCACTAGTTAATGAGCAATTGCTATCTCTGAGGAGGCGTGAACCCCTGGACTTTGAGAAATTATAAGATAAACGGACTGCAGAGTTTTGTCAAGGCCATGAAGAAAGTCACAATAACTTTGCAAATCCAGACATAGGGAAAACCAGATTCATATTCCCCTACCCCCTTTCTTTATAATTTATCTCTTCAACCTGCTAGATTAAAAAATTCCAAAGCAAAAGTCTAGGAGAAATATCAGGCAATATCTTCTCCCCTACCACTCATTACCCAAGAACCCCTGAAAATCAAGGATCATTATTGACACACATAAGAAATGGGACTTTTCTTAGATAGAAAGAGAAAATGAAGAAATAATTTTTGGTGCTTTAACTTCCATTAATTTTTAGGCTATTGTCATTACCACATGCTGTTCTCTCATTGAATGCTGCTGCCCACTTGGCTACTGTTCCAACTTCAAGCGAGGGCTATAAGACTTCCAGTGTCTTCCATCTTGAGCCCCTCTGAAGTCTTGTTCATCTGTAAACAATATTATCAATAAACAGCCTTAGGATACCTAATTTTAGTGCCTGTCTTGTTATTTCATCTCTAGTTTGCTGATTTACAAAACAAACAAACAAAACACTCATTTAGAAAAGCATGTACTGCCAAATGGTATTACATTAAATAGAAAGGAGAGATTAGTTATTTCCCCCACTTGATGAAAAATCATGAAAAACCAGAATAGAAATAATTCAGATATTAAAAGGATAAAAAAGATAAATTTCCTTTAAGAAGATAGTTCAATCTATTGTTTCAGTCATGTACAACTCTTCATGGTCCCATTTGGAGTTTTCTTGGCAAAGATACTGGGATGGTTTGCTATTTTCTTTCCTAACCTATTTTACAGATGAGGAAACTGAGGTAAACAAGGTTAAGTGACTTGTCTAGGGTCACACAGCTAGCAAGTTCTAAATCTCCTAGCCCAGTAAATTTATAATATATAGTAACTCAAATTATAGAATTTTATAGTGGGATCGGAAAATCTCTCTTCAATACTCTTGCACTTGGAAGTGACTGGAACTAGACCTGGAAGTTCTGGTGACTGGACTCCCCAAAACTTTCCTAGTATTCTTGATGGAAATCTTCATACTCTGGTTCCAATTCTAGACACTTATAATTATTAGCAAAGATTGTTGAAAGGAGCATGGCCTCCTGTCTACATCTTACTATATCCATTGGAGGAGCAAGGGTAAGAACCCAAAATGCTAACAGAAATTTGTTTAAGGATGAAGAGATCTGTCTCCTAGTCCACTCTACAAACCTTTCCTTCATCATGGAGCCTCCATCTTCCAAACTTGTTACTTAAGAAATGATCAAATTCATTGAAAAAGAAAGTTGGATTGGAGTCAGATGATTAAGACAATGTTAATTTCCTGATATAATACCTATTTCTATCCAGATGAGGTGGTATCCCTGACTGAGAGAATATTGAATATGACACTGTGTCTCTAGGGACTTGTATTGGTTGTAGAGGGACTTTAGCAAAGGACTCGAGGAAGATGATTTTGAAGGTAGCCTTGAATCGTGAAGCCCCAGATAAGTAAGAAGAAAACAGACCCACAACTATGATCCTTTACCTCCAGAACTTGAAATTCCAGAGACCGAGAATGGATCTCACTGTAGTAAGTTTTCTCTCTTGGTTTGTACTGAGGTGTTTTTTTATTTATCTCAGAAATTTTTTTACTATTATGTTTATTTGGTGTGTTCTAATCTATGTAATTTCCCTGACTTCTGTTTTACTTGGATAAATGTTTTACTGGCTATTCACTATTCATAATGGTCTTTTATGTAACCAGTGTTTGTTGGGAAAGGGCTAAGGGAGGATAAACTGCTGAGTGTAAATTAATGGCTTCCTTTTCTTTCTGACAGTGTTTAGGAAAGCAAGTTTCCTGCAAACCCCTTAGAATCCAATACATTTTTTGGGGACTGGAATAGAGATTGTTTGCCTTGGTCGTCCTGATTCTAGCCTGTCTCTCTCCTTTATTAGGTGTTTGGAAATGTTGAACTCTTCTATTATTCCTCTCCAAAGAGGAACGGTAGTCCCTTTATATAGGCTAAATCAGACTGGATCTCATACTATGTCTTTATATATCTAGCAGCCTCACATATGTATTTATCTTTTACTTACTGACATTGCCACCTACAGCAGCAATGGGCAAAAATAGTTTTCAGCTATTCTGACAACTTCTAGCCTTCCCATTTTGCTTTCTTATTGAGTTATTTGATGGCTTGTTCAATTTCTTTTTCTGATATGGAATTATTTAAGTATTTTATTTCTTCTTCTGTTAATCTAGGCTATTTATATTTTTGTAAATAATCATCCATATCACCTAGATTGCTATATTTATTGCCATATAATTGGGCAAAATAGTTCTTAATAATTACCTTAATTTCCTCTTCATTAGAGGTGAGGTTGCCCTTTTCATCTTTGATACTGTTAATTTGGTTTTCTTCTTTCCTTTTCTTTATTAGATTAACCAGTACTTTGTCCATTTTTTCTGTTTTTTCAAAGTACCAGCCTCTAGTCTTATTTATTAATTCAATAGTTCTTTCACTTTCAATTTTATTAATTTCCTCTTTAATTTTTAGGATTTCTGATTTAGTTTTTATCTGGGGATTTTTAATTTGTTCTTTTTCTAGTTTTTAATTTGCATGCCCAATTCATTAACCTCTTCCCTCTCTGATTTGTTAATATATGCACTCAGGGATAGAAATTTCCCCTTGAGTACTGCTTTTGCTGCATCCCCTAGAGTTTGATATGTCTCCTCATTGTCATTCTCTTCAAAGAAATTATTGTTTCTATGATTTGTTCTTTAACTAACCAATTTTGGAGAATCGTGTTATTTAATTTCCAATTAATTTTTTATTTGCCTCTCCATGTACCCTTACTGATTATTATTTTTATTGCATTATGGTCTGAAAAGGTTGCATTTATTATTTCTGCTTTTTTGCATTTGTTTGCCATTTTTTATGCCCTAGTACATAGTCAATCTTTGTGAATGTGCCATGTGCTGCTGAAAAGGTGTATTCCTTTTTTCCTTATTTATTTTTCTCCATATAGCTATTAACTCTAATTTTTATATGATTTCATTCACATCTCTTACCTCTTTGTTTATTTCCTCTTCTTCTTATAATAGTATTCTTCCCCTCCCCCTCCCATACACCTCTTTATGTGGTATAATTTATCTTATTTTTCTTATTCTTTCAAGTTTCTCTTGATGCCATCTTCTATTCCCACCCCCTTTCTTTTTTTTACATATCATTTTAAACCACTTGGTACCACAACCTCTACCTATGAATAGTTTTTCTAACTATTATGATAGTGAATACAGTTTTTGAGAGTTACAAATATCATTTTTCCATATAAGAATATAAACAATTTGACCTTACTGAAGCCCTTAAAATTTTTTTCCCTCCCTTTCTTGTTTACCTTTTCATGTTTCTCTTGAATTTTGGATATCAAATTTTCTCTTGAATATTTGGATATCAAATTTTCCATTTAGATCTGGTCTTTTCTTTAGAAATACTTGGAAATCTTCTATTTAGTTAAATGCCTATACTTTCCCCTGGAAGTATATAGTCAGTTTTGATGGGTAGGTGATCCTTGGTAGTAGACCCAATTCTCTTGCCTTTTTGAATATCATATTCCAACTTTTGTGATCCTTTATTGTAGAGGCTGCCAGATTTTGTGTATTCCTAATTGGTGGTCCTCGATATCTGAATTGTCTCTTTCTGGCTTCTTGTAATATTTTCTCCTTCGCTTGGGAGCTCTTGAATTTGGAAATTACATTCCTGGGGTTGTCTTTTGAGGATTTAATGTAGATCTATGGACTCTTTCAATGTTTATTTTGCCCTCTTGTTCAAGAATATCAGGACAATTTTTTTGGATAATTTCTGTAGTGTGATGCCAAAGTTTCTGTTTATTTCTAGGTTTTCAGGTAGGCCTATGATTCTCAAATGATCTCTCCTGGACTTGTTTTCCAAGTCAGTCATCTTCTTACTGAGACATTTCATGTTTCCTTCTATTTTGCCATTCTTTGACTTTGCTTTATTAATTCTTGCTGTTTTGTGAGATCATTAGCTTCTACTTGCCCAATTCTAGTCTTTAAAGACTTGTTTTCAGCTATGATCTTTTGATTTTCCTTTTCGGTTTAGTCTATCCTGCTTTTCATGGCTTCCAGCAGGTCAATTCTGGTCTCCAATTTGCTTATCATTTCATTTGATTTCTGGGCTTCTTTTTCCAAATGGGTGATTCTGTCTCTTAAACTGTTATTTTCCTTTTGAATTACTTGCATTTCTTTCTCCCATTTTTCTTCCCATTGTTCCTCATCTTTCTTACTTGGTTCTTAAGTTCCAATTCGAGTGACCAATTTCCATTTTTTCTGGAAAGTTTGGATGCGTTTGCTTGTTTATTGCCCTTTGCTGTCTCCTCTGTAGTCTGCTGTTTTTCTCCATAAAAGTCATCCAGGGTCAAAGTCTTTTTCTTCTTCTTCTTCTTTTTTTGGTACTTGTAGGTTGTATTTCTTGGGTGTTGGTGGCTATTGTAGTTTTTTCTTCACTTCCTAGCCAGAAGTCTGAGCGAGGAGACAAGCTTTCTATGTATTGAGTTATAGAGAGGTTTTTTTGCCTGAGGCTATTTTTCAGTCTCCTTTGCATCTGCTGCGGGTAGCCCCTCTCTGTCCTATCTCTGTGCCCAAGCTCCACATTCCTCAGCCTCCTGGGGTCCCAAGTCTTGCTGTTCTCAGGGTAAATCTGTAGTGTCCTCAGCCAGTCCCTGGAGAACCTAGAGATTGTCCTGAGCTCGCTCTGACTCTGGTGTGGTAGGTGGGGTGGGGGAGGGGTGATCAGCTTGCACTTTGGTAGGAATAATTTTACCCCCTTATAGCATGGAAATGCCCAAACCCTGCCTACTTTCAAGGCTGCATCCTATGGGTAGAGCTCCTTTGCTCATCTGAATTTGTTTTTTGTTCTTTAGAGGTGTTTGATATTGGTCAGTGGCGAGAAGAAGAATTTTGCTTCTACTCTGCAGCCATCTTAGCCAGGAAAGCCCCATTTTGCTTTCAGAGAAGGGTTTAGACTATGATAGCAGCCTTGGACTTAAGTGAAAATCAGAGATCTTTTAACCTGAGAGACAAACACAAGGAGACTCTCAAGTGATCTGCCAAAGTGATCAGAGGCATTCTGTATAAAATTAACATTCTTCATTTGGCAAGGTCACTTTTGTTCCCAAAACTTGTTCAATAATAAAGAGATGCTTCTCCACACATCACACACTACAAACAGCTAGACACAGTTTCTTTTCTTCCATTTCTGACCTTCTGCAACCCATCTTTATATTACTTTTGACTCTGGAGACAGTCAAAGGCTCCCACTGTTCACTGCTAGGTTGGCACTGGCAAGCTCAGAAAGGAAAGTTGCAATAATATTTTCATTATTTGCTCTTGAATTCAGACATGTGGACATTTGGCAGGGCAAACTTATTCCAGGAAAAGGATTGGCACAGACCACATAAGTGAGGAAGAAAATTTTTTTCCTGAAGCTAGAAGTGGAACTATTTCACTATTTCTTTCCCTGAAATAGCAGGAACAAGAGAGGAAAAATACCCCAAATCAAAGACCTTGTAAAGATTTGGAGTTTCTTTTAATTTAAAAATATATATATTTTGGCTTTAAATGATATCAAACCACTAAGGATTTTTAAATAAATTAATTTGTAGGCTAAATATGTTATTTGGATTCTAAAACCATAATTAGCAATTTATTAAAAGATGCTGTGCCTGGGAGTAAATGTCTCATTAAATATATGATTCAGATATACTAAGGGTCACAGTAAATAGTCTGGAGCCTGTTTCAAGGGCCATACTGGGAAAGAATCATTAGTTGACACCATGGATTTGTATTTGCCTTCAAGACTTGGTGCCAGGGAGGGCATTTAGTACTCTATTTTTGCCTCTTGGATGCCCACATGGCAAATGCATCCTGAGTTTCCCTCAGGCACACATTTTCATGGCAGCCTTAACACAGGGATCTAAGAAAGCTCATCTGAAATTAATGATGATAAAAAGAATAATAAATATGACATTTAAAATTTTAAACACAGTATCTTATTTGAGCCTTCTGACAACCCTGTGAGATAGGAACTAGATTATTTTTATTCCCATTTTATGAGTAAGGAAACTAAAGCTTAGTTAGGTGGGGACATGTTCATAATCATGAAGCTACTAAATGTCAGAGGTGATTTAAAGAATATATCCACATATATAGTTACACATACATAATACAATATAATTATATAGAATATAATATTTAAGCATGATAATTTACATATTTATATGCTGTAAAATATAGTATAAATCATATCTGTATATATATACACACAGAATAACACAGTATACTATGCAATACATGTGTACATATAACAACACATACAAGCACACAATACATATTATGTATAGGTATTATGTGTGTATGTGTATAAATGTATATGTGTGTATGTTTATAAATATAAATTGTAAAATTAAAATCTGGGCAGCTATGTGATATGGTAGATAGAATTCCAGGAAGATTCATTTTTTTGAGTTCAAATCTGGCCTCAGAATTTATTAGTTGGATGACTCTGGGCAAGTCATTTAACCCTGTTTGTCTCATTTCCTCTTCTATAATTAATATGAAATGGAGAAGGAAATGGCAAACCAATCTAGTAACTGCCAAGAAAACCCTAGATGGGGTCATGAAGAGTTGGACAGGACTGAAATGACTGAACAACCACAAAATACATATAATAACCTCTCCCTCCTTCTCCCTCCCTTCTCTCTCTCTGTCTCCCTCCCTTCTCTCTCTCTGTCTCTCTCTCTCTCTCTCTCTATCTTTCTCTCTCTCTCTCTCCTCTCCTCTCCTCTCCTGTCCTCTCCTGTCCTCTCCTGTCCTCTCCTGTCCTCTCCTGTCCTCTCCTGTCCTCTCCTGTCCTCTCCTCTCCTCTCCTCTCCTCTCCTTTCTTCTCCTCTCCTCTCCTCCTCCCACACTCTCCACCATCCATACCATTCCCACCATTATTGTGACTCACAGTGTTTTGGCTACTTCTTTCAATATCCATATTCTCTTATAATGACAAATAAAAAATATGTAAAGTTGAAATGTAGGTCTATTAGGAAGAAGGAAAATAGAATTGAAAAAATTGCAGTTCTGGATGTGTGTGTGTGTGTGTGTATGTGTGTGTGTGTGTGTAGTGTTGAATTTCCAGGTATTACAAATCAATTCTATAATTTTCCTAGGAATTGAGGTCAACCTCACTGGCCTAAAGTGTGAAAATTTTATTCTTTCAACATTAAAAAAAACAACCCACCAAACCATTATTTTCTCTCTTAGAATCAATACTGACTACTGGTTCAAAGGTAGAAGAGTGGTAAGGGCTAGGCAACTGGGGTTAAGTGACTTGTCCACGGTCACAGAAGTAGGATGTTTTTGAGGCTAGATTTGAATCCAGGTCCTCTTGACTCCAGGGTTGGTTCTATTCACTGAGTCACTTAGCTATTCCTCCTTTTCACATTAAAAAAATTGTTTGTCTTTCTCTAGTTCTGTGGCACCTAGGATATGTCAGTGGGTACCATAAAGATAAGTGAACTCTCCTATCACTTCTTTATCACGCCTTTATGACAGGCTTGTGATCTGCCTCCTCAAATTCTTCATTTATTTTTTATTTTCTTTCTAGACCAATTGTTAGTCTACTTGATGACAGTATTGCTTCTATTTATCCTTCCACTGATCTTTACACAAATGCATTCCACTATGCTGCAAGCATTCATTCCCTGAATTTCCCTTTATGAGCACATTTTCTCAATAGACATTATTTCAGAATCATGTTCTGGTTATGGGTCTGATTCCACCAAATTGCAATGATATGTTTAATTCCAAATTTCTTACTACCATTTATCAGTTGGGGAATGACATCCTTATAAATTTGACAAAGCTTTCTCCATATTTGAGATATCTTTATCTGACATTATCTATAAATCTTCACCCCTCCCATTTTCTGCTTTCCTTCTTTGGCTACATTAGTTTAATTCAGAGAAATCTTTTAAAATTTAAAATGTAATGTAATCCTTTTTATATCTCACAATGCTTTCTATCTCTTGTTTATTTATAAATTGTTCCTCTACACATAAATTTGAAGGGTAATTTGTTCCCTGTTCTTCAAATATGGTCTCCAGTTCACTTTGCTTCCTTTGTTCATTTACTTCCTAACATCTAAGGTCATGACTTTTATTACTGAAACCTTTTAGGATTCTGGATTTTGTCTCCTGGGAACTTGTAGTAATTCAAGCAAAAGCTGAAACGGACCTCAGTCCAACTCCCTCATTTTACAAATGAGGAAATTGAGATCTAGGAAGGTTTAGATGACACCTTAGGTGCTAGATTTAGTAAGCTCTTGATGTGGAATATGAAGCCACTCCTCTTTCTCACAGTGCCTACTACATAATAGGTATTTAATAATTGAGTATCATTCTTTAAAATATTAAATTTATTTAATTTTTGGTTACATTTTGAGTTCCAAGATATCTTTCTTCTTCCCTCCCAACCTCAAACTAGAGAAAACAAACATTCGACAAAGATACACATGTGAAACCCTACAATCTATGCTTCTATACATCATTCTTTCTCTGGAGGTAGATGGCATATTCTTCATAGGTCTTTTGTAGATGATTTGAATATTCATATAATTTAGAATAGCTTAGTCATTCACAGTTACTCTTATAATAATATTGATGTTACTATACAATGTTTTCTTGGTTCTGTTCATTTCACTCAAAAACTTAATAAAGTTTTTTCATGTTTTTCTAAAATCAACCTACTCATCATTTGTTATAGAACAGTAGTATGCAATCATAATCATATACCATGACTTGTTTAGCCATTCCTCAGTTGATAGACATCCTCTCTATTTCCAGTTCTTTGTCAAAACAAAGAGAACTTCTACAAATATTTTTGAATATATTGATTCTTTTCTTTTTTCCTTGATTATCTTGGAAAACAAGCATAATAGGGTATAAAGGTATGAAGTTTTATTATTCTTTGATGATATTTCCACATAGTTTCCCAAAATGTTTGGATCAGTTCACAATTCCACCAATCATGTATTAATGCCCCACTTTTCCCACCCCTCCTCCAACATTTGTCATTTTTGCTGAGCTAATATGTGTGAAATGATATCTCAAAGTTGTTTTAATTTGTGTTTCTCTAATCTATAATGATTTTAAACCTTTTATATGACTATATATAACTTTGACTTCTCCTTCTAAGAACTACCTGTTCATATTTTTAAACTGTTTATCAGTTGGGGAATAATTTATTCCTATGAATTTAACATTTTCTACATATTTGATATGTTTTTGAGATCTAGAGATTCAAACATATGGAAGCTTCCCAGGCATGTTAATCCAAGGAAGGGGAGATGGATTATCATGTGTGAGGAATAATAAATAGGCCAATATGACTGGATTTTAAGGTGTATGGAAAAAAATAAAGTGTAAGAAAACTGTACCGGAAGGAAGGGGCTAGGTTTTTTAGGAGTTTTAGATAACAGAGGATTTTATATTGGATCTTGAATGTAATATAGAACCACTAGAATTTACTGAGGTGGGGAGAGGGCATTAGCATGAACTGACATGCTTTAGGAAAATCACTTTGACAGCCATGTAGAGGACAGATCATAGTGGGGGAAACCTTGAACCAGAGAAAACAATTTAAACAAGGTTATAGCAATAGTCTGACAAAGTTGATGGGGGCTTAAACTAGAGTTGTGATTGTGTGGAGGGCAAAAGAGGGAATATTCATTCATTAAAATTTTTAATGTAAAAATGACAGAATTTGACAACATAATGGATCTGTGGGGTGAGTGAGAAGTTGAGTATTATGCCAAGGTTTCAAGTCAGAGTGACTGGGAGAATGGTGGTGCTCAACAATAGTGAAGAAGTGGGAAAGATTAGAGGACTGGGATTGGGAGAGAAGATATTGAATTTTGTTTTGGACAGGTTAAGTTTGAGATACTTATATTTGAGAAGTCCAAAAGATAGCTGATGTGCTGTGGGGCTCAGAAGAGAGACTAGAACTGAATACATACAAACAATGTATATATACATGCATAGACACATAACATCCATGTATGTATAAACTGTAATAAGTAGATAATGTGGCTGATAACAGGGGAGCTGGTGGTACAAGTGTGTCACTTGGGCCTGAGAGCCAGTAACTTCAGTAGCAGGTGATTTGAGACTGTCAGGGATGTGTAGCCTGAGCTGTGATGCCCAGTTGGTCTCCATGCTACCTATAGGCTCCTTTAAGGTGGGGGGTAAGGGGCCCCTCCCTGCTGGAGTGAAAGCAGAACTCAACAGGAAGTGAAGCTCACACACTTCTACTTTTAAATATTTGATTTTATTTATTTTAGCCACCTTTGTTTTCCTTTGATCAAGGCCATTCTATTTTCTTTTTCTAATTGAATTTTGTTTTTCAATTACATGTAGAAACAATTTTTGACAATTGTTTCCTGACATCTTGCAATTCAGATTATCTCCTTCCCTTGCCCCACCTCACTCCAGATATTATGTAGTTTGATATAGGTTAGATCAGCGTTTTCAGGAAATATATATATTTCCATATTCCCCATGTTGTCACATACAACATTTTAAAAAATCATGATGGAAATTAAGTGAAATGTGGCATACTTTGATCTGCAATCAGACTTCAACAATTCCTTCTTTGGCTGTGGATATCATTAAAAAAAATTATCATGAGTCTCTTGAAGTTATCTTGCAATCTAGTTTTGCTGATAATAGTTTAGTCTTTCACAATTGATCATCATACAATAGTTCTGTTACTGTGTACACTTCTCCTGGTTTTGCTCACTTCACTTTGCGTCTGTTCATATAATTCTTTCAAGATTTTTCTGAACTCATCCTATGCATTATTTCTTATGGCACAAAAGTTTCCCATTACAACCATATACCATAGCTTGTTTAGCCATTCCTCAATTTATAGAGATTCCCTCGGTTTCCAATTCTTTAACACTACCAAAAGAGTTGCTAAAAGTATTTTTGTATAAGTAGGGCCTTTTCTTTTGTCTCTGATCTCTTTGGGATACAGATCCAGTAGTAGTATTGCCAGATCAAAGGATATGCATAGACCTTTTTATTTTCTATACATTTTACCTCTTTAAAAGAAACTCCAGGGATTTTCCAGATTCTTCCATATTTTTAATCTTTTATTTTTACTTTTGCTTCTTTCACTGATATTATTTCTATTTTTATAGTTGCTAGGTGTTTCTTAATTTCTCATCATTGAATAACTTTAAATAGTCTTATATTATATCCTTTATGGTATATAATTTTCAGAGTTTTTTATGCCAAATAATAGTTCATCTTTTTTGTTGAATACATTTTTTCTTTGTCTTTTCATTTCAACAATTTTTTTGTATGTGTGTGAATTTTCTTGCCATGATTTTTGTTTTTGCCTTTAATTTATTCTCTTATTATTTTTGGCATATTTATTGCTTTGTGAGCTGAGAGAGGTTTTTGGACTCACAAAAAACCACTCACTTTGTTACAATGTGTGACCTTGGGAAAATCACCTAACCTCTGTTTAACTTAGTTTCCTCAGCTGTAAAATGGGGATAATAATAGCATTTATCTCTAAGGTTGTTGTGAGGATCAAATGAGTTAATATTTGTAAAAACATTTAGCACAGTGCTTGGCACTATTCTCTTTATGAAGGCTGATTCACTTCCCCATATTGTCTCTCCTCTGTAAATTCTTTGTAAATTTTAAAATATGATAAAACATTAGTTATCATTGTTAGTAGTAACAGCAGCAACAACAGCAACAGTAGTTATATAATACCATAAAATGAGGGATTGGAAATCAAAACCACTTTGTTTTGGGGATTAAATGCCAGGTTTGGGAATGAAATTAATTATTATTAATATAATTAAATTACATTTAGATTAGATTAATGTAATTAAAATTATCTTGAGACTGTATACTAATTAATACTTATTTATTATTAAAATTGCAAGAGATAGGGAGAGAGGAAGGGGGGAGAGAAAGGGAGAGAGAGAGAGAGAAGAGAAGAGAAGAGAAGAGAAGAGAAGAGAAGAGAAGAGAAGAGAAGAGAGG
>NC_058134.1:194560801-194664649 GCF_016433145.1 Gracilinanus agilis
AGAGAGAGAGAGAGAGAGACAGAGAGACAGAGACAGAGAGAGAGAGAGACAGAGAGAGAGAGAGACAGAGAGAGAACCCAGCTGAGCCACACTTCCTTGGCTCCGGTTCTCAGCCACAGCTCAAGCCCAAGCCCCCTGGGGATCCCAGCATCTTGAAAGCTGAGTGCTGGCAGAGATCACCCAGTGAGATAAGGCCAGTGCCAGCCAAGCAAGGGAAAGGGAGAGTCTCAAACAAAAGAGCCCAATGCTTCTTCTCCATCAGTTTATACAGTTCATTTTCACCATTCTATTGGGGCTCTCTGATTGGACAGGCTTAACTTTAGTCCAAGTCCAGTCCTGGAGTCCTGATAGGTCACCCACAGGGACTTTCGCAAATCAGGAGTTCAAGTAGCTAGGTGGCATTTAAGCCACCTGACTTGATAGTGTCCTGCCTAATGAAGTGAGTGGAGTGGAATTAAGGGAGTACAATTTATAATAAATCCACACAGGCACCAACCAGGATACACTCATAGCATTTACTGCTACTTGCTGACCTTTCCCAAAAGACAAAAACATATAAGGGATGTGCTTTAATCACACATCACTAGTCAGTAATTTCCTGGGAACCAGGTCAGTGGAAAATCAAGACACCCTTGAGCTATTTAGATAAGCTGTCACTAATCACTCAGACTAGGGTTTTTGTGTGTAATATTAATATGGATCTTATCAGAATTAAAGATATTTCTTTTGCAATTAAAGACTGCCAGGGTACCTTTTTGGACAGATATTGGAATTCTAACTCTTAGCTTTATGCTCTCAGTATCATCCTTTCCTTTTGGGATGAGTCCAATCTGCGTCTGTCAATTGTGCCTGGGAGGAAATGAACATCCACTCAGTCATTTCTTGCCTTCCTGAATTACTTAGAGAGTAGTGAGAGGTGGGCATGAATATTTTATTTAAAAAACCATAAGAAATCCCACATTTTTCTCCTTTGAGTAAATTAGAAAGTGTAGTTAAAAAAAGAAAGAGCTGTTAGCATTATTGGGCCAGAGCACTTGTGTAATTTAGGTGCAGTTATTTAGTTATATCAGTAAAGCAAGAGAATCAGAACCTTAAATCACAGCTGTTACTCCACAGGGCAGGAAACATCAGCTCAGAGGCACAACTATATCTGTCTTTGGTGTACTTGGACCATTTGGCTTTTTGCTCAGAGGGTGTCTATGGGAGAATGGACTGAGTTTCCCCTTTGTGACCTGTGGAAACCTTCTTCCTTCCCTATCCAATCTTGCAGTGGCTCCCATGCTTACATCACAGTCCTGTTCCATTTCTTCTAAGGGTTTCTTATCAGTCATATATCAAATCAGGGAGTGCTCTTGGAGGTTTCCTCTTTCTCTTCCCTATATTCTAGGCAGACTCCTTCCCTTTCAATATTTACATCTCACCCTTGGGCCCTCCTTTGGCTATTCTCCCATTTCCAATTCTCCTAAGACCAGATTTCATAATGGAGTGGCCTAGAGAATTTTTCACAAAAGCCTTTCATTTATAGTATCACCAAGTTACCTTTTCCTTCAGCACTGTGCGAATGTTTTTAAAAGATATTTTATTTTCCCAATGACACATAATAACAATTTTCAACATGCATTTTCTGAAATTATGATATCCAAATTCTTTCTATTCCTTCTTTCCCTCCCCTACTTGGAGATGGTAAGTAATTTGATTTGGATTATACATGTATTGTTTTGCAAAATTTACTTTCATATTGGTCATTGTTATAAGAGAATATTTATATAAAACTAAAACCCCATAATAAGACATAAATAAACTAATGTGAAAAATAATATGCTTTGATCTACATTTTGATTACAACAGTTCTTCCTCTGGAGGCAGAGAGCCTTCTTTGTCATAAATCCTACAGAATTGTCCTGGATCATTGTATTGCTGAGAAGAGCTAAGCCTTTCACAGGTGATCATGGTGCAATATTGCTGTTACTTTGTACTGGTTCTGTTTATTTCACTCTGCATTAGTTCATGTAGGACTTTTTAGCTTTTTTTGAAACCATCCTGCTCATCATTTCTTATAGCACAACAAATCACTATCATATACCACAATTTGTTCAGCTATTCCCTAATTGAAGGACATCTCTTCAGTTTCCAATTCTTTGCCACCACAAAAAGAGCTGCTATAAATACTTTTATATAAGTAGGTCCTTTCCTTTTTTTTTAATGATCTCTTTGGGATACAGATGTAGTAGTGGTATTACAGGATTAAAGGGTATGCACAGTTTTAGAGCCCTTTGAGCATAGTTCCCAATTGTCCTCCAGAATGGTTAGATTAGTTGTGAGAAAAACTGGAAATATTTAATAGGGACTTTAGTGTGACTTGACGAGGACATGCTGGAGGTCATCAGTTTATCCATTAAAAATAGCTGGCTGATGCATATGTTGGACTTGGAGTCAGGAAGACCTGAGTTCGAATCTTGCCTCAAACACTTTCTAGTTGCATGTCTCTGGACACTAAGTCACTTGCCCTCTTTAGATTCCTTTCTGCAAAACAGAGATAATAATAGAATCAACATTAGAGGGCTGTGTGAGGATCAAATGAGAAGATACACAGTATATGATAAATTCTTTGTAAATCGTAAGGGATTAAATGCTAGCTCACGTTATCTTAAGACTTCTCATTTTGAAGACAGATTAGACTTGCTCTGTTTTCTTGTTTCCAGAGAGCAGAACTAGGAGTAATCGGCGACAAATTTAAGCTAGATGTCAGGAAAAGCATCCTAATAAATTAGAGTGGTTCCAAAGTGGAATGGGCTATCTTGAGAGGTGGTGAGTTTCCCTTCCCTAAAGATCTCCAAGCAAAAAAAAAAAAGTTGATGACGACTTATTAGGAATGTTGTGAAGAAGATTTTTGTTTGGGTACAGAATGGACCAGATGGAAACTGAGACCTCTTTTGTTTTTAAAATTCTACTGCAGTAGGAGTTAGTCTGGAGATGGGGAATGGGATTGTGTGAGCTATGAAGCATATGGTGAGTCTTCCTGGCCTCTTCTTGGGACACACGTGCATAATACTATAGGACTTGGGACTTGAAATGATGAAATCACCTCTTTTCTCCCCAGATAGCAGCAGAGGGAAGGGGACACTTCAAAACAAATTTGGCCCCAGAGCTCCCAAGTGCCACCCAACTCATTGCTCTTTAAAGGAGGGGACAACTTTTGTTCTCCCTCTTTCTGGAATACGTGGTGTTCAACATTCTCTCTAACATTTGCTGTGTTTTGGGATAAAGGTGGGAAATGGAATAAACATTTATTAAGTCCCCACTACATGCCAGGTACTATGTTAAACACTTTATAGATATTATCTTATTTGATACAACAACTCTGTAAGAAAGGTACCATTGTTGTCCCCATTTTACAGTGGAGGAAATTGAGACAGACAGTTTTAAGTGACTTGTCCAAAGTCACACAGGTAACTAGGAAGTTTCTGAGGCTGAATTTCAACTTCAATTTCCAGAATCTCTAACCACTGTACCACCATTATGGTTTCTTGTTGCTCAGAAGTTACAGTAACTATTCACACCAAACAGTGAGAACATATATTGTGCCAGAGATCTAGAGCTTGGATCTTAGGACTCTTTATGCCTTTTCTACTTTGTATTTCTTTATTTCAGCACAGATAACTGAACAGTGGTCACGAGAGATGAATTTTTCAAGAGTCAAAGTTTCAGAGAAAAGAAATTGCCATGTTCATCATTTGGTGCTGGCTATGCTGTGGGAAGCTACCCCAAATGCTTCCCAGGGGAGAAGGTGACCCATTGACCAAAGAATGGCTTTTCAGAAGACCTGGACATTAAAGGAGTTGTTGGGACAGTGAAGAGCTGAAGTTAGATGAAATATTGATTCAATAGTTCCATTAATAGAAGAATAATTGAGGGAAAAGAATTCATGGAATGTTTATTATGTGCTAAGCACTGTGTTAAGTGTTAAGCATACAGAGACAAAACTAAAGACAGATTCTTGTCCTCAAGGCACTTAGATCCTAATAAATAATTATAGCTTACAGAGTAAGGGAGTCATCACCTGGATAGGGATGGCTTTAAATTCTTAGGAATAGGAAAGCAGAATAATTATTCAAGGAGGCAAGAGGCAAAAGGAGCCAAAATAGTTCAGTCAGTAAAGCAGGACAAAAAGAGTTTGTTTATAGGTAATTGGGTCAAGATTCTTTAAAGTTAGCACTTACATTACCTTGATATATCTATAAAATATGTTTATATGTACATATGCATGTATATGTTTGTGTATGTATGTGGGAGGCAGTGTGGCATAGTAGACTGAGAGCCAGCCTCAGAATCAAAAAGACTGTCCTTCAAGTCCTGACTCTGACATATGTGTGATCCTGGGCAAGTCACTAACTCAGTGTTCCAGGCAACTTTCTAAGGATATACATTGCTGAACCACTGTAGATCCTACCTTGGTGCAATAAGTAGACTAATTCAAAGATTAGAATATATGAAGGGAAATAATGTAAATCAATTTGGAAAAACAAGTTAAGGGCAGGTTGAGAAGGGTTTTCAATTCCAGAAAGTTTGTAACTTAACCCTAGAGGGAACAGGGAGCTATTGGCACTTCTTGAGTATATATATGTTCAGACATGCTTTAGGAATACTGCTTTGGCTCCTGTATGGAGGATAGGTTGGAGAGGGGAGAGAGTAGAGGCAAGGGGACCAATCAGGAGATTATTTCAATAGTCCAAATTAAGTGAGAGTTGATGAATGCCTGAATTAGAGTGGCAGTTGTTCAAATGAAGAATAATATCAGATATGACTCCTCTTGGAATATCTTGACGCCAAGATTTTAAGCTCAGGTGCAACCACTGACATCATTATCATCTCAGTACTTGTTACCCTTATCTCTATTGTCATTTTCATCTTATTTTTTTCCTTCCAGAAACTCTATCTTAATTCCAAACCCTTTGACTAGATGTGATAGTGAGAGGATAGCCAAGGAGCTGAATCCCCAGAGAGGTCAAGAAGAAATCTCTGTATAAATCTGTTAAACTATAGAATTATTGTCTGGACAGAGTTGTGTTAAGACCAGGGACTTTATACTAGTCAAATTCAGAGATATGTTGTGAAGATGGAAATGAAAAAATCAGGAAATGGAATGCTTATATGTGGTAAAAGAAGGGCACAATTGAAGATAACCTCAAAGTCATTAACTTGGTGACTGGAAAGAATGTAGTATTTTAGACTGAAAGTTATTTTAGAAAAAGAAGTGAGTTTGGGGTTTGGGGACAAAATGAATTATATTTCAGGCATGTTGAATGTCATACTTGTTGGGTAACTGAGCAGGCAGCTGGCAATGGAGTACTGGTGAGAGATGAGAGGTGGACATTTGGGTTTAGGAGTCATCTGCATAAAAAAGGGAGCTGATGAGATTACAGAGAGAGGTAGAGATAGACAGATACAGAGAGAGACTTAGAGAGACAAAGAAGAAGAAGAAGAGGAAGAAGGAGGAGGAGGAGGAGGAGGAGGAGGAGGAGGAGGAGAAGGAGAAGGAGAAGGAGAAGGAGAAGGAGAAGGAGAAGGAGAAGGAGAAGGAGAAGGAGAAGGAGAAGGAGAAGGAGAAGAAGAAAGAAAAATTCCTGGAGTTAGTCTGGAATATGGGTAATTGTGAGGAGTAGCTAGACAAATAGAAGAACTAGGAGAAAGCAGTATCATGAATACTCAGAAGAGAGAGTATCTTCGAGGAAGGGTTGGTTAATAACTAATGTTGCAGAGAGAGAGAAAAAATGGAAGAGGTAAGAGAAAAAGCCATTGTAGTTAGCTGTTAAGAGATCTTAGCTAACCTTGGCGAGAGAAATTTTATTTGAATTGTGGAACCAGAAGCCAGAATTCAAGGGTTTGAGCCTTCCTCACTTTCTTTTCCTCTTCCTTTTCCTTTTTTCCTTTTCTTCATCCTTCTCCTCCTCTGTAATGATATATACTTTTTCTTTCCTTCAGTGGTAGGGCAATCTATTCAATCTTTAATACATCCTTTGGAAGGATGACAAAGACTTATCTCTGTCACTTACTCTCTTTGGGTTCCCAACGCAATAACTTACCTCTTCAGATCTCTGTTTACTCATCTGTGAAAAGAGACTTTTACAACAAGGGAGTGTGTGATTGTATGTTGAATCCGAAATCAAGAGAACTGGTATTCATATCCTCCCTTCTACATTGGGTAATCACAAGCAAGTCACTCAAACTTTCTGAGCTTAAATTTCTTCACCTGTAAAGTAGGTATAATAATTCTACTTATAGCACTTACCTCAAAAGATGGTGATGAGGATTAAATGATATAATGTATATAAAGCACTTCGTGTATCTTAAAATGCTATATAAATATCAGCAATTTTATCATTATCTCCAACTTAAAAAAAATTGCCGCCTATGTATATAACTCTTCTAGAAGGACTGTTTTCCTCATGCCTTCCAAATACTGCTTTTAAAGAATTCCTGAAGTGAGTGAATAGCCCTATGAATAAAACATTGCACTGATAAAAAAATGGTTACAAAAATGAATAATTTATTATCAGTTGTGAAAAAATGAATACTGGCCAAACAAATTTGCCAGTCAGAGGATAATTCATCTTTGTATATCAATAATTGCATTTCTGAGAAGGTGACCATGGATGCAAAGAGTATCTTCTTTTTGCTTTTTTTTTAATTTTAAAAGAAAATGGATTATTCATATGGCATCTACATTGTTTTAATTACTGGATCACATCTCTAGGAAAATAACTGATAAATTTGATATCTATCCTTTATGAAGACATGCAAAGTAAAGGGATTGGAAAACAGCTGGGGAGTGATGCTAGAAGAAAGGATGGGGTGATGTAGTAATGTTTTTGTGAGAGACAAGTTAGTTGTGGTTATTATGAGTTCTAATCCTAGTCCCTTTCCTCCATTCAATTAACACAACCTAATTCCCCTACTTTCCTATTATTCATCTCCTTTCAACTCTTGGGCTGGGAGGAGCATAGAAATGTGTTGCTGAGAACCCGTTTGCTTTTAAAACACTTTGCCAACATAAAGGGCTCTTAAATGTATTTGATGGTTACAGAACACCTTTCCCCATCATTATCATTCATAAATACTTAATATTCAAAATGCACTAGACATTCACTTTTTGGCACTTTATAGATATGAGCTTACCAATAACCCAGTGAGGTCAAACTGAAGACCAGGAAATTAAGACCACTTGACTACTCAAAAGGAAAAGCCAATAGAAGCCAGATTTTCTGAAATGCCCCAAATAAATACAGTAATAATAATCGCTGTCATTTATACAATGCTTTAAAGTTTGCAATGCATTTTACATATTTTATTTCATTTGATCCACAAAACAACCGTAGATACTCTGGGTATTGGGGCAGCTAGGTGGCACAGTGAATAGAGAGCACTGGACTTGGAATTGGGAAGCCTCATCTTCATGAGTTCCAATTTGGCCTCAGTCACTTAATAACTGTGTTACCCTGGTCAAGCCACATAACCCTCTTTGCCTCAGGTCCTACTGGAGCTGCAGAAGGGAATGGCAAACTACTCTAGGATCTTTGCTAAGAAAACCCCAAAAGGGAGAATTGGACACAATGGAACAACAACACTAATGGGTATTATTTATGGGTTTGAAAAATGAAGTTAAGTGACCTTGGCAAGGTTATACAGCTACTGCAGCAAATGTCAGTGCAGAGGATTAAAGACTAGGTCTTCTTTATTCCAGTTGGAGCACTGGCCACCATTTCATTTTTGTGACAAAAGACTATATATATATATATGTATGTATATTCAATCCTTTTCAGAAAAGTTTGGAAGATTATACCCCATCCCTGCCAATGTTTGGGGAGGATGCAAGAGGTAATTGCAAATTTATCCTGCTTTCCAAGCCTCCCTGCCTAGCTTGGCTCTCCCTTCAGGTAGAATGTCCAGTTGTCATTTCAGAAGCACTCCAAAGCAGAATGCATTGGGGAGCAGATGTTTATTTTCCCAGATGTCTTCCAACTCTGGGGAGGGAGTGGGAAATTACTACTGGCTGCTTTTTTCTTCACAGGAGCTGCTAGCCAGATGTGACCATTCTTTTAAGATGCATAATTTTATTTTATTTTTTTTAACATTTAATAATATTTATTTTTTAGAAAAGTTAACATGATTACATGGTTCATGCTCTTACTTTCCCCTTCATACTCCCCCCCCCCCCAGCCCATGCATATTTCCACTGGTTTTAACATGTGTCATTGATCAAGACCTATTTCCAAATTGTTGATAGCTATATTGGTGTGGTAGTTTCGGGTCTACATCCCCAATCATGTCTGCATCAACCCATGTGTTCAAGCAGTTGTTTTTCTTCTATGTTTCCACCCCTGTAGTTCTTCCTCTGAATGTGGGTAGCATCTTTTCCATAAATCCCTCAGAACTGTCCTGGGTCATTGCATTGCTGCTAGTACAGAAGTCCATTACATTCAATTTTACCACAGTGTATCAGTCTCTGTGTACAATGTTCTTCTGGCTCTGCTCCTTTCGGTCTGCATCCAGATGTGACCATTTTTAAGCCTTCTCAGAGCTGATTCAAGACCAACCCTTCCTGGGAGATGTCCCACCTCCTCCACTACTCTGCCCAGCCAGGGAGAAGTCAGATGCCCCTGAAGTATTTTTCAAATCTGCCGTTGTAGGCAGATTCTACGAATCATTCTGGGGCACAACGATGTTGTGAAGGGTCCCAAGAAAGAAAGAAGAGACTGCAGATTGAGGGGTAGAGGTGTAGTATTGGATGTTTATCTGAGGAGTGAGGAGAAGGGGGTGTGTCAGGTTATGTGGGAATACTGACTCAGGGAGGAGGTGTGTCTGTTTGTCCCAGTGTCCTTCTACTCGGCCCCAACTAGTGGGCAGTCCTTGGCTGGATTAGGGGTGTGCTGTGGGGGTGGGGTGGGAGGGGGCAGAGGGCGGGGCCAAACGCGTCACTTCTGGAGTGTAGTGAGAAAGGAAGGGCAGAACCATGCTGCAGCGGCTGCAGTGAGAGCAGCGGAAGCTAGAGCACTGGGGCGTACGGTCCCCGCTCTCCGGGGCTCCAGAGAGGGGTTAGACGGAGCAGTCCATTCCGAGCCCATGGGAAGAGGGCACGGAGAGGAGGCATCGTTAGCAGCGACCTCAGCCAGGCGTGAGTCGAGCGTTAGGCTTCGGGAGGCGGCAGAAACCACAGCTGGTGGAGAGGGAGGAGGCGCATCTTGCGCTTCTGGACCGAGCATCACTGTGGATTCTGGAGCAGCGCCCAGTGGGCGCTGGGAACTGCTGAACAACCCGAGAGGGATCCAGGAGTCCTAGCGCCCAGACCTAAGAAATCCGTAAACGCGAAGCCGGGCATTTGACCCGGGTGTCCAATTCCAGGCATCTCTAGGTGTGGATCCAGGTATCTCGACAAGTGTATCGCCACATCAGCCTCCAGTCTTATAGGAACGGAGAGCGCATAGGCTGCTAGGTCAAGATCAAAGAGAAAGGGGATCAGGAGCCCCGCCCAGGGAAGAAAAAAGCCAGGAGCTCCACTCCAACACATCTGGTAAGCCAGACCCGCGGACGGGTAGTGGGCGCCTGGTAGAAGGGCGCACAGCGTGGTAGGCGGTATGCGGGAGGAAACAACCTTGGCGCTGGCTGCTCATGGGGAGGTTCGGGGACCCGAGGAGGAGCAACAGGGTGGGGGAGACTTTCCTGGGTCCGCTGGAGGTGGCGGTGGCTGCTGCAGTAGTGAGCGCCTGGTGATCAACATCTCGGGGCTGCGATTTGAGACACAATTGCGCACCCTTTCTCTGTTTCCTGACACGCTTTTGGGAGACCCTGGTCGCCGAGTCCGCTTCTTTGACCCCTTGCGCAATGAATACTTCTTTGACCGCAACCGGCCCAGCTTCGACGCCATCCTGTACTACTACCAGTCTGGGGGCCGGCTACGAAGGCCGGTCAATGTGCCTCTGGATATCTTCCTGGAGGAGATCCGCTTCTACCAGCTGGGTGAGGAGGCCCTGGAGGCCTTCCGGGAGGATGAGGGCTGCCTTCCAGAGGGTGGTGAGCACCAGAAGCCCTTGCCCTCTCAGCCCTTCAAGCGTCAGGTCTGGCTCCTCTTTGAATACCCCGAGAGCTCAGGCCCAGCTAGGGGTATCGCTATCGTCTCTGTACTGGTTATTCTCATCTCCATAGTCATCTTTTGCTTGGAAACTCTGCCTCAGTTCCGGCCGGACCCCCGAAGTAGAAGTGATGGTGGGAGGGTAAGTTCTGGGGGCCCAGCCTCCAGAGGGAGCCAGGAAGAAGATGAGGGAGACCACTCAGTATACAGGCTGTTAAATCCCAGTGTAGTCGTCCAAGGTGGAGTTGTATCCGGACCGGGGCCATCGAACCAACTGATCCCACTTGGGGGTCCTACAGAGTCTGTCTCCTTCTTCACAGACCCTTTTTTTCTGGTAGAGACCCTCTGCATAGTGTGGTTCACATTTGAACTGCTGGTTCGTTTTTCTGCCTGCCCTAGCAAGCCAGCCTTCTTCCGTAACATCATGAACATCATAGATTTAGTGGCCATCTTCCCTTACTTTATCACCTTGGGCACAGAGTTGGTGCAACAGCAAGAACAACAGCCTGGGAGCACAGGTGGGGGCAGCAGCCAGAATGGGCAGCAGGCAATGTCCCTGGCAATCCTAAGAGTTATCCGCCTGGTCCGGGTTTTCCGAATCTTCAAACTCTCCCGACACTCTAAAGGTCTCCAAATCCTGGGCAAGACTTTGCAGGCCTCCATGAGAGAGCTTGGACTCCTCATCTTTTTCCTCTTCATTGGGGTCATTCTCTTCTCCAGTG
Source organism: Gracilinanus agilis (assembly GCF_016433145.1). Taxonomy (NCBI): domain Eukaryota; kingdom Metazoa; phylum Chordata; class Mammalia; order Didelphimorphia; family Didelphidae; genus Gracilinanus; species Gracilinanus agilis. Next base: position 194,571,650 of record NC_058134.1, read on the forward strand.
CTGTCTACTTTGCTGAGGCGGATGATGATGATTCACTATTTTCCAGCATCCCTGATGCCTTCTGGTGGGCAGTGGTCACCATGACCACAGTTGGCTATGGGGACATGTACCCTATGACTGTAGGGGGCAAGATTGTGGGATCTCTGTGTGCCATTGCAGGTGTCCTCACCATTGCCCTACCTGTACCTGTCATTGTCTCCAACTTCAACTATTTCTACCATCGTGAAACAGAGCAGGAGGAGCAAGGCCAATATACACATGTCACATGTGGGCAGCCTGTACCTGATCTGAAAGGAGTAGGTGGGGGACTTGGCAAACCAGATTTCTCTGAGGTTGCCCCAGAACGGAGACCCAGCTACCTTTCCACCCCACACAGGGCTTATACAGAAAAAAGGATGCTAACTGAAGTTTGATTATTGAGTGAGAGAAGTTGGGGATTAGGGGTAAGGGAATAATAAAGAACTTCATTAGCTTCATAGGCACCCTTATGTAGAACCAAGGTCCTTCATCACTACCTCTAACTGAAGTGACCCAATGGTTGAACTGTGAAACCCTATTGCCCGGACCCCTGATATCCACCAAGTGACCATAAGGATTGCCTCTTGATATCCAAGATTCATGACATACTTTCACCAGTGTCATCTGATCATTCTTAACTTTCCTAACAATTATATAGTATATATCTTCTTCCCTTATATATATACTCCCTGAAGACTAATTTCCCATGCTTTGTCTTAGTCTCCAAAGAACTAGAACTCCTGGGACCACTTTAAGACTCCAAACCTTAGTTTCCATCTGCTGAATTTCTAACCAAACATGGAGGGTCAAGAATAGCTTACTCAATCTACTATTTTCATATGGTGCCCTTTGTTATCTGTCTGATCAGAAGACCCTGCCCTTAGCAGCTTGGATCTAGAACATTCTAATCATTCCCAAGTTTAGCTAGGATGAAAGATTTCAGTATCTAACCTGATCCTTTAGAAGATGTAAAGGGCAATCTAAGAACAATAGGATTACGTGTGTGTGTGTGTGTGTGTGTGTGTGTGTGTGTGTATTTTGGGACAAACATGCACCTGTCTTTTGTTTATGCTCAGTGCAACCCTTGATCCAGGTTTCTCCACTTCCAGGAGGATTGGTTCTCAAAGCCAAGTAGTGGTTACATGTAAGTGCCTTCCTATGCAAAGGAAATGGGGACCTGGGGATCATCAAGTCCAGAGAAGAACTAAAATGGAATCATATAGAAGCCAAAGTTTTTTCCCCCCCAACTTGGCTCAGTTCTGTTGCCTCTGAAGGGTTGTAATGTTGGCGCATAGAACAATTTTCGCTATTTCCCTAAATGCTACACGGTAGCAACTTTCAACTGCCAGAGAAAGTCAATATACTTCCAAGCCCTCCACAGCTGCCACACAAACTCATATACCCTCCCTTTACCCAGACAGTTAAACTTGAGGATGCCTTCGATGTTTTGCTTAAGTAAACATCTGGCTTTCAATTCCCAGATTGGCAGATGCAAGGATATTGCAAAGTGGTCCAAGTAAGGAGTTCTGAGTCTATACAGTGTTTTTCATTTTCATGGGCAAGAGGAAATACAAATGTTAAGAAATTAGCATTGGTCCTTTGTGTGCAGTCTTATCATTAGGATCCTTTTGTTACGCCAGTTGAGCATCTGTGAATTTTGCTCCTCTGGGCTATCTCTTCTATAAAGTTAAGATAATAACTATTGATAATATACAAAGAGTGCTGAACTTGACACCCGAGATCTGGCTTCAGAACTCAGAGCCACTTATTATTTATGTAAATGTGGTCAGTACTTTGCCTCAGTTTTCTCATCTATAAAATGAGGTGCTGGACTAGATGATTCCTAAGGACTCTTCCTACTTTAAATCTGTGACTCTGTGACTGTCATTCACTGAAATTTTTAGATCATATCCTCCATGTAGCTGCTACCTGGTTAACCTTCCTTTTGGTGTGCTACATGATGCGGTATTATTCACATCTGTTCTATATGAATTTCAGACATCTGAAAGACTATTAGCCAGGTTTTGACTTTTCCTCCTAAGGCTAGAACTACTCAAGACCTCTTTTTTCTTGTGGGTGTGTCTGATGGTGAATGTTCTTTTGAGGACTATTCTCATGAGTTGTACACTAGATTAGAAGCTGAGCAGCCCCAGTTACATGTCTTAGTTCCATTCTAACTTCCTTGAGTGATTTGGGGCAAATTATTTTCCCTCTCTATACCTCAGTTTCCCCATCTCTTAAATGGGATGTATAATCCTTCCCTGTCCCTACCTCATAAAATATCTTAATGGAAGTCTTCGGTCAGATTGGAAATGATGCTATGCAAGCATGTGATCTTATTAACAGACTTTGGCATTTTAATCTTTGCCTTCTCTCTCTGTCTTAACCAAGGAACTATCCTATCTTCTTGTCTCCCCACATCAGTCTCCAGATTCAGTTCTAAATCTAACAGTAAGGAGAATGTAAAAAAGAAACATATTTGAGTCCTCAAACTTCTTAAATTCTTCCTTAGTTCTAGAGTTGGGGCAGTCCTTACTTTCTCATTTCTTTAAAAGGAGGAAAGGGACTATCTAGTCAGATGAAGCCGGGATCCTTCAAAGGCAAGGGATAATAACTGTAACTTCATGAAGTCTGAATTATAGCTAGGGAAAAATAGTTTTATGATCCAGGAACATGACCTCTAGATAAAAGTCGTTTTTGAAGCCCTTCTTCTGTTTCTGCTGGCTATTTAGAGAAGGGAACATCGAAGACCTTCTGTGGGGATAAGGGGTAGTTATGTGGCACAGTAAATACAATTCTGGGCCTGGAGTCAGGAAGACTCATCTTTCTGAATTCAAATCTGGACTCAGACACTTATTAGCTGTGTGATCCTGGGCAAGTCACTTAATCCTGTTTGCCTCAGTTTCCCTCATCTGTAAAATGAGCTGGAGAAGGAAACGGCAAACCACTCTAGTACCTTTGCCAAGAAAATTCCAAATGGTGTCATGAAGAGTTGGACACAACTGAAACAAAGGACAAAGGAATATTCTTGACCATGGATAAATATGTGATATGCATATAGAATCCTTCTTTACATAATCGATTATAAACACTCCTTTTCAAGACAGTGCACATATGAAGTTAAAGGCTTATGGAAAACTGCTATTTCCAGGGATTCCTGTTGTCATAACAACCTTTCAGCCTGTTTTTCATATCTTCTGACTGGGACAGCCAAGGGAAACGAGATTGCACAGTTCTGGATTCTCAAATAGAGAGACCTTGATGTATTCTTTTAGGTGCTACTGGTGGCCAGGCCAGGGCATGTAGTGAGTCCCCGACAGGGATCAAATGAATCCTCGAACTTCCTTTGGTCCTTCATTCACCCTGATCTCCCAGGCCTGGCCTGCCAACATCCTCAGTCACTTCTCTTACTCTTCACTCACCTGTGTGCTTGTCAACTGTTAAGAAACTATTGTTCACATGGACTCCAGAAAGACACAGGGAAGACCTTGGAAGGGAGGAGTCTTACTTGGAAAGGAGACTGGTAAAAATCTTTCTGACAGAATGATGGCTCTTTCTCCTCAGAAGATGGCTGCTCTCAGGCCTAATAGAGAGAAACAAGTAAATCCTCCTTCCCTTCAGAGAACTTCCCAGCTGCTAAAGGGAATTCCTTATGAACAAGACATTAAAGAAAAGTTTCATAGGCTAAAATCTTTGGAGACCAAGGATTGAGCCTAGTTTCTGTGAGGTTTATTAAATGTATTCAACTGATACTTTTGTCTGCTTCCTGGGTCTTTGTTGCTACAGCTGTTGCTGTAGCAGTGGGACAACTCCATTGGGAAGATTGTGATGCCCAGGCCATCTGGGTCCCTGAGCATGGACCCAACCAATGCCCCGAAGGAAATTCTGGGGACTTCCAGCAAGAGGCATCAATACATCTCTATAGAGACTTGTGCTCTTCCTGTTGCATCCCACAGGAGAGGAGGGAGTGAGAGCTGCTGTTTCATCTAAGGTAGGTGTTACCACAATAACAACAATCTAGTTCTTTAGATAACATCTGAATCCCTGAGGGAGAGAAAGCTGTGCTTATTTGTGAGGAGTGAGATTGGGGACTCTATATTCTTAGGCATCATCTGTCTTTTAGAGCTGGGATCAGCTGTACCATTTCTGCCAAGACACCAGGTTTTATCTCTTGGGTAAATGTGAATGGGTTTGCCGGGGAATGTCCTATAATATATAATCATTCTTCTCATGTTCTAAAGACAGTCGATATGCCATATTTCTATGTACAAAATCGCTTCTGCTCGTACTACTAAGGGTAGAGAAGGAGCTGGAGAGAGAGGAAAAAAGACAGGCACAGAGAGAGACAAAGATGCAGGGGGAAAAAACGGAGACATTGCAAGACAGAATACCAGAGATACAGGCAGAGAAAAACAGAGAGACTGAGAGGATCCTTTGGGTAAAAGGCATTGTACTAGGAAGAAACATAAACATATTTATATTCCTATATTTTAAAAATATGTATATGTAATTACATATACAATATGTATAATATATATTATATATAGTTGTATCTTTCCTGCTCCCCCCTCTTCCCCATCCCTTCAAGCCCCATTCCTTTGCCTAATCATGCTGAACAAAACCTTGTCATAGGCAATACTTCCTGCCCCCGTACACCCGATATAATTGCTAGGTCAGATTCTTAGGAAACAACAAGGATGAGCAGTCTGATGGTGTATGGTTGATAGAACAGATACCCTATCCCTCCACTAATTTTACTGTATATTATTGCCTAGGGGAAGGAGAATGTACGCCAAACCTCCTTTGTGATGGATGGTTTAAAGGAGAAGATGAAATCCATTTTATTTTCAAATTCTTAGGATTTCCTTTTTTATATCAGGTTATTTACCATGACAGCTATTTAGTAGAAAGTGAAAACTAGATCCCATATCTGTCAAGTGTTTTTAGATGAATTCTAGGGAATTTGGATATCTGGGTTTATTGGCTCAGTTTTAGCTCTATCTGCCCCAAACATACTATTTATATAATTTCAGGCTTTCCCTCAGATGCCACCTCTCTGCATCACTGTCCTCAGAGGATTCTCTGTGTCACAAAACCTGCAGGTTTTGAATTTTTAGAGCTGTGATTTGAGAGGAATAGTGGCTCAAATTCACCGAAATTTGACTATAAATATTCACACAGCCCATATAGGTTGGTCCCAGAAGATTAGGCATATATACATATATGTATATTTGTGTGCATATTTACATATGTGTGTACATAGGCCTATAAGATGACAAGAATAGAGTCTATTGATGCTACTGCAAGAGCTGGAGACATTCACTGGGTTTTAAACATGCTGTAAATGAGAGGTAAATCAAGGGAAAAACAGGACATCACATGGATGGGATGATGATAATAGATGGCAGAACAAAATCATAACTTCTTATTTGTGTTTTGCTTCTTATTTCTCTACCAAAAATATGATTTAGATTGGGAGATAGAAAGTAAAACTGAACAAAAAGCTGAAATCTAAGATGAGTGAGGTAACAGAAAGACACCTAGCTGTCCTCAATACAGCACTAGAACAGGACAAACTGTATCCTGAATAATGAACAAATTTGTAGATAGAACAACTGAGCCACTCAGGAATTTTTTATGGAGACTGTTGAGAATAGTTGAGTTGCTGTTGGACTAGAGTTGAGCAAATGTTCCTTTTTTCAAAAGGCATCTTTCACAAGATAGATTCTCCAAACTATGTTTTAGCTTTCCTCTATGGAAAATTTGACTGATTGCTAATGAAGTAGTAGAACATGTAATTAGAAGGTTTGTGAGCACTTAGGTAAACAGTGATCACTATAAAAATAACATAGGTCCATTAAAAACAGACTAACATAATTTATAATTTTGATAAAATTATTAGAGTGGTAGCCTGGAGGTATGTAAACATCATGTTTCTAGATGTCACCAAGAGACTTGACAAAAATATCTCATGATATCTTTAGGGGCAATATGGAGAGAAGTGAGATTTCTGAGCACAGTGAGGTGGATTTGGAACTAGTTAAGTGACTGGACCAAAGAATAATTATGGATTAATGACAACTTGTTATTCTTGTATTGCTGAGGAACATAGGTAAAAAGACCACCATAAGTCAATAAGTCAACAAGCATTTATTAAGGTCTTATTATGTGCCAGGCATTGTGAGGATAATTATTGCCTGTATAACATCAAGGGATAAAGAGGTAGAGAAATATTATTATTATTGTTATTATTATTATGATTATACTATTCAGCTGATGAAGCCCTCCATATCTTTCAACATATTTTTTGATACTTGGTGATTTCTTTGTGACAGCAGGCACACAGAAGCCCCAGTTTCTTTATCAGAAAAATGAATAGTTTAGATCAGGTAAATTCTAGGATCCCTCCTACTCTTGATTAATGATCCTAAGCTTCAATGTGATATTTTTCAGTAAACTGTTGATGTTATAGTATGGGTAATGGCACACATCTTGATCTTAATTATCACTATTTCCTACACTATTTAACCAATGTAAGAAAGGCACCATACTGAGGAACCCCCTACCCCACCATAAATAAACAAACCAGCAAATTCATGATATCTTTGCCAAGTGAAAGGACAACATTGCTTTGGAATTTCAACTCATATGTGAAACATTCCAGAAGAGGATGTCAGAGGGTTTTGAGCAGTGAGCTATCTCATAAAATGGTGAAAAGCATCATCTACCAAAGGCTAGGAATGAGACCCAAATCATTCTAAGAGTGCTCATAGAGAAAACTGATAGAGCAATAAATGGAGAGAAGTTGGGAAAGAAGAGACTAGAGATATACATTTCAGAGTGATATGGTACAATGGGAAGAGTGGTGGGTTTGATGCAGTCTTGTCACTGAACCTTTCCATCTTTGGCAAGTCACTCCATGTCTCTGAGTCCCAGTTTCCTTATCCTTAAAATAAAAGGATCAGATTAGATATTTTCTAAAGTTCCTCTGTAAATTATGATACTATGATCCTCATAGAAGTGATAGTTGAGAGGTAACATGACTTGCTGATGAAATGACTGCATTTGAACTTAGAGAACCTCAATTTAAATCCTACCTCCACTATTTGTTGCCTTTTAGATGTTGGACAAATTTGGGTTTCAGTTTCTTCATCTATGACATTTGATAGTTGGATTAGATCATTTTTAATATTCCTCTTTGTTCTAATTCCTATGAAGCCATGGGAGTGAGCAAAGTTGACAGGGAAAGAGGATAGGGAGGGAAGAGAAAAGAATTAAGGCAGAACTTAAGGGCACACACACTAATGGGTCAAGAACAGGAAAAAAAGCCCCATATTTCATTGGAGTTCCATTCCAGATTCCATTCCACTCTTTTTGAAGGGGGTGTTCTCATTATATACTCATGTTCTTAGGAGAATCCAGCCTTCATCTCGTAGAGTTGTTCTACACACCTGGAGAGCACTGTGAGAAACTGAAAGAAGGTTGATAGAACACCCTTGAAGTCAACAATGGGCAGGAAAATAATAACAATTAGCATTTATATAGCGCTTTCAGGTTTGCAAAGGTACTATATGTGTCTGTGTCTACCTAAATATATATATATATATATATATATATATATGTATGTATTTGCCCATCTATCCATCCATCCATCTATTTCTCTCTCTGTCTCCCTCCCTCCTCGCTCTTTCTCTCTTTCTGTCTATTCATCTGTCTGTCCATCCTTCTGTCTATGTAGCCATCTCATATGCTCCTCATAGTTTTGTGAAGAACAAGTTATTATTGATCTCCATTTTATTAATCTCCATAGGAGGCAGCCAGGTGATATAATGAGAGAGGGCTGGGCCTGGAGTTTGGAATACTTGAGTTCAAATTTAGCCCTAGATCCTTACTAGCCATGTGACCCTGGGCAAATCACTTAACTTCTATTTGCCTCAATTTCCTCAACTATAAAATTAGAATAATAATAGCACCCACTCACAGGGTTCTTGTAAAGATCAAATGAGATAATACCTTAAAAAAAGTGCTTAGCACAATGCCTGGCAGATAGTAGGCTTGTTAAATGCTTACTTCTTTCGCCTAAGAGTGAGAAAAATTAAGGGACTTGGCTTAATTTAAGATTGAAACAGAATTTAGTGTTTCTTTCTCCAAGGCCTCCATCCACTATACCATACAACTACCTCAATAAAAAGTCAGGGCCTGAGAAATTACTGTTGCTTAATTTGGAGAAATCTAAGGGAAAATTTAGGAATATCTTGAGCTGCATAAAGGATAGTTTTGTAGATTATCTGAATAGCAAATAGTCCCTTGGGAAAAAAAATCAGATGATTCCATCTCCATTCAAGAGACTTTTCATGAGTATTGCTGCTCTTTGAGACAATCTCTATTTTTTCAGACTTTTTTTTAAATCCTTACCTTCTGTCTTAGAATCAATACTATATATTGTTCCAAGACAGAAGGGCAGTAAGGGCTTGGCAATGGGGGTTAAATGACTTGCTCAGGGTCACTTTTGAGACCTTTTATAAAAACTTTTAGTGAAAGAGTAATGACATGACTTCCCTTGATAATATTTTTTAGGGCAGGTAGGTAATATGATAGATAGAGTACCAGGCTTGGAGTCGGTTGGACTCATCTTCCTGAGATCAAATCTGGCCTCAGACACTTACTAGCTTTGTGACCCTGGACAAGTCATTTAATACTGTTTCTGTAGTTCCTCATCTATAAAATGAACTGGAAAAGGAAATGGCAAATGATTCCAGTATCTTTGCCAAGAAAACCTCAAATGGCATCACAAGCAGTTGGACACAGTTAAAAAATGATTGAATGACAAACAATAACAAACTCTTGCTGTCAGGAAGTTTCCTCTCAAATCTAACATTCTATATTTAAATTTAGCTTCTCATTTTGCCTTCCAAGAGAAGTTTAGTAATGAAAAGGTGGGCATTAGAGGAAGGAAGAAAAACGTTTGTGGAGCCTCAAGAAGAAATAATCAGTCTCATTGCTGATTTTTTTCATTGATGCACAATGAACTTATCCTGACTTATTTCTCAACCTAGTTGCTTGACCCCCTATAGAAATTATATTATGTCTCAGGCCTGAAGTCAGACCCTAACCCAACTTCTCCAGAAGAGCCAATTCATTCTCTCCCAGTCTTTTGTTTCTCATTACAAATTCTTCTGATCCCCAAACTTTCTTGATTAAAAGAGCCTGAATCATGCTAAGGATTGCCTCACCTATTTCTCCTGACATGCTTCCTTCTCCCCACATTCCCTCCCTCCGCCAGTAACCCAAGGCATTCTAAACTCTCTTCTGGGAGGACAGAGCTGTGGGCCTGAAATGCCCCTAGGACAGTGATTATCCATACGACATCCTTGAACAGTCTGTCTCATAATTTTACATATCAGATGATCAGAAGTCTCAGTTTCCTCATTCATAAAATGAAGAGGTTGAATAAGATGATTTGTGATATCCCCTCTATCTCCAAATCTGTGATTCTATGATGATTCTTTGGACAAGTAAGTGGGATTATCAAGAAGGAGAGAGAAACATGCACAGAAGGAAGAGGGGAGGGGGGGAGAGAGAGAGAGAGAGAGAGAGAGAGAGAGAGAGAGAGAGAGAGAGAGAGAGAGAGAGAGGGAGGGAGGGAGGAAGGGAGGGAGGGAGAGAGAGAGAGGAAGAGGAAGTGAGAGGGAGCCAGAGAAACAGAAAGAGATGTACAGAAAAGGACACAGAAAAAGATAGAGAAACAGTGAAAGACAGAGACAAAGAGACAGATACTGAGACATTGTGATAGAGAAAAAGAGAGACAGAGTCAGAAAGAGAGAGACAGAGAAACAGAGACTGAGAGACAGAGAGAAACAGAGACACAGAGATGGAAATAGGTAGAGAGACAGATAAACAAAGACAGAGACAGAAACAGAGAAAAAACAGAGACAGAGACAAAGAGATAAAGAGAGACAGAGACAGAAAAAGACAGAAAGGGATAGAGACAGAGAAAGACATATAGAGAAAGAAACAGAGACAGATAGAGAAACAGAGACACAGAGAGACAAAAAGATAGATATAGAGGCAGAGAATCAAAGACAGAGAAACAGAGAAAAACAGAAAGATGGAGACAAAGAGAGACAGAGATAGAAAGAGACAGAGATAGAGAAAGAAACAGAGAGAGCCAGAGACAGAGCCAGAGACAGAAATAGACAAAGAGAGGAAGAGTCAAAGAGATAGAGAATGATTGGGCAATTGTTCACAATTCCTTTCTCTCACCCTCATCCCAGTTAAAGCTAGTTCTAATACTCTCATTCAAACCAAAGACTTTTTTACTCTTGTTTCCCCTCTCCCCATCTTTTGTACATACCCCTGTTTGCTTGAACAGTCTGCCTTGGATAAAATCCCAGTGACTGCAGGTTTGCAGTTTCTTTGTGGCATAATCCTACAGTAGATCTCATTGCAGATTCTCTGTGCCTAGGGTGATTGGTGGTAGAGAGGAGGCGGGGCTTTCCCTAAATAGACAATACAGGCAGCAGAATTCCACCTTGGGAATAAGACCTTTTAGAAGGGCTTTATGGTTTTTCCTCCATTAGTGGCCCTCCTTTCGTCCTCTTCCTCTATCTAGGGGCAATGTGGCAAAGTGGATGGAATGTTGGACTTAAATTAGTAAGACCAGATTTCAAATCCAGCTTCAAACACAAATGATCTGTGTGACACTGAGTTCTAGTATCCTCATTTGTAAAATGGGGATAATAATAGTTTGATTTCAGTTGTGTCCAACTCTTCATGAGCCCTTTCAGGATAGGAGGGTTTCTTGGAAAAGATTCTAGAGTGGTTTGCCATTTCCTTTTCCAGTTCATTTTACAGATAAGGAAATTAAGGCAAATGGGGTTAAATGACTTGCCCAGGGTCACACAGGTAGTAAGTGTGTGAATCCAGAGTTGAACACAGGAAGATAAATCTTCCTGACTCCAGACTCAGCAGTCTATTCACTGTTCCATCTAGCTGTCCATAATAGTAGTACCTACCTCCTAGGGTTACTCTGAGGATTCAATGGGACAATATGATCAGTAAAGTACTTAGCAAACCTTAAAAGCACCAGATGAATGCCAATGATTTCTTCTTAGTAAGTGAAATGATGTCACTTTCTCTATTGCTGCAAGGGATAATGTTTTCCTTCTTTTTTGGTCCAGTCTGATTTGTGAAATTAAACTGGTGTCCTGGGAGACATTCTGACCTGACAGGTTTGCCTTGTAGAGAAGGGAAGTTCCACAGTTGTAAAACAAGCCCTACTAGCAGACTTCCACAGTAAATTATCTTGTAAAATAAAATCCTTTGGGTCCTGCTCAGTGGAATTGACCAAGTCTTTCCTTCAAGGTCAAAAGGAATTGTGCTAAAATGCAGAGCAGGCAGGCATTGGTAACAGTGAGGTTTCCTCTGAACCACAGGACTTAGGGTCCCAAAGCTCCCCCCAAAAGGCTAGATTCTTTTGTGTTGTTTTTTCACAATGTGCTCTTTAGAAGGCTAATAAGTAAGAAACCAGCTGGATGTCATCACTTACCAAATACAGGCAGGATAGCGCATGTGTATGATCTTACGCTTAACTTTGGGAGACCTCAGTTTCTCATTTGTAAAATGAGGGGGGGGTTAGATGATTTGAACTCTAGGCTCTGTATCTATGATCTTATAGCATAGAGCTAGAAGGGATAATTATCATGGAAGATGGCGTCAGGACATAGAAAGATCTTGGTAGACCATAATGTTGGACCAAAATAATAATGACAAATACGGAATTTTGTGCTCTGTCACTCTCTCTGGGCTTGGACTGTAGAAATGAAGGGTGTAAAAAGGTAGAAAGAGACATAGAAAAACAGAGAGTCTATGGGAAGGAGGAAGTATGCCACTACTGTTATTGTTCAGTCATTTCAGTAGTGTCTGACTCTTTGAGACCCCTTTTGAGATTTTCTTGGCAAAAATACTGGAGTGGTTTGCCATTTCTTTTTTCAGCTGATTTTACAGATGAGGAAACGGAGGCAAACAGAATCACATGTTTAGTAAGAGTCTTAGCTCAGATTTGATCTCAGGAAGATGAGTCTTTTTGACCCCTTATTTGGGGTTTTCTTGGCAAAAATACTGGAATGGTTTGCTATTTCCTTTTCCAGCTAATTTTACAAATGAGGAAACCAAGATAACCAGAGTCATAAAGCTAGTAAGAGTCTGAGCCCAGATTTGAACTCAGGAAGATGAGTCTTCCTGACACCAGGCCTGGTACTCTATCTATTGCTCCACCCAGCTGTCATAGGTACAGATAATGAAATATAAAATACATACAATGTAAATACATAGTTATTGGGAAGGGTAGGACACCAAAAGTTAAGGAAATCAGGATAAGCCAAGGCTTCTAAAAAGATGGACATGAAGAGGGAACATATTCCAGCCTGCACAAAGTCACAGAGATGGGAGATAGGATGTCATGTATGGAGAAACAACCAACAGACCAGTTTGAATGGAATGTAGAATGATTTCAGTCATTTTTTCAGTTGTATCTGAATCTTTGTGACCCCATTTTGGGGTTTTCTTGGCAAAGATACTGGAGAGGTTTGCCATTTCCTTCTCCAACTCATTTTACAGATGAGGAAACTGAGGCAAATAGAATAAAGTGACTTGCCCAGGGTCACATAGCTAGTAGTGCTGTAGAACAATTGCATTCCATCAAAAACATTAAAGGCTCCAGTGGGAAATGGCATTTACCTATGTTCTTTTCAGTAACCTCCACTTTTTGTCCTCTTTTGGGACAAGTAAGGATGGAGGCCTTTAACTCTGTGCTGGCTTGATATCATGGTAATTTTCCCAACCACTTTTGAGGGAGTTACTCTTTTTTTGGCTGCCTTCTCTGTGCACTGAATTGTGCAGTGTTTGAAGCCATATCCTGGCTGCCAATCATAAGCACAAACGAGGGCATTTCTCTGGAGCACCCACCCTTCTTTCAAGACCAGGCTCAAATCCTCCCCATTTTTTAGTGTCAATTGAAGTTCCATCTTTCTCTTAAAGTCTTCACCAGCCACTCTGGCACACCCTGATCTAAACCAATTAGAGATGAAACTCACTGGAAGTGGAACTCCTTTCATAAAAAAGTGCTTTTTAAAAATAAAAATAAATTTTGACTGCTATGTTTGATTTTTACATCATCTAAATTTCCTTCTTTAGTTTTCCTCTCCCAATTTCTCCCTTAGCCATTCAGGGCATATTCTTCTTCCCCTCTCTTTAGCTCCTTCCCTCTTCCTCCCCTCCCTTTTCCTTTCCTTTATCAACAGTAAGCCTTGACCTATTTAGTTTGTGACCTGGGCTGGTTCACTCCTCCTGAGGCAGCCTGCTTATACCCCTGCTCTCAACATCTAGGCATCTAGGTGGTACAGTAGACAGAGTGCTGGACCTAGATTCAGGAAAACAGGACTGAATCTTTTCTCAAACATCTACTAGCTCTATCACCCTGGGCAAGTCACTTAACCTCTTTCTGCCTCAGTCTTCTCATTTGTAAAATGGGGATGATAATAATGAAAATAACTATATCCCAGGATTATTGTGAGGATAACATGAGATATTTGTAAAGTGCTTTGTTGAATTTACTATATAAATGATATATTATTATACATAATTATATATATTATTATATTGATTCAATTCAGTACAGACATCTGATCAACTTTAGCCCTATTGCAGTTCAGAATGTCAGAGCTCAAATGATTTACTAGCCTCAGACTCCTTGATAGAGGAATTACAAGCACACACCACTATACCTGGTGACATGTTTTTCCTTCATATATTCCATGAATCTCATGAAGTTGAGATCTTCTTTTCACTTTGGCGAATGTGCATCTCGACAGATTGTACCCAACAATTCATAGGTCTTTCTTTGAAAACAGGAATGTAGATTTATTAAACATATTGAATTAAACTATGTATTGAGCATATTAGGAAACGTTTCACTCACAGAGAGGCCATCAGGGAGAGCTTAGCTCAGGTCAGATAATTAATTTGCATTAAGAAATTTGCGTTAGTTTTAGTTATAAGTCACATACGCTATAACCAGAGAAGAAGCATGCATACAAGGAAAGCAGATGAAAGAGGTAGGATTCAGCTGCAGGAAAAGATACATATGTGAACACAAAGATAGAATTATGGGACAACAGAGAAGGCTGTGACTTGCAGCAATAGTACTGCTGGGAAAATAGGATGGAGAAATAAAGATACCTTTCCTGGGTTTCTAGCTGTGGTGTGTTTTGGGCCTCCTGTTTGGGCAGAAAAAGCAAGAGTTTCTAAGCCTCTCAGCCCTCAGAGAAAGAACTCTTGATAAAGAGCAAGTACCTTCTTAGCTCTTCTCTTAGAGAGGAAAGAAAGTAAAAACAAATAAAGCTGTTCTTTGCAAAAAAAAGAAAGAAAAGGAAAAAGAAAAAAGAAAGAAAAAAGCAGCAGAAATAAGTGAACATTCAGAAGAGGGAAAGAACTGTGTCTGCTCTCTTCAGTACACACACATATCTATCTATGTATCATCCACCCATCTATCAATCCATCAATCTGTCATTTATGTATCACCTAGCTATCTAATCTACCTACATCTATGTCATATATAGCTACATGCCTTCTATCATCTCTTTACATATTATCTGTCATCTATGTGTCACCCAGCTCTCTAATCTCTCTAAGTTATCTATCTGTATCTATCTACATCTCATCTATTAGCTAGGAATCACCTATCTATATACCATCTATCTACATATCATCTACTATCTGCCTGTTATCTTTCATTTATGTATCATCTATCTATATACATATTATATATATGTGTGTATCTATTTTTATCATCTGTATATTTATGTATCATTTGACTAACATCTATCTACATATCTATTATTTATGTATTATTGATGAATTTTCTATCTATATAATATTATCTATGCATGATCTCTATCTATGTATCATCTATGTGTTACTCTGTCATCTATCTAACTGTGAATCATGTATGTTTCATCTATCTAATATCCATCTACCTATCTATTATTTATGTATTATCTATCTATGTATTTTCTATCTATATGCATATTATCTATCTATCTCTTGACATATCTCTATTATCTATGTATCATCTATGTATTACCCTGTCATATATCTACCCGTCTACCTATGAATCATTTATCTTTGTATCCATCATCATCATCATCATCATCATCATCATCATCATCATCATTATCATCTATCTTTTCAAACTCAGGATACACACATCTTTGTGACCTCTTACTATCTTCTGATTGGAATGAATACAGAACCCTTCCTTTGTATGACCTATCTCTATTTCAGTCTGTCTAATTTTACCAACATTTGTTTATTCTTTACGTGGACAAGTCAGATAGATGCACAGAAGAATTCTGTGGGACATTTAGTTATCTTCCTCAAAAACTAGTCTAATTTACCATGGGATTAGGAGGGAAAGGACAGTCTCTTGGAACCAACTATAAATTGTATTCTGACAAGTTTTGTTCTAGGAATTATAGAATGGGGTTGCATAGTTTTTCTAGTTCTTTAAAAAAAATCTGAGGCAGGGGCAGCTGGGTGGCTCAGTGGATTGAGAGCCAGGTCTGGAGACAGGGGGTCTTAGGTTCAAATCTGGCCTCAGATACTTCCTAGCTGTGTGACCCTGGGCAAGTCACTTAATGCCTATTGCCTAGCCCTTACCACTCTTCTGCCTTAGAACTAATACGCAGCTATGATTCTAAAATGGAAGGTAAGGGTTTAAAAAAATCTTAGGCAAAATTTGATTAGAGGGAGCTAGATGGCTCAGTGGGCCTAGAGATAGGAAGACGAGTTCAAATCTGGTCTCAGACAATTACGAGCTGTGTGATGCTAGTCAAATTACTTAACCCTGGAGAAGAAAATGGAAAACCATTCTAGTATCTTTGCCAAGAAAATGCCATGGACAGTATGGTCCATAGAATCACAAAGAGTTGGATACAACTGAATGGCTGAACAGCAACAAAAAATTTGGTTACAGAATAATTAGCTTCTGCTGTCTAAGAAGTCTAATAATCCATCTTGTGGTGTGAGGGGCTGCCTCTTTCAAGGAAGGCGAAACAATGGAGTCTTCAGAAAAGTTCTGCCAACATTTTTCCTGGGACCTTTTCTCAATCATTCTCTATTTGTTAACTTGTAACAAACTTAATATTGTTTCAGTATTTCTTTCATGAGTATAGCAACTCCTCTGGGACTGCCTCCCTCAATACATACTCACAAATTGGGTGTCCAGGGGATCATTACTCTCAGGTTCAATGTACTCTGTGGGTCTACACTGTTAAAATGATAACTCTCAAGACACCCCAGTAGTTTACCTTCAGTAGTTAGTCAGTAAACATAATTAGTTAGAAGCAAAGGACTTTGACATCTTTAGAATAATAATGAAATATTCTCTCAATAAACCTGGGGCTCCCTTTCCCACAACTGCACCCAAAATCAGTAGGAAGAATGGACTCACGCTTGGGGTATGCTCTATTTAGAGGCACACATGTAGAGAACAAATTTGGACCAGGCAACTTACGCCTCTGGCTCTGCAGGGCCCAAGTGTCTTATCCCTTCCCATGGTGTTCTTATGTTGCTTCCACTGGGAGGTCACTCAGCTGGACTCCCTGAGACCTATTTGTCTTGCAGCTTAACTCTTAGTGACTGGGTCTGGTTCTCTACTCAATTCACAGAGCAAACACTCCTCAAATACTTTGACTTCTGGGTCTGTTCCCTACTGGATGTGATATTTCTAATTTGTTGAATAGTACTATTGCAAGCTATTATAGCCGATAGGATGGTGATGAGAAATTTCTTTTCTTCCCACCTCTCCAAGGTTGGATCTTTTACCACAGCCACCTCTTTTCACTTTGGCCAGGAGTCATAAGTCTAGCAACAGCTATTTCCTGCTTCTCCTGATAGCTATTGCTTAGAGAACGCATATCTGCTTTTTAAGGGCTCCTAGGAGTTTGGCCAGTCATGAACCAGCCAAGAGCTGGATGCTTTCTACTTCCATCATCTTTGATGGAGAACTCTATATCTCTTCTAGGGTTAACAAAATATATTACCCTTTCTTTAAACTTCTTACAAGTCCTTAATACTTCTCAGTCTCTGCTACCTTCCCCTCATCTTTGGTGATTATATCAGTTGAACTGGGGGACATAATTTGACTAGGAGTAAAGCAAAACTAGGAATAGCCAGCGAATACCATTTTAGATTGTATTTATAGAGGCCCAATAGCCAGAAGGTTTTAGTCCCACTATATACTTCCATGGTCATACAACATCATGGCATTCATGCCTTTAAACAGAAGTTTAATGACCACTTGTCAGGAATTTTGTAAGGAGGGATTCTAATTAAAATATATTTTAAAATTAAAAATTCAAATTTAATCATTTTTAAAGTAAAATTAAAAAATAAAATAAAATTGATTTTCCTTGAAATTCTTTCAACTTTGCAAGACATGGAATTTGAACTGGAAGAGTTCTTGAAGGAAAATGAGTTCAATTCCCTCATTTTATAGGTGAGGAAAGTAAGGAAATAGAGACACAATAAAGGTAAGAGATTTACCTAGGGTTATGCTATTAATAAGGGTCAAACACGGGGGCAGCTGGGTAGCTCAGTGGATTGAGAGCCAGGCCTATAGACGGGAGGTCCTAGGTTCAAATCTGACCTCAGACACTTCCCAGCTGTGTGACCCTGGGCAAGTCACTTGACCCCCATTGCCTACCCTTACCACTCTTCTGCCTCGGAGCCAATACACAGTATTGACTCCAAGATGGAGGTAAGGGTTTAAAAAAAGTGTCAAACACAATTCTACTTGTCCTCAAGTCAAGTACTCTATTCACTGTGCCACCTACATACCTCAAAAAGAAAGGCACTCATTGTTTCTAGGCCAACTATCATTCAAGAATAGACCAAGGAGACTGCTTAGTTTCTGAGATCAGATAGAGTAGAACATGGCATTGGGGTATCACCAGAAGCTTAGAAATGTGATTCTGAAAGGGTTTTATAATATAAAAGTGCATTTGATCATAGATTTAGAGATGAAAGGAATCTCAGAAGTCATCAATTCAATCACCTCATTTTACAGATAAGGAAGCTTACCTAAGGTCAGGTAGGTAGTAAGTGACATAAGTGGTTCTCTAGTTCTAAATCCAATGTTCATTCTGTTGTATCACATTGCCTCTCATCCCAGTGAATTTATAATCTAAAAGATGGAGAGAATACAAATGCATAAAACTAATATAAATTCATGCAATCAGTTCCCTGGAGAAGTTGCAGTAATTAAAAAAATAGTTTTTAAAAAGTCAAATGATCCCCAAATGACTTTATTTTTACTTTGGTGTACATCATGATTTGGAGATTTTGGGGAGCAAGTTTACCTTTCTAATGATTTTTCCTAGAACTAATCCAAACACAAAATCATGTCAGCCTGGGGATTAAGCCATGACTCAATCCACTACATGCTCAAAATCTGCTGTGTGGGGGATACAAATTATAAGAGGAACTTGATGACCATCTCTCTCTCTCTCTCTGTCTCTCTGTCTCTCTGTCTCTCTGTCTCTCTCTCTCGCCCACACACCCACACATACTCTCTTCCATATGTACACATATCATATACATATACACAAAGGAGAACACTTAGGTGCTAAACTGAGTTTTACAAGTTCAATAGGTGTTCTGAGAAGAGATCAGTGTAGACTGAAAGTCTGAGATGACTTTAGGAGGAGGTAGGAATTGAGATAGATCCAGAGAGACATAAGGAGTTTCATAGGGGAGGGGAGAGGAGAAGAAGATAAGAAACATTTGTGAATAGTAGAAAATAGTGTTGGATAGATGGAAATATGGAATCAGTTAGTCAACATTGCATGTTTATTAAGAGTTATATTCCAGGCACTGTAAATAGATGCTGGGGATTACGAATAAAGACAAAAATATTATCCTTGCCCTCACAGAATTCACATTCTAGTGAGGCATGGGCAATGGGCAAATAACAATGTACATATGAAATATATACAGCATCAATGAGAGATAGTCTCAGAGGGAAGACACCAGCAGTTTGGTGAAGAAGGCAACCAGGAAAGACCTCTTGTACAAAATAGCATTCAAAAGATCTGAAAGGAAGTCAAGGAGGCCAGTAGGTAGAGATGAGGAGGGGAGCATTCCAGTTATGGGAGAGGTCAGTGAAAAATGATAGACTTGGTAGATAGAATGTTATGTGTGAAACATATATATATATATATATATGCCTTGCTGGACCATAAAAAACATTGAAGTATAGTTTTAGAAGACTGGAATGGTAGGAAGGAATCAAGTTGTAAAGGGCTTTAAAAGTTAGACAGAAAGAACAAGACAGATTTTTAGATATTTCTGTGAGAATTTGTTTCTCTTAGATAAGCATATTTATTATAATTTATTACATAATTATAACAAATCATATGTATTTTATTATTGTTACATATAAAATATTATAACTAAAAAAAAGTCAAACAGAAGATTTTCTATTTGGCCCTAAAGGCCAAAAGGAGACACTGGAGTTTATTGAGCACAAGAATATCTGATCAGTGTTAAAAATTTACTTTTACAGCTGAATGGAAGATGAGTTGGAATAAAGAGAAGCTTCAGATAGGGAAGGGGAATGAAAAAACTTTATATAGCATTTACTACATACCAGGCACTGTGCTAAGTGCTTTACAAGTATTATTTCCTCACAATAATCTTGTTATTAGGTGATATTATTATCCCTTTTTTATAGTTGAGGAAACTGAGGCAAAGAGGTTAAGCAACTTGCCCAGGGTCATGCAACTACTAAGTACTAAGGTCAGATTTAACTCAAGTCTTCCTGACTCCACACCTAGTACTCTATTCACTGGACCACCTAGATCAATGATGGCAAACCTCCTGCCCCAAGACTGAGTGCCCCATGCATCCTACTCCTCCACTTACCCCATATGGGGAAGGAGAAAACACTCCCATTGGGCTGCTGGACAGAGGGATGGGTGATGTGGAAAAAATTTCATCAGGCACAGCGGAGGGGTGGGGGAAGGGAGCAGTTCTGTTCAAATCCCTCTGTCTTTCTAGTAACGAACTCTGTTGGGGGACCACACATGCTCACAGAGAGGTCTCTGAGTGCCCTCTTTGGTGCACATATCATAGGTTAACATGACAGAACTAAACCAACCAGCAGGCTATTGCAATAATCCAGACATGAAGTGATAATGCATGAGATGCAACTATGTGAGTGATTAGATGTTGAGAAGTCACAAACAATAAGATCTGGCAACAGTTTGATTATAAGTTGGGATATACAGTATTCATCTCTCAGGATTGTTGTGAGAATCAAATGAGATAATGTTTTAAAGCTTTTAGAGTGATTGGCATGCAGTTGGTGTTATATAATTGCTTATTCCCTCCTTACCCCATTATCTCCAGGAGTAAGGTGAGTGCAAGTGAGGAGTCAGGATGACACTTGGCAATGATGTTGTGATCCTAGAAGACTGGAAGGATGGTAGTGCCAATAATAATAGGGAAGCTCAGAAAAAGGGGAGGTTTTGGATGCAAAGATAATGAGTTCTGTTTCAACATGTTGAGTTTGGTATGTCTAGCTCAAGATGTCCAGTAGTAATTGGCAAGTGAGACTAGAGGTAGGGAGAAAAGGTTAGGGCTGGATAAATAGATCTGAGATTCATCTGCATAGATATTACAATTGAAGCTGTGAAAACTGATGAGATTACTAGGTGAGACAGAACAGGGGGAGAAGAGGACTAAGTAGAGTCTTGGGAATACTCATGGCTGGTGGATGTGACCTGGATGAAGATGTAGCAAAGGAGACTGAGAAGGAGCAGTCAGATAGATAGGAGGAGAACTGGAGGAAGAAACATCACAACAACTTGGAGAGGAGGGAACAAAAGAAGAGGGGGAACAGTAGCTGAAGAGGGATCAAAAATGAGTATTGTTTAGAAAGGTCATTTGAGTTGGCAATTAAGGCATCATTGGTAACTGGAGAGAGCAGTTCCAGTTGAATTATGAGGGTGGAAACTAGATGGCAGAGGGTTTAGAACTGAGTGAGAGGTGATGGAGGTCCTTAAATAACCAAGCAGGGGAATTTAGTTTTAATTTAGTAAGAATAGGGAATCATGGGAGATTCTTGAGCCAGAGTCATGATGTAATAAAAATGACATTTGGGGACGATTAGTCTGGTAGTGTTATTCAGGGTAGATTAGAGAAGGGAGTTTAGAAACAAAGAAGGCAGTTAGGCTGCTATGATAGCAGGTAGGACAGGAACTGTGAAAAAGGGCCATAGTTCATAGAATCCTTGCCAACATTTCCTTGCATCTCACTGCTGACTCCAGCTAACCTTTGTCTTTTATTTATTTAGGCAACCAAATGTCTATAACATGGTGCCATGGGAGAAGACATCCACATTCGTATGCAGCTCCTGAAGAGAGACAAGAGGACCTTGGATGACCAAGAAGATCCTTGGGCTACCTCTAGTCACACTTCTCCCGTGGCTTTTTATTAGCAGAGTCTAGTCTACAAGAAAGAAACATGATGGGGAGAGGAAGGAATGTGGTACGTGTGTGTGTGTGTGTGTGTGTGTGTGTGTGTGTGTGTGAAGACTTGTGTACATGGAAAGAAACTAAGGAGAAAGTCAGAGGATCATAGCAATAGAGCTGACTTCAAAAGTTATTTTATCTTCCTCCTCACTCTTCCTGCCCCCTCCCAACCCCCAGACTTCCTAGATGAGTGAACTAAGTAACCAAGAGAGGAAAGGCAAGTTGACTAAAATCAGTGTTACAATTCAAACTCAGATTCTGTCTTCAAATCTTTCCACTCTTGCTAAACAGTCTCACGGCTAAAGAGTTCTTAGAAAATGGAGGATTATGGACAGATCTATCTATTTGAAGGATAATTGTTAATATTAACCAATAAATATACTGGCAGAAACCTGGAGACTTTAGATTACTATAGAAAGAAATATTCACAGGAAATTTTTTTTTTTTAGATTATGTAGAACAGCAGTCTCCACAGAGCAAGTCAGATTGATATTCTTCAGTGCCAGGCCATTGGGTAGTTTTCAGGGTTGGCTGGCCTTTGCTGCTCCCTGCTGTCTGGAATAAATAAGGCATTCGTGCCACAGACCAACTCTCCCCCCTTCCCCCCCCCCCCAAGACCAAAAGCTTGATGCCTTCTGGAGTAATCCAACCCTGTACATGCAGAAGAAATCACTTCATGAAGCTTTAGATTTAGGTTAAAAGATCCTTTGCTTTTTCTTCAGATATCTGTTGTCCACGACAATCAGGACCCAGAAGAAGGATTGGAATACAGTGCCATGGGATGTGTCTCCAATTTTTACTTCTCTACCTCTTAATGCATCCCGAAGGGGAAGAGACTCCACACCTCACAATAACTACGTATTTCTGTGTCTCCCAACCTGTTTACTGTGCGGTCCTCCTGGTTTGTAAACCAAATGACTCTTACTCCAACTGGACAAGACTGTTATTCACATATTCAGCTGCTGATGATTTGCACTCATGAAGGAAGGCTGTAGGATAAGTAGTCGCTAACAACAAATGAGATGAAAGTCCTTTCCATTTGATTTGGGCTGTTTTTATTGCAGTAAATTTGCCTTCCAAATTAGGTTTGCTGAGCTATCATGTATATTAGTTTCTATTCCCTGTGAGTTTTCCAAGCTGTGTGACAATGGAAAAGCATTTAGAGGCTCTCTGTGCCTCTATTTCTTCATCCATAAAATGAGGATCCTAATGCTTATACTACCTACCTCACTGTATTATTGTGAGGAAAATTAACAGTATTTGCAGGGATGGAGGACTATGAGTATGGAACATTGGGAACCATCCTGCCAAGCCCAAAGCGGCCTGGTTAATGCTTTGGTTGATTTGGAAGTACTGCTTTTTTTTTTTCCTCCTTCTTTATTCTTTATTATAAGGAGTGGCTCATTGAGGAGGGAGGAGGGATATGACTGGAAATGAAAGTATTGTAAAATAAAAGATATCAATAAAAAGAAAAATAACAGTATAAAAAGTGGTCCAGAAGTATGTTACATGGCTAACAAAAGATATTAATTACTAGATTATAAGAAGGCACATCCATTTTTGCATTTCCCTGTACATCTAATAGGTAATCACATTTATAGAGCACTTGAAAGTTTACGAAGTACTTAGCATACCTTATCTTGTTTGCTCTTCCCAACCATCCTTTAAATGGCATCTCCATTTTACAGATGTGGACAGTGAGGCTTAGAGAAAGGAAATGACCAAGCCATGGTCACATAGAAAATGTGTGTCTCAGTCAGGATGTGAACTCAGATGCCCTTTAATGCTGAACATAGAACTCAATAAAGATATAATAAGTAATCTACTCAGTAAAGAAGCTGAATGACTTCAATGTGCTTTAGTTAGTCCACAAGGTAAACAATTTATGTGTGGATAATTGAGAGTTACCGGAAACCAGACAGTACAGTGGTTAGAATACCAGTCCTAGTCAGGGGAACCTGGGTTCAAATGTGACCTCAGATTCTTTCTAGTTATGTGACTTTAAGCAAGTCACTTAACCTTGCTTGCCTTAGTTTCTGTATCTGTAAAATGAATTGGAGAAGGAAAGGGAAATTCACTTTAGTATCTTTGCCAAGAAAACCCCAAGTAGGGTGGCAGAGTCAGACACAACTGAAAACAACTGAACAAACAATTGAGAGTTAATTACTTATCTTTAAATATATGACAACTGTTATTATGCTCCTCTCACCTTTTTCCTCCTGCTAGGTAAAGCCAAGTCCACTCAAGATCAGTTTCCCAAGATGGGATTTATTTTACAGCATATGTATGAATGAAAATTTGCAAAACATATATGAACAGGTAAAAAAGCATACATACATATTGTGTAATAAAAGCTAGCATTTATACACTGCTTTATGGTTAATAAAGTACTTTACAAATATCGCATTCTGTCCTCACAACAATGTTGGGAGGTCACTACTGTTATTAACACTGTACTGATGAGGAAACCGAGGATGTTAAGTGACGTATCTAGGTTCACATAGCTAGTTAGGTGTCTGAGATCAAACTTGAACTCAGGTCTTCCTGACTCCAGGTCCAGCTCTCTATCTCTAAATTGGGCATGATGAAAACAATATAGCTGAGAAAGGAGATGGTCTAGGGTGGCCTAGGACACACACCATAGTTGCTGCTTGTGGTATGAGCATCCTACTAGAAGAAAGCAGGTGTGGTAGGTTGTGGAAGGAGCATATGTTCCCATCTGGTTACTCAGTGTCTCTTACATCTCTGACTTCTCTTTATCTCACAGTAAACACAACACAATTTCAATTTTCCTCTTCTATTCCCCCTCTATTTTATCCTTTCTTTCATTCAATTTATGAGTAAGGTGAGTTTTTCTTGTGGTGTCTGTCTTAGCTCATCTGCCTCCCTGGTTCCCTATGCCTATGGGAATGCTTCTGAATTTTGGTCATTACTTTTCAACTCACTACTTTACTCTTCATCTCCTCCCATTGTTTTCATTGATCTGCCACTCCCAAAGTAGAGAAAGATGATTTCTAGCTAATGGAGGGACGACAGAGTTATTTAACTCTTTTTGCAAAAACAAATCTTCCTCCATCCATTGAGTAAAGAGTCAAAAGATAATGATACAGACAAAGGCAACGAAGCTTCATTCAGTAGTTTTGAAACATCTCCCTCCTCTTACTACTTAGACAGCTGGTGAGGTCTGCCACTAAGCCTGGTTCTTGAATTGCCGTCTCTGGGAAGGACAAACTAAAAAGGGAGCAAAAGGCTGATAGGAAATGTAAGAGTAAGAAGAGAGAGAAAGAAAGAGTGTTCGTAGCTTCCTGTAGGAGAGCATCAACAGACACCAAGAATCAGGTTGAGAGATGAAGAAAAATAATAATGATAACTGCCTCCATTTCCATCTAACTTTAAAGCTTTCAAAGCACTTTATTCATAACAACCCCGAGGGGGTAGGTGGCACAAACATTATTGCCTTTATTTTGATCTGAGAAAACTCATATTCAGAAAGGTACAGTTCCTTGCTCATGGCCATAGTGTCTGATGCTAGGACAACCTAGCTCTTCTGTCTCTAAAATAGGTAATTACAGTCAGGCAGATTTATCATAACTCCAAATAGCCACAAAAGGGTCTTTTCCAGTTTGATTGGATGAAAAAGGAAAGAAATGAACACAGATTGGGTGATGAGCAGTCAGATGTAATTCATAAGGTCTGAATTTCTTTGTGGACTGTGGGCTGGATTGGTGTTCTTACAATGAAAACTGACTTATTTTTTGTCCTTGCTCAGATTTAAATTTCTTTAATTAGTTTTCTTCTACTATTCTGTGACTCAATTTCTGGCAAACCAAAGACTAACAATGAAACACTGAAACATAAGACACTGATTCAGAGCAGAAATGAAGAGTAAAGCAACAGAAAATAACCAAAGACTGTTTCAATCACACTAGAAAAATTATTAAACTATACTTACACTTTGATGCCATCATATCACTACTTACATAACTCTTGAGTAGGCTTTAAAAAAAGTGGAAGGAATGACTCCAGACACACCCCATACATACACATAATTACTTTTTTTTGGTAATGTCAAAGAAATGAAAAGAATGTGAATATCCATTGATTAGACAATGGTTGAATAAATGTGGTATATAATCATAGTTTTAGACCTGGAAGGGACCTTGGGAGGTTATCCAATTCCCTATTTTAGATTCTAGATTCTAGTTTTCAGTCCAGATTCTAGATTCTAGAACTTCAGTCAATCCTGATTTTGCAGGATGGAAAGAAGTCTCAACAAGCAGTTATTTTTTGCTATGTTCTAGGCTTTGTGCTGGAGATGTGCCTCCAGAACAAAGCTTTGTGATCTATATTTGTGAACAGTCTAATGAGGAAAGTCCAGATAGGAAAGGGAGCTGAAAAGTTGGGGGCATGGTGGCCAATCCAGAAAATCAGAAGCAGAGCCAAGAAAATAATGAAGGCTAGCTGGCAAAATGGAGATTCTGGGAAGCACTCACCAATGGGAGAAGGAAATCCCAGGAGGAAAAGGATGTAGTAGAAGGCTTGCAGGGAAGGTAGTGGAGAAACAATAAGTAAGTATGGAGAGTCAGAAGCAGAGCAAAGAAAAGTCGGAAAAAGAAAAAGAAAAGCATGCCTTTCAAATCTTGGCAGAGAAATGGTGGACTGCAAGTACAAAATGAGACATACATTAGCAGACATGACCAATATGTTGATTGTTTTGCTTGACTGTACTTTATTATAAGAGAGTTTTATAGAGGTAGAGGAAGTCATTATGAGTTGAGAGTGATATTTTTAAAAAAGCATCAACAAAACATTTTTAAAAATTAATCATAGCCTTCATTTTCTGAGTACTGTATAGCATGTTCTTCCCTTTCCAACAAAGTAATTTGATTTTCAAACACTTCTAAAAAGTTTTGACTTTAAAAGGGAAGGCATTGGCAGTTCTCTCTGTTTCTACCTCTAAAGTGAGAGGTTGGGAACTCCATTGAAGTCAGTTCTTCACATCTATGCCTAAATCTTAGCCAGTCTTGTTACCTCTTTGTAGCCAGGATGTCTCAACCTTGCTTTATGGGACTCTCAGGAATAATCCTAAATGCATTCTTCTATGTCTTTATTACCTCTTTTTGTGTCTGTGTCCCTCTTCCTCACATTTTTCTCTCTCCTTCCCTCCCTTTCTCTGTCTCTGTCTCCCTCCCTCTGTCCTTCTCTCTCTCTCTCTCTCTCTCTCTCTCTCTCTCTCTCTCTCTCTCTCTCTCTCTCTCTCTCTCTCCCTTTCTTTCTTTCCCTCACTTTCCCCCAATCAATATCTGTGTCCCAAGCCTCATTAGAAATGGAGTCTTCATTCTCCAATGAGTGTTTGTGGTCTGGCTCATACATTCTGGGAAACAGAGTAGTTCCCTCAAGGTCAAACCTTTTACAGAATTCATACCTGGAAAATTGAGAGCTAACTACAGATCACAAAGTATTTTCAACAGTATTCTTTTTTCTATTAAGGAATGCCCCAATACCTGGTTAATTTTTATAAAGGTGACACATACATTTGAGAAGTATGAAAATTCCTTCCTGTTCTCATAAAATAATTGTAAGAGATCTATCATCTTTCCCTTTACAAAAATGTTCTCTTTAAGTTCTTAATTTCTTTCTTGTTTATCTTTTGGTTAGATTCGTCTGGGACAAAAAGGGGGTATATTGTTATTGATTTTCTATGGTAGCTTTAAGCATAGTATAGTTTCCTTATGTATCTTTTTTATACCTATACTTGCTGTAGTCTTATCTGAAATTGTGACTGTTACATCCAATTTTTTTATTTCACCTGAAGGATAATAAATTTTTTTTTCCAATTCTTGGTTTGAATACTAGAGGAAGCAATATATTAAGCATGTTTTTTTTCTTCTTATAAACAGCAACTTTTAAGGTTCTGTTTCCTATTACTTTTTGTTAGCCTTTCAATTTCATAGGTAAATGTATTCCATTTCCATTCATTGTTATGAATAATAATTGTGCATTTCACTCAGTCCTATCCTTAC
Organism: Gracilinanus agilis; assembly: GCF_016433145.1. Lineage (NCBI taxonomy): Eukaryota > Metazoa > Chordata > Mammalia > Didelphimorphia > Didelphidae > Gracilinanus > Gracilinanus agilis. Next base: position 194,599,284 of record NC_058134.1, read on the forward strand.
ACACTTTCCTTTCTTTGATTCTATTGTCTTTACAAATAATATGATAAAAGAAGTTTGCCTAAAACTTATGATCTAGAATTGAAAAGCCTGTGTCCACACTGTTGCTCTTCTTCTCTTCCTCTTGCTATACTCCAATCCTAGATTTTTACTCTTTCTGCCTTTCTTTTTAAATCTCACTCTTATTCACCTTCTTTCTCCTTACTCCCTCCTATTTCCATTTTGAGTTTAATGAATTTCTATATACCTATATTTATATATGTATTTGAGGAAGAAGAGTGTATATAATTGTGATCAATCTTCCTTTGTCCAGGTCAGACAAAAGTAAGTTTCTTAGGATGTTTCCTTCATACCTTCTTACATATTTAAATATTTCTCATCTTATGAACTTGCATTATGTGACAGTGGTTTTTCCTTACTATTTTCCTTTTATCTTCTCTACTAAAGCTCCCTCTCCCTCCCATTTCTGCCTCCTCTTGAGATCATAAAAATGGAACAAAATCTCCCCCAGGACTTTTGGATGACATATTTTCCTTACTCTATGACACTTGAAGATAATAGAGTTCTGAGAAATCATTTGTTTCTCATCTCCCCCACCCCCTATTAGCATGTAAGCAATTCATCTCCAAATAGTCTTGTCCATTTGAACAGATGTGTCCACTTTTCTGTATCTACTCACTTCTGGACTTTTCATTAGACATGCTCGGAAATTCTCTATTTCATTAAAGGTTATTTCCCCCCATGTAAGATTAAATTTGGGTTTTGTCAGAGAGATTATTGTTGTAAGGTTTTATGTTTTGCCTTTGGGAATATCATATTCCAAATTTTCCTCCTTTTTTATGGTAACAGCTGCCAGGTCTTGTGTGACCTTTATTGTATCTCTTTGGTATATGAACTCTTTCAAAAGAAATCGGGCAAGAATGATTGCTTGTAATTATTTTTCTCTTTGATATGTAAGCTCCAAATTTTGGCTATGATATTCCTGGGAATTTTCATTTTGAATTTTTTTTCTGGAAGTGGTAGAGAGATTTTCTTTTCATTTTGCCTTCTGTTTTTAAGAGTTTGGGGCAGTTTTCATTTATGATTTCTGGAAATAAGAGTTTCCAAGCTTTTTTGGGGGGTGAGTCACAATTTTTAAGTGGTCAAACTAAATAAGTAAGTTTTCCTAACCTATTTTTAATATTATATTTTCCATATTTTCTTCTGTTTTTAAAAACTTTCAATTATGATTTATATTTTTAATGAAACATTTGGAGTGTTATTTTCTGTTTAAGTTATTCTAATTTTTAGAGCATTCAAATTTTATGTTTTTTGCCATCTGTTCTTGGCATCACTTCTTGCAATTCTTTCCTCCCTACTTATGCCATTTTCTATCTTTTCTTTCATTTCTTCCAGATATTCTTGTAGTTCTTTGTGGTCAGAACTTTTTTCTCTAAAGGTTTATTTAGATTGGGCTATTATTCTCTTCTTTGGGATTTTCCTCTTGAAAACCTTTCATTCCAAGGAGCTTTTTCACAATATTTGTTGTTTTCTTTGATTTTCCATAAGGGCGGCCTCAGTGTTTGGGTTGGGGTCTACTGTCTTAGGGATAAACTTTGATCCTATACTCCTGCATGGCATGAGCAAGCCCTGCTTGATTCTAAACATGGTGTCTAAGGTCAGACCACACTCTATGGGAATGATCCAGTCCAATCTATCAGGTCTCTATTCTTTGAAGGTTGGTTGGACTGGGGCTATGGGGATATTGGTTATGGTCTTTCTTATGCTGTTGCCAGGGCTTCAGGCAGGTAGCCCTACTGCTGAGGCCTTTTCCTTCTGTCATAGGATTCTTAGGTCACTCCCTTTCTGGGCTTTTCTCCTTTCTCTTACTGTAGTATTTTTGGAGTTGTTTCCTCTTTCCTCACTGTTACCAGAGGGGTATAAGCTATCTTAATTAGCATTCTACCTGGGACCTTTTTCTTATTTCTAAAGTTATAGAACTGCCTCCCATCCTACTACATGCTGAGCTCTTTCCATGGAACTGGGGAGCCATCCTTTTCCAGGGTTCCCCTTCCAGAGGGTTGTTTTGTGTTGTGACTTACGTATTTCAGGTTTGGGGGTACAGGTTTCTGGTAGATCTTTCAATTATATTTTATTCCTCCCCCCATAACACGTAAAAATAATTTTCGCTTTTTTTAAGTTTTGGGTTCTAAATTCTCCTGCTTCAGTTCCTTCCCTTCCTCCTTTTCCCTGCCTTCTCTATTCCCTGAGATGGTAAGCAATCTGATGTAGATTTTGCATGTGTAATCTTGTAAAACATTTTCCCATGTTAGTTATTTTGTGGAAGAAATCTCAAATAAAAAAGAAGAAAGAAAATGAAATATAGTTTGTTTCAGTTGGCAGACTCCATTAGTACTTAGAGGGCGGATGGCATTTTTCATCAAGAGTCAATGATTTTGTCTTGGATCACTGCATTCCTGAGAATAACCAGGTCATTCACAGTTTTTTTTTTTTGTCAGAAAATGTTGCTGTCACTGTATACAGTGTTTTGTTTTTGCTCACTTTATTTTGCATCAGTTTGTGTAAGTCTTTCCAGATTTTTCTGATATCATCCTGCTTGTCATTTATTATAGCACAGTTATATTCCATAATTATCATATACCGCAACTTGTTGAGCCATTCCCCAACTAATGGACAATTTTTCAGTTTCTGATTCTTTGCTACCATAAAAAGAGCTGCAGTAAATATTTTTGTACAAATAGGCCCTTTTCCTTTTTATTTTTTACCTCTTTGAGATATAGACCAAGTAATGATGGTATTGATGCATCAAAGAGTATACACAGTTCTAGAGTCCTTTGACCATAGTTCCAAATTGCTTTTCTGGTGGTTCTTCTATGTGGTCTTGGACTAGGGAAAAGAGTGCACAGCAAAATTTTCTTTCTTCCTTTGTTAGTTGGTGCTTTTTCAAGGTGTACTTGGCTATTTTTAGGACATTTGGAATTCTCTAGGTCCTAACACACCACCATCTGCAGAGACAACCTTGTCTAATAAATTTATAATAAAAAATAAGGAACAGTATGAAACAGGTTAGATTTTATGCTTTGTAAAGGTATTCTTTGCTGTGATGGGGACATCTAGTACTATAGTATTCAAACTACATAGATATCCTCTCTGATTGGTGAAGTCCTCTAGATGTTGTCCTTATGCTTGTGAATGATGTCATGACAGTTAAATCAAAATGTGGAATGTTGCTGGTCATCTTGGAAGAGCAGTGGATGGGGTGTCTAGGCCTGAAATCAGGACATTCATCTTCACAGAGTTCAAATCTGGCCTCAGATACTTATTAGCTGTGTGAATCTGGTTAAGTCGTTTAATCCTGCTTGCCTCAGTTTTTTCATCTATAAAATGAGTTGGAGAAGGAACTGGCAAACTTTTCCAGTGTTTTTACCAAGAAAACCCTAGAAGGGTTCACAAAGAGTTAGATATGACTGAAAATGATACGTGTGCATGCATATGTGTGTGTGTGTGTGTGTGTGTGTGTGTGTGTGTGTGAAGTAGAAAAACTGAAAGGGCAAACGAGTTGGCCCAGAATTAAACCAGAGCAGGAAAGAATGCTGGATTGCTTTCTGGAAATGTCAAAGCGGGGGCAGCTGGGTAGCTCATTGGATTGAGAGCCAGGCCTAGAGATGGGAGGTCCTAGGTTCAAATCTGGCCTCAGACACTTCCCAGCTGTGTGACCCTGGGCAAGTCACTTGACCCCCATTGCCTACCCTTATCAATCTTCCACCTATAAGTCAATACACAGAAGTTAAAGGTTTAAAATTAAAAAAAAAATGGAAATGTCAAAGCATCTTAAATGAAACAATGGCTATCTTTTTTAACTCCATATCAATATTCTACTAGTATTGCTATATGGGCTGCCCATCATGGAACATGAGTCTTTGAAAAATAAAAAATGAGCACCACATGGTGGGCAATGGAGAGAGAGGCATATGGTGCATATGGGCAGACTGCAATATAAATGTAAGGAGGAGGTAGCATGTTGCATTGGGTAGGTCAGACTCAGAGTCATGACATTCACTCATTGAACACTCACCATTCTAGCCAAATCCATTTATTTTTCTGTGCCCTGGGCAAGTGTCTGATACTACAATTTGAAGAGCAGGTACATATCTGAATTGGTTGAGGAAACTTCCTCACTGGGAATTCTCTATCCCCATGAAATCACTGTTCTGGTAAGCAAAAACAAGAAACAAAAAATAAGACACATAATAAGTGAGTACCTTCAAAGCAGAACTAAATAAAATATGTCAGCTGGGAAATGTATGAATGAAAAAAAGTAAATTGGCCACATGGTAAGAGCAAGGGATGAGAGCTATACAGATGCAGTTCTCCATTTTTATCTGCTTTTATTTTTATAGTGTGCCCTCTAAGATTCTCCCACAACTGGTTCCGAGAAGGTTGCACATCTGAAGAACTGTATGCACTTCACAAACTATAGTTCCTGAGTCCCCACCAATGTGTTTTCTTTCAGTAGTCGGCTAGAGTATACAATTAGCTCAAAGCAAAGACATTTACTAAAATAGCATAGTAAGAACAGTAGCTACAATACATCTCCCCCGTAAACCTGAGGCAGAGTACCAGCAGAAAGAACGCAAGGAGAGTTCACAAGTAGAGGGGCACACACAGAAAGGTTACTTAAAATCACATCTAGAATACTACAGGGTTGTAGTGTCTTTCCTCTTTCCTGGTAGGTATGTTACTCCACTGGGTTTATTGGGCCCACTCTTCTCTACAGCTTAACGCAAATGTAATTGTGCATTATATTGGCTTTCTTTTGGTCAGAGTGTCTACTACTCAATAAGATGATGCTTCAAGATACCGTTATTGATGATAGAAGGAGAAGAGTAGGATAGAAAGAGGAAAAATTTCTTCCCTACCCCACCATCCACCACCCACTGGACTCCAGAAGGGGTATTAGTCAAAAGGTGATTAAGATCAGGAGGATACCTTAAAGACCATGTAGCTCAGTCTTTTTATTTTTACAAATGAAGAAACTAAGGCAGAGGGAAGTTAACTGACTTGTCCAGAGTTACATACCAAGTGCTTGAGGCTAGAGTTGAACCCATGTCTTCCTGAATCTAAGTCAGTACCGTAGACTAGCATCTGATCATTCCTGACATTTAAATGTACACGCTGGAAATCTAACAATCAGTTCATGATGACTCTAGCACATCCTTGATCCAGAACAATACTGTTTTTTCCATTGCCAGTACCATTGGCATTCTTGCTCATACTCATCCTTTCTTCCACTGGGAAATCTTATAGCTCATATGGAATAAAATAATTGGAATCAACTTGCCTCTGAGTTATTTGGTACATTTCTAGCTCTTTTGGGAAGGCCTAGGATGGGAATGCTGCTGAATCATTTAGCTTATTTCTTCTTTTGTCACCACTCAAATACCCTAGACTTGACCTGAATGTAAGAAGTTCCTAATAAGCAGTTGCAAAGAATACTTAACTTTCCCCCACCCTTTTCTTGTTTATTGATTTGTTTGTTTGTTTGCTCATTTATATTTATTTATTTATTATTTTTTATTCTGTGTATTGGCTCCTTGGTGGAAGAGTGGTAAGGGTGGGTCACCCCCTTTTTTAAGACCTTACCTTCTTAGAGTCAATACTGTATATTGGTTCCAAGGCAGAAGAGTGGTAAGGGCTAGGTAATAGGGGTTAAGTGACTTGCCCAAGGTCACACAGCTAGGAAGTGTCTGAGGCCAGATTTGAACCTAGGACCTCCCATCTCTAAGCCTGGCTCTCAATCCACTGAGCCACCCAGCTGCCCCCTCAACCTTCCCTTCTTAACCAAAAGTTCTTGCCTGTTTTCTCACTCTTAGCTAAGTTAGGACAATTTAGTTCCAAACAACACTTTTCTATTTCCCTCCTTTCTCCCCTCCATACACCCACTCAAGCAGCACTTCCCACAGAGACATCTCGAGGTTCAGAAAACTCTTTCCATTTATTTATCTGTTCTTTATCTGCCAGTTCCTCCCCTCGCCAATTCCTATGACTAAGGTCATACTGTATAAATTTCCCCGAGACCCCAAAGTCGCAATAAATCACTAGACATATTTGTTGAGAAAGAGTTGTAATCATAGGTGTGTCAGTAAATATCTTTTTTTGTTTAACAATTGTCTCCAGAAATACTTTCCTCTCTCTCTACTTGTCTGTCTGCCTGTCTGCCTGTCTGTCTATCTATCTATCTATCTATCTATCTATCTATCTATCTATCTATCTATCTATCTATCTATCATCTATCTATCATCTATCTTATCCATTTTAAAGCTTATTTCACATTATTAATACTTCATGTCTATACAGTCAACACAATAAACGAATCCCTTATTTATAGCATTTGTTGAGGTATAAATGCTCATACCAAAATTTTAACAATGGTGGTACATCCAGGGACAGCTAAAGACCCCAGGGGAAACCTTGTTATAATTGTAAAGTAGAGCACATTTTATACACATTGCCAGGACTCCAGCTATGAAAATTTCATAGGATTTCAGATACAGTATCTTTTTGGTTATATGTGCTTGGGAGAGGGTCTTAAAATAAATCAGTGGTGGGAATAGAAAATAATATTTTTATTTTCTTTGTTACCAATATCATGCTTAGAAGACAAATAGAATTGTGAAGACTTATAGGGTACTATATATATCATATATATGTTATATATAGACATATTTGATGTTATAGCACTGTAAAATTATATAAACATGGATTCTAGAATAAACACAGATAAAAATGAGAAGACTGTAAGGAATTAATCTACTTATTTATTTAACCCATTCATTTCTCTATTTGTTAATTAATTTATTCATTCATTCATTCATTCATTCAACTATTCAGAAGAAGAGGAAGAAAGAAGATGAAAAGAGAAGAAAAGAAGAAGGAGGAAGAGGAGGAGAAAGAAAGAGAGAAATAAAGAAAGAAATGTGGGATCCATATTGCTGAAAGGGGTTCAAGCTGCAGCACAGAATTCCATAGTGCCCCCCAGAATTCTAAGAGAGGGGGCAGTTAGAGACAGTTGGAGTCCTTGTATAAAAAATCCAGGTCACCCTTCTTGCAGGGTCCTGGATCCTAGTCCTGATCCTGGTGTTGACTCTTTGCTCTTGGATCTGAGCAGAGGGGCAGTCTGTGTAGCTGCTAGAGCCATTCAGTCTCTGACAACCAAGGCTGTTTTACTTTTGTGAGACCTTCGAGCAATACCATAGTCTACCTTAGTTTATCTATCTAGGTTTAGAGTGAAGAATATTTAGAGGCTTAGATAGGAGATCAGCCATTCAAGATACATTTCCCCCTTTGTGGGGAGGGGCTGCTTATTTGACATAGCTGTTTTAGGTAGTTTCTCCTTACCTATCAATCCTAAGCCATTTCCCCCCTTCCCATTCCCAGATATCATTAAACCCTTATCATCTAGGGACAGTCTCTGGATACAGATAATTTGGGGAAATACTCACATCCTCCATCAGCCAAGTTCCTCTTACTAGTGGCCCTGAAGTTGATCTTAACCTCTGAGCCAGTGAGCTTCTAAGACATCAAGCTTCACCTATTCTATCCTGTGGGGAAATAATACAGAGAAAGATATCTTCATAAGGAGTTTAGCCTTTCCCCACTTACCATCTTCGCCCAGAAGTTACCAAGCTAGATTTTCCACCATCACCAAGCTGTTAACTGACTTCCAACTGCTTAGAGGGAGGGGGGAGGTAAAGGAGTACTCTGCAAGCTCCTGCCCCTCCCTTCCAGTCAAGCCTGCCTGTGTCTCTCCAAAGACCTGAGATTAGGGAGACTTCAGTGTCACTGACCCTTGTCATCTTACAGTTTCCCTAATCCAACAGAAAGAAAGGATGAAAGAAAGAAAGGAAGAAAGAAGGAAAAAGAAGAAAGAAGATTAATATCTTGTATCATGGTGCATGCATATAATTCCTGACACCCAGGAAACAGAAGATTGCTTAAGAAGGGGTGAACTGACTAAGATTGGAACAACTGAGCAATTTGGCCTCCATGATGAGCAGCAGTGGGATAAAGCCTGTGAATGACCATAACACTTAGGGCCTGGGTGATATAGAGAGTCACAGTCTTTAAAAAAAAGAGGGAAAAGAAAGCAACAACCCCCTTCCCCCAATAAAGTACATTGGATGTTAGAGTTAGAGCTGGAAGGGAGCTAATAGGTCTTGCAGTCCATTTGTTTCTTTTGATTAAAATTTTTTTTTTGTCTAGACCTGTGACTTCAATGGTGTAGGGAACTCCAAAGGAAGATCTCTTTAAACCATTGGATCATTTGCAATGGGAATATACAAGAAACTTTCCTCACAGTAAAAGACCAACAAAATTGTAAATCTTTATGCAAACTTTAAAAATAAGGGAGAGAAAATCAAATTAACCAAATTATAAACTGACAAAGTGGAATTATAATAGAACTTAAAGACATGAAAAGAACTAGAGCTTACTATCTATGCACAGTTATATACCAAAAGAGCCAAGCTAATAGAAGGCCAAGGAGAGATCTTTTAAAAAAATTATTTTATTGTCATGCAAAACACACTTCCATATTTGTCATTGTTGTAAGAGCAAACACATACATAACCAACTCCCCAACTCCCAATAAAACCATAAATACACTGATGTGAAAGAACGGCAACAGTTCTTTCTCTGGAGATGTCTTTCAGATCATTGCATTGCTGAGTGTAGTCAAGTTTTCACAGATAATTGTCTACCAATATTGCTGCTATTGTGTACAATATTCAAAGAGAGATCTTAAATGATGAAATCTCAAAAAATGAAGGCAAACTAAATATAAAGAAACTATCAAAGAAAAAACCTCTTAGTACTAATGGATTTATAGGAGAATTCCATCAGACTTTTAAAGATAATCAATATTAAACATTTTCTCAAAAATTGAGAAAGAAAGCACTCTATCAAACTCCTTTAATGAGGCAAATATAGTCTCTAAACCTAAATCACAGAAGAATAAAGCAAAAGAGCATAATAGACCAATATTATTAATAAATGTCCTGCCAAAAAAAACTACAGAAAGTTATTCAAGGAATCATTCAGATTGATCAAAATGAATCTCTATCAGGAATGCAAGAATGTTTCTATGTTAAGAAAATGATTAGCATAACCAATCATATTGGAACAAAATATTTGAGATCATATGATTATTTTAATAGATGTAGAAAAAGCCTTGACAGAATACAAGACTAATTTATGTTAAAGTTTGTCCTACTAAGTATGAACATATAGGAATCTTTTTTTTTGTTTGTTTTTAAAGCATTGAAATGATCTGAAATGGTCATGCCTTTAGACCCAGAGATTCCAATGCAAGTATATACAAGCACATCTCATTTTATTGCACTGATATTTATTGCACTTTGTAAAAACAATATATATATACACATATATATGTATATATATACATATATATATACAACTTTGTAGAAGTCATTTTTCTAAGAACATCATCTCTATGTCATATTTTGGTAATTCTTGAAATATTTCAAACTTTTAAATTATTTTGCTGTTATGGTTATCTGTGATCATTGATGTTTGTTGTTACTATTATAATTATTTTGGGGTGCCATGATCTGTGTCGATATAAGATGGTGTACTTAGATGAATATTGTGTGTACTCTGACTGCTCCACCAACTGGCTGTTCCTCCATCTCTTTCCCTCTCTTATGCCAATTAATCTGGCCTCTTAGGATTCACGTGGAAGAGTCATTTGATCCCCCAATCTTCATTGCTGTCTTATTTTAAGAAATTGTCACAGCTACCTCAGCCTTCAGGAATCACTACCTTAATCAGTCAGCAGCCATCAACATTAAGGCAAGACCCTTCTATGGGCAAAGATTATGATTCACTGGAGGTTCAGATGATAGTTAGCATTTTTTTAGCAATAAACTTTTAAATTAAGGTACATGCATTATTTTTAAAGATATAATACTATTGTACAATTAATGTGTTACAGTATAGTGTAAACATAACTTCCATATGCATTGGGAAACCAAAAATTTTGTGTGACTCATTTTATTGTGGGTGTTCTGGAACTGAACCTGCAATATGTCCGAGTTATGTCTGCATGCCTCAAGGAGATCATTGAAAAAAAAGAAATTCCCCATGTATGCTGAGATATTTATAGTAATGCTTTTTTGTGTAAGTGAAGAATTTGAAACAAAGTAGATACTCATTAATTGAGAAATGACTAAAATTCTAGTACATGAATATAATTAAATATTATTTTTATTGTAAAAACTATGATGATGTATTAATAATAAATCAATGAATCACATAAAGACTAACATGAACTAACATAAAGTGAAGAAAGCAGAGGCAAGAAAATAATAAACACAATGTTTACAACAATGCAAATGGAAAGAACAACCACCACAAAATAATGAAAAACCACATATAGCAATTTATAACGAATAAGCTTAGCTCTAAAGAAGAGATACAATTAAGGATATCTTTCCACCTCCCTATCCCAACTCATTTGCAGATGTGGGGCATCCATGGAATGATATATGAATGTTCAGATTTTTTATGAATTTTTCCTTCCTTCTTTCTTTCCTTTCTTTAAAAGATCTTTGTTATAAGAGATGGCACTCTGGTGGGGAGGACAATGTAGGGAAGAATTTAGGTGATATGATAAATAGAAGAGGTTTGTCTAGTGCCTGATAGACCTTATGGGTCAGAGGTGGAAGTTGTAGCCAAGTCTTCCTGACTTTCTTTCCAATATTCCACACTGTCTCATAATAACTGGTGACATTTCTATAGCAAATTAAGGTTTGCAAAGTGTTTTGCGATTATGTAATCAAGATGTTATATACTCACATCACTGAAGATGGAATCATCCATGAAGAAGATGCTAGGGAACTTCTTTTGGGATACAGGGGACCTGATGTATATGTGGACATTCTGCAGGAGCATCTGCTTTCCATGAGTGGCATTGGCACAACTGTCTGCATCTTCTACTTGATTAAGGCATAGTTTCCCCCTTTCCTGTGATGAAAAGAGATCATTCACTCTCAGCAGGGACAAGTTAGATGGGGAAGAGACTGAGGGCTACCTTCCCTTGCCTGTAGGAATAATGGCCCCCTAAAACAGCCTTGAGGTCTTGGTCTAGTCCTTTTCAGTTTGAGGTGCAGGAAGTGGAGATTCTTACCAAGTTCAAGTCATAGTGACCTTGGAGTTCAGGATTCTAGGCCAAAAGTTGCAGACAGCCCAGCTGTGAACCTGAGACTTCAGCAGGTCTGGATGCAAGCCCAGAGACACCAGGTTTGGATTTGGAACTTGATGGGACTAATGCTATGTAAGAAGTAAATGAAGCTGCAAACCCTCCCTTTCCTCCCCAGAGACTGAGGTGTAGTGGGGGGTTCTTAAGTGTAGTGAGAATGTGGATGTTTGTTTTTGCTATATCTCTGAAGTAGATATTCTTTTGTAAAAGCTCATTTGATTTTTAAGTGTATAAATGGAACCAGGGACTTGAGCCAATGGCAGGAACAAGAGATACTTCTCAACTCTCTAAGATGCTGGAGAACTTTGGGGGTGATGTGAAAATTCAATACAAGCCCATGTGTACTGGCTCCCCAAAGCAGATTATTAAATTTTCAGTCTGAGCATTTACAGCTTGAAAATTGGCAATTGCTACAAATTGAGGTTTGACTTAATGGTTTGTTGATTGTCTAGATTTAAGCGAGTGAGGGAGGAAATGTTAATAATGTAGTTCAAACTTAAAAGTCTGGGGAAGTATTTTTGGAGAGCTAGTTGTCAAACATACCAGCAGACTGAAATGCAATCTGCCTGGCCTTTAGGTAGCTGGGGCTAGAGAATCAATGTGTGTGTGTGTGTGTGTGTGTGTGTGTGTGTGTATACATATGTGTGTGAGTGTGTATGTATGTATGTGTGTATATATATATGTATATATATATATATATATATAAATCTCATTTGATCCTCTCAACAATCTTATGAAGCAGGCACTATTATTCTCCTCACATTTTGTGTAAGGGGAAATAGATTCATGTTAAGTGATTTGTCCAGGGATTCATGGGCAACTGGCAGGAGAGCATTTGAACTCAGATTCTTTGACTCCCAGTCCAGTGTTCTTTCAAGTTGAAATAGCTATCTTTAATTTCTGGATAGTTATATTCCCAAACAGCTGGAATAGTCTGTTCTCCCTCTTCTCTAGAATGAGAGTGTAGCAGTAAATGATTGTGCAGCTTTGGAACTTTGATATATTGGCTAATTACAATCCTTGCCAACTCAGCCTTCTTATTGCAAGTGAGAATGGTATCTGCCCACCAGAGTAAATTCTCAGGAATCTTAGACTTAAAGGGAAAAGTGATGGCAATGAGGATGAATGAACATAACTTTTCTGATATAACCCAAAGACCAGAGTCCTAATCTTTTGACTGAAATGAATCAAGTTTGATCTTAGGAATGATCCTCAAGACTATATGAATCTGATTTGAAAGGCCCTTACTCAGAGTTACTTTTGGGAAATATCAGTATATAGCTCAAAGATGGTAATTAGAGAAATGCAAATCAAAACACATCTGAGGTATCACCTCACACTCAGCAGATTGGCTAAAATGACAAGGGAGAGTAATGAATGTTGGAGGGGATGTGGCAAAATTGGGACATTAATGCACTGCTGGTGGAGTTGTGAATTGATCCAACCATTCTGGATGGCAATTTGGAACTATGTGCAAAGAGTGCTAAAAGAATGCCTGCCCTTTGATCCAGCCATACCATTGCTGGGTTTGTATCCCAAAGAGATCATAGGGAAAAAGACATGTACAAAAATATTTATAGCACTCTTTTTGGTGGCAAAAAACTGGAAAATGAGGGTATGCCCTTCAATTGGGGAATGGCTGAACAAATTGTGGTATCTGTTGCTGATGGAATACTATTGTGCTCAAAGGAGTAATTAACTGGAGGAATTCCATGTGAACTGGAATGACCTCTAGGAACTGATGCAGAGTGAAAGGAGCAGAACCAGGAGAACATTGTACACAGAGGCTGATACATTGTGGTAAAATTGAATGTAATGGTCTTCTGTACTAACAACAACGCAATGACCCATGACAATTCTGAGGGATTTATGGAAAAGAATGCTACCCACATTCAGAGGAAGAACTACAGGAGTGTAAACACAGAAGAAAAATGACTACTTAAACACATGGGTTGATGTGGACATGATTTGGGATGTGTAATGCAGGGGCTAACTACAATACAAGGGGATGGAGTATAGAAGGATTTTTTGGTTGAATATATAAAAAGATGGTTGCCAGAGGATTGAACAATTATCAATCCTCAATTAAGAATAATCTCAAGTCAAATTTGACTTTTATGGAAGTTTATTTACAATTGAGAAGAGAAAGAGGAAATAAGAATCTAAAACAGTAAGTAAATTACTACAATCCTCTAATTAATTCAGGTAGATCTAATTAACCCTCAGCGGAGAGTCAGAGAGCCAGAGGCCCTGAGGTCCAAAACTTTGCTTCATTCACCGAGTCTATTAAAGGGAAGTTCCTTAAGAGAAGTTCAGGAAGATTCAGTCTTTAAACTCACCTTGTGGAATTCAAAAGAAAATATTGAAAGCAGTCTCACCAAGGTCTCAGCTTTCCAGGCAGCACTCCTCCACAAACCAGAAGAGGTCCTTCACCAGCAGCCCTCTTCACCAGAAGACCTTCTCACTCACTACACTCCCTCTTTTTAAAGGGGTAACTTATGCATCACTTCCTGTGCCTCCCCCTAGTTTGCGTGTCCAATCACAGTAGACACTTCTCATATTCTGCCTAGGGGGCAGTCAGTTGATTCTGATTCATCACCCACTCTAGCATATGTGGGTTACAGACCTTCTAGAATTGGAGGTGCTCTGACCTTTGGTGATTAAATCTAAAGATGGCCAGTGTAGACTTAATCTAATTATCACAATCTAATTATCAGCCCAAGGGGCTCTTAGGCAGATGTAGAGGTTGGTATGTGTAACAGGGGTCCTGAACCTAAGCTGAATGAGTGTCAGATGAAGATTTTATACATAACAGATGTAGACTCTAAACAACCACCCTAGCGATATTATCAATAATATGGAAATAGGTCTTGATCAATGACATATGAAGAAACCAGTGGAAATGCGCATCGGCTACAGGGTCAGTCAGTGGGTGAAGGGGCGAGTAAGAACATGAATCATGTAACCATGGAAAAATTTTTCTAAAAAAAAAAAAGATGGTTTACCTCCGGTCTTCATAAATGTGGGCAAAAAAGGATCTCTAGTTTTCATAAGATCTCTTAAGGTAGAGATTCTTAATGTCATTTGATAATTGGATTTCAAAATCATTGATTTCCTTTGCATCTCTCTATATTATTTTTATGGATTTAAAACATCATGATGAGTCCATAAGCATCACCATATTGTCAAAAGAGTCCATGACAAAAACTGGCAAAGGCTAAGGACACCTGACTTAGATAAAATTCATAGAAAGGGTTTACAAAAGTTTTTATTTCACCCTACAGAAATTACTAAAACAACAATAAGGAATCATGGTAGTGTATGCTATGAATACAATGATCCTACCTTTCCACTGAGTTCCACTGTTTTCCCAATGGTCTGATGTCCTTAAGACTCACAGCAAGACCTTGTCATGCAGATCCTCTTTAGAAAGGAAACCAATATGAAATTACAAGGGAAACAAACCATCGACATTTCAGTGAGTCCCACTCTCATCCCAGATGTTGGAATCTCACCTTGTGCTTGGAATCCCCACAGAAGGAAATACATTTGGGATTAAAATAGAATCAACCACTTTCCACATTAGCCCTTCACTGTTCAAAAAATTCATAAAAAGAGTGAAGGGGAAATTCTGGCTCTTTGGTTTGCCTTTTTTTGTGCCCCCAGTACTTAGAAGAGTGGCTGGCACATAGGAGACATGTAATAAATGTGGATCGATGATGTCATGATTTAGATTCACCTATTGCTGCTTTTTTAGCTTTAGAGATACCTGCACAATCTTCTTCTCCCTCTAGATGGCTGACTCTGCCCAGAAACTCCCTGATCCTACTGAAAAAAGGCTTGACCTTAGTGTTGATAGATGGGCAGTTCTCCTGTTGGTAATGCCTTGGAATTCTTTTCCTCTCTCTATGCAGTTGGATCCTGGATGGAATTCTCAAACACCTGACTTGGATGCTACTAATCTACTCACTACACCTTGTTGACTCTCCAAGTGTCCTTACTGCTTTTCACATTCCACATGAAGACATCTCTGGGTATTCAACCTTGAGACATCTCAGGGATGTCTGCTGAAGTCAAAGCCTGTTTTGAATGAATGGGAGAGGTGCTTTGTGCATGAACACATTTACACCCAGTGGAAGAAGTCCAGCCAGTGGCTCATACAGCACCATTACAAGATTAATTTGCTTATATATAATAAAAAAATGGGAGCAGAAGGCATTATTATTTCTTCTTAATTGCTAATAATATCTAACATTTATATAGCATTTTAAGATTCCCAAAGTACTTTACTAATATTATCTCATTTCATCCTCACAATAACCTTGGGAGGTAAGTATCTCCATTTTGCAGATGAGGAAATTGAGGCAGACAAGTTAAGTGACTTGTCTAAGGTAAATATTCATGACTAGATTTGAATTAAATTTTTCAGATTTCCAGTGCAATGTTTTATCTACTATGTCACCTAGCTGCCTTTTTCTTAGAGGTCACTAACTACCTACAGGAGTTCTAAGAAGATCTAGCAGTCAATTCTGTGTATATAGATATTATGTAAGTGCTAATATCTGTCACTAAGATGGATACTGGGCAGCTAAGTGGTGTAGTGGAGAGAGTGCTAGGTCTGGAGTCAGAAAAATTCGTCTTTGTGAATTCAAATCTGGCCTCAGATACCTACTAGCTGTGTGACCCTGGGCAAGTCATTTAACCCTCTTTGTCTCCATTTCCTTATCTACAGAATGAACTGAAGAAGAACATGCAGGCCATTCCAGTATCTTTGCCAAGAAAAAAAACCCAAATGGGGTCATGAAGAGTAGGGCATGACTAAAAAATGACTGACTAACTGAAAAGATGGATGTTACGTCTGGGTATAGTTGGGAATTTCTCACTTCTCAAGCATGTTGACTCCAGATAACCTCGGAACTTCTTTCTTGATACTCATCTTATGTGTAAATTACTAATTTCCCTTACAAATAAATGGCTTACAAGGCCCAAAGAATGAGTAGTTATTTACAGATTAAAGATAGCAAACAGGCCTAGCATTAGGAGACCTTTTCAGTGTTATTTACAGCATTTCACTGGCTAGGGCTCCAATAGGAAGTATATAGGATAACTCCTCCATGTCTTAAGCCTTGCTTCATAGTATGATGACCGCCATCAAGATTACACCTTGACCCATATATCTCCTACTACATCTGTGCCATCAACATCATTTTGACTTGATGAATCTTCCCATAGAATATCCTCTCCCCATGTACCCAAGTAGTATATTGCTACCTTGTGTCACACAACAGTGTATAACTCAATGTAGAGGAATAAGAAAGTATTACATTCTTAAGCCACAATTAGATGAAATAAGGGTAAAAACTGAGGATTCACTTATATCTGAAGAAGAAAAAGTAGAAGAATCTGAAAGCATCAAAAATCTTCAGTTTGACTAAAATATCTGTACTTTTTGATACAGAGATTCCACTGCCAAATATATACCTGAGAAGGGCAATGACTAAATGAAAGACCCCATTGACACCAAATTGGGCAGCTAAGTGATGCAGTGGATGGTGTGGTAGACCTGGAGTCAGGAAGACTCAATTTCTTGAGTTCAAATCTGGGTTTGAACACTTGCTACCTGTGTGACTCTGAGCAAGTCACTTAACCCTCTTTGCCATCTATAAAAGGAACTCAAGAAGGAAATGGCAAACTACTTCAATGTCTTTGCCAAGAAAACCCCAAACGAGGTCACAAAGAGTCAAACACAAATGAGAAATGACTGAACAATAAACAGATACCAAAATACTTATAGCAGCACTTTTTCAAAATCAAAAATAAGAAAAAATTAAGAGAAACTAGCACCTAATCAGAAATTCTTATACCTGATTATAAACTGATAAATTTGAAAATGAAATGGCTATCAAAATATACACTAAATACAAATATATTGTATTATGTTTTTGTACAAACATACTTTGTAAACAGAAATAAAAATGCTGAATTTAACAACAAAGGAAATAGAAAAATTTTTTAAAAAGTGTTCTAGAAGGAAAAATGGAAAAAAAAATCATAAATGAATTATTAATGAAAAAAAACTAGGTTCTGGTCCAGATGGACATACAAGTTAAATCTAGTATATATTTATTAAATGACTCCTTTGCTATGTAAACTGTTCATAAAAATAGAGAAAGAAAATACTTCATGAAACTCCCATGAGAAAAAATATGGTCCAGATACTCAGAGTAGGGAGGGATTAAGCAAATCAAAGGAAAAGCAAAAGCAAAAATTATAGAAAAATATCACTTATAAATACAATGGAAATATTAAGTTCAACACTAGCACAATGGCTATAGAACTATAATAAAATCATTCACTGTGATTACTTTATATTTATGCTGGTAATACAATGATGTTAAAAGTCAGGAGAGGAAAATCAAATATCAGTAGAAGACTTCTGTTTTTCTTCCTGTGAGGAGATCCTCAAAGAAGAAACTCTCCCTACTGATGGAAGTCAGCACATTTCCTGAGATTTATAATATTAGAGATTTGCCAAGTTCATTGAAAGATTAAATGGTAAATCCAGGATCACAAAGCCCAGTATATGTCAGAAGTAAGATTTGATTCCATTAAGGCCAGGTCTTTAACCACTATGCCATGCTGCCTGCTTATATATGGTGTATATGGAATGTTCACTTTGGTGAAAGGGCTCGCCAAGAAAAATTTATTCAAATAGACATTAGGCAACTGAAGCAAGCATTGGGGAGTGCTTAGAGCTTGGTTAGACATCAAAGACACCAAGGTCATCCACTGCATCTTGGACCATCACCAATCATCTTGATTTTTGTTTTGCCACTGGACCTGGATGGCTCTGGGAGAAAGAGTGAGGCTGATGACTTCATGCAACTCTGCCTCACTTAAATCCGATTCACAAGACATTACCCTCTGGCGTCATTAGTCCTTTTCAAAAATCAAAGATGGATGATAACAACAACCAATACACATGGAAAATACCTTAAAATATAAATTCACTTATGTTAGAAATGCTAATAAGCAGAGGAATAAAATGATGCATGTCTAATATGATCAAAAAAGTCTCTCTGAAGGCAATATTTTGTCTACCAGGAAAATGGTGGAAATTTTTTGTAGCCAGATTAAGAATTAAACAAAGATGCCCACAGCCTCCACTATTATCTGACAGTTTTTAAAATTCCATCTATAACAATAAGATAAGAAAGAGAAGTTGAGGAAATATGCAGAGACAAAGAGGAAACCATTTTATCTCTCCTTATAGCTTATTTAGAGAATTTCAGGGAATTGATGGAAAAATTAATAGGTTCAATAAAGTAGAAGGCTCCAAAATAACTTCATAAAAATAACAAACCTTTCTATATGTTACTAGAAAGACACTGGAGGAAGAAATAGGAAGAGAAACTCCATTTTATATAATTAATACATATTTTGGGAACTAACATAAAACCATAAGTATATATAACCACACCAAAAAGGAATTTCCAAAGAAACACACGACCTAAATAAATGTAAAGATCTTCAATGTTCATTCAAAATAGTAAAAAGGATACTGCATGAATTATGCTATAGACAGTGCAATATTGATCACCTTACCATATACATTCTGTATAATTAGTTGACAAAAGTCATTCAAATTTCATTAAAAAGATAATACTGATAATATCTAACACTTACACAGTACTTTAAAGTTTGAAAAGTGCCTTATAAATGTAGCTAGGTGGCATCTTAGTGCTCAGAACTCTGGTCTGGGAGTCAGGAAGAGATGAGTTCAAATGTGTCCTCAGACAAGGACTAGCTGTCCTGGGTAAGTCACTTAACCTCTATTTTTATCAGTTTCTTTCTCTATAAAACAGGTGAGATAATAGCACCAATCTCCTAGGTTTGTTGTGAGCACCCCATGAATAATACTTGTAAAGTGTGTAGCATAGTGCCTGGTATATGGTAGGTGCTATATAAATCCAAGTTATTGTTATTTTCTCATTTTATCCCTACAACAACTTTGAGAGGTAGGTGCTATTATTACCATATTCATTTTACAGATGAGAAAATTGAAATGAACAGAAAATAAATGACTTGCCTAAGGTTGCTCAGCTAGCAAAATATCTGAGGGAGAATTTAAATTCAGGTCTTCCTAAGTCCAGGTCTAGTACTCTCTCTACTGTACCATCTAGCTGGGATATAAGAATCAAAGGAAGGAAAGAGAAGTGCTTGATACTTGCAGAACTCAACTTTCCGACATCAAAACAGTTATTATCCAGACTACTTGGTATTGGACAAAAAGTAAGAAAGGAGTAGGGAAGGATGGGAATAAGCTTTTACGTAGCACCTACTACGTGCCAGCACTGTGCTAAGTAAGTGCTTTTGATCTTCCCAACAACCCTTCGACATGGGCATCTTTATCATCCTCATTGAAACTGAAGGAAACACAAATTAAGTAATATATCCAGAAACAGTTATTGTCTAAGGCTATGTTTAAACCTACATCTTCCTGACTCTAGGCCAGATGCTCTATCCATTGTACCACCTAGCTGCCTCAAAGAAAGTAGTTTAATGAAATCAACTAGATAAGAAAGACCTAAAAACAAATAAACACAGCATTTTAGAGTTTAAAAAATTCAAGAGTATCAGACATTTCCTAACTGGGTGGCCCTGGGCAAGTAACTTAACCCCAATTGCCGAACCCTTACTGATGTGCCTTGGAACTGATATTTAGTATCAATTCTAAGACACAAGTAAGTGCTTAAAAAAATTCAAGAACACAAACTATTAGGGCAGGAGATGATTATTTAACAAAAACTGCTTGAAAAACTGGAAAGTATTTAGGTGAAAGATACATTTGGATCTCCATTTTACATGTTAAAGCATAAAAAATTCCAAATGGATAAATGACTGAAATATTAAAAAAGTTATTCTATAAAAACTTAGAGAAGGTTAGATATTTCACTTCTGTTGAAAGAGTTAAAAACTAGAACTAGTTCTGGGACACAAGATCTAAAAGACAAAATAGGAAATCTTGATTGCATGAAATCTAAAAAATTTCACACAAATAAGGTTTAAAAAAGCAGAAGAAAAGAGATGAAAAAATATTTATATTCAATATCAATTTAAAAAGCTTGACATTCAAAATCCTTATTTTTTTTAAAAGCCTTACCTTCTGTCTTAAGAGCAGCAAGGGTTAGGCAATTGGGGTTAAGTGACTTGTTTAGGGAAGTGTTTGAGGTCAGATTTGAACCCTGATCCTTCTGATTTCAGATTCCAGGCCTGGTACTCTATCTACTATGCTACAAAATCTTTAATCCATTCAATCTCT
This sequence comes from Gracilinanus agilis, assembly GCF_016433145.1. Lineage (NCBI taxonomy): Eukaryota > Metazoa > Chordata > Mammalia > Didelphimorphia > Didelphidae > Gracilinanus > Gracilinanus agilis. Next base: position 194,619,881 of record NC_058134.1, read on the forward strand.
AATACATATTACACATTTTGATGCAATGCATATGTCAAAGGATAAAAAACAGTTTTCCAAAGGGGAGCTAAAAATTATCTCAAAGCATTAGCAATATTTAAAATCACTAATTATCTGGGGAAAAAAGTCAATTAAAACCTTCATCAGTTAGGAAAGATGCAAAAACTCATTGTTGCATGAGCTGTGGGAAGACAGACATATTAATTCAGTGCTGGTGGAAATTTGAAACAAGCTAGCAATTCTAGAAAAATATTTTGGAATCATTCCAAAAAAGTTATGAAATTTTCATGCTTGCTGACTCATAGATTTTACTACTGGCCTGTGTCTTTTGGTTATTACAAATAGCAAGAATAGATCAAGAAGTACATAAATATTCTTTGCAGCATTATCTAGGATGAAAAACTGGAAATGGACTATAATTCAAATGATTGTAGAATAGTTGAATGAATTAGAGTATTAAATATAATGTAATACTATTCTATAAGGAAGAGGAAAAAGTCTGAATAATTCAAAGAAATGTGGGAAGATGTGTATTAACTGATTCAGTGCTAAGAAAGTAGAGACAAAAGCAATATTGATTTCATCAATATAGAGATCCTCCAGTTGTAGAATTTGACTCCACTGATATAGTTTGACAGTGATGTCTATAATTCCCAAATCCATAATTTGTAATATTAAATAGTTGTCTGGGGAAAGTGAGGGTAAATTGAATTGCCCATGTGTCATGGGGATAGATAACATGTGTCAGAGGTAGAATCTGAAACCAGGTTTGTTTGTTTTTTTAATTCCTAAACCAGCCTTCTAATCAAATTCCTTTTCACACAACACAAATAAAATCAAAATGGGGCATTGACAAAAATTCTGATCCAAATGTTAGTGCAATGAAACTTTAGCACATTTCCAGGCTTCCTGGGATAGCCTCCTTCCATGTGGAGAGGCTGGGGGCAAGCTTCTAGGATATTCATGAGAGAATGAGCATTTGGTAATTGGTTCGGGTTGACTAACAATGTGGTTGGCCATCTTCAGCTATAGTGATTTCTTTGTTGCATTTGAATCCAGGAAAGCAAGATGATTCTACTCATGATGTACGAAATTCTACAATATTGTAAGGGATAGGCTTGAGGGTCTTCTTCCCTTCTGAAGCCACATGACCTCCAAAAAATGAGGTCTCCTTAGCCTGTTTGACCTTATCTTCTAGGTACAAGTAGAGTCTTTGATTTGACTCAGGAATGAAAGTTACAGGAATCTGGGAGCCTGAATTTTAATTTCTTTCCATTCTGATCACTGACTTGTCCTGCTATCCTATGGATTCCCCTACCCCGTTCCTGTCTCTTTGAGAAATATTTTATTTCTCTCTAGGTATCTTTCTATTATCATTTAAGCTTTGTTGTACCCCATGGAGAAAGTAGTTTCTTTTGAGTGGCACCTAGATTTCTGGAGCCTGAAAAGTAATTGGATAGTAAGAGAAATCAGTTGAGAAGTGAATAGGGATGAAGTTGTATTGGGATCTTCTCATGCATCCATATACATAGCACTAAACAAAATCAATGATCTCTAAGATCATTTCCATGAACTTGAATTTCTGAATCCTGTAATACTATCGGTGATTAGTATTTCCTTTCTTTTCTGTTTTGCTATCTTATCATGGGGGAAAACACAGTTAAAATTTTAGGTTATGTGAGTAAAAGGTTCATGATGATTACTGTTTTAAGCCATGACATGGATGGGCCAGTTTTCTTGGATCTCTTTGGGTTACAGACCAATAGGGGTACGGGTGTGGGGAGAGACAGAATATGCACAATTTTAAGCCCTTTGTGTTTTGTTTCAAATTTTTCTTCAGAATGGTTGGACCAGTTGGCAGTTTCATCAACAGTCCATTTCTGCAACTATTTTTTCCATATCTTCTCCAGTATTTTTCATTTTCCTTTTCTTTTGTGTTACCAAATCTGATATATATTAGGTGGTAACTCAAAGTTGTTTTAATTCACATTTCTGTAATCATTAGTGATTTAGAACATTTTTTTCATATAACTATTGATAACTTGGATTTCTTCTTCTGAAAACTGACCATTCATATCCTTTGACCAAAAGATCAGTTGGGGAATAACTTTTCTTTTTTATAAATTTAGCTCTCTATATTTGAGAAATGAGGCCTTTATTAGAGAAACTTGCTTTTTCCAGTTTCCTGTTTTCCTTCTAATTTTGGCAACATTGATTTTGCTTGCATAAAACCTCTTTAATTTTATGTAATCAAAATTATCCATTTTACTTTCCATGATCCTCTCTACCTCTTGTTTGATCATAAACTCTTCCCTTATTAAAATATGTATGACAAGTAATTTTTCCATGTTCCCCTAATTTGCTTGTGATATCATCCTTTATGTCTAAATCATATATCCACATGTATCCCTGATAGTGTTGAGAGAGATGATGAGAGTCCAGGACAAAGCCTTGGGGTATTTAGTCAGTTAGGAAACATAATATGGATAATAAGCCAACAAGGGGGATTGAGGTATGTAGAACAAAGAGGAAATACAGTATCGAAGAGACCAAAGAAGCAGAGAAGGCAAGAAGGATAACAGCTAAGAAAAGACATATCCTGCAGTAATAAGTGTGTATCACTTATAAATCATGTATACCACTTTATCTTGGTATATAGTGTGAGAATTTGGTCTATGCCTAGTTTCTGTCAAACTACTTTTCATTTTTTCCCAGTAATTTTGTGTAATAGTGAGTTTTTGTTCCAAATGCTTGGGTCTTTGGATTTGCCAGGTACCAGATTAATATGTCATTTATTACTATTCTATGTTCTATGTAATCTATTCTACAGATTCACCACTTATTACTTAGCCAGTACTAGATTTGTTTTGATAATTACTATTGTGCAATATATTTTGAAATCTGGTGCAGTCAGGCCATCTTCCTTCACATTTTTCCCCCATTGATTCTCTTGATATTCTTGAACTTTGTTTTTCCATATGTAGAGAAGTTTATAGTTGAATTTAGAGGCAGTGGGAGTCATTGCAGATTACTGAGTAGGGGAGTGACATAGTTACTTACAGTTATGCTTAGGGAAAAACCCACTTTGGTAGCTCTGTGAAAGACAGAATGAAGTGGAGAGAAACTTGAGTCAGGGAGACCACAGTTAAGAGTCTAACTAATTATAAACATCCAGGAGACAGGTGATGGAGACCCGAATTGAAATTTTGTGAGTAGAGAGAAGTCAGTTGCAAGAGATGTTGTGGGAGGGAGAAATGGCAAGACATGATAATTGATTAGACATGTGGTGTCAGATAGTGTGAGAATTTGAGAATAATGCCAAGGTAATGCACCTGAGAAACCAGAGGCATTATGGTGTCTTACGCAGACACAGCCAAATGTGCTAAAGGGGGTTTTGTGCAAAAAAGATGATGGATTCTGTTTTGGATATATTGAGTTTGAAATATTTCTGCGATATCCAGTTTGAGATGTCCCATAAGTCTGTAAGTCATGTTTGTGAAAATTAATTAAATCCACAGGAGCTGGTAAAATCCTTGACAGTGTTGAGAGAGAAGATAAGAGAATACAGGACAGAACCTTGGGATAGACTGTCAGTTAGGGAACAGAATATGAATGATGAACCAACAAGGGAGCCTGAGGTATGGAGAATCAGGAGCAAATAATGTCAAAAATAATTCACATAAGAGAGTGAATAGGTGGTCAACAGTGTCAAATGGGCAAATGTAAAAGAGAAGTCAAGAAGGATGAGGATTAAGAAAATAGATCATACTGCAGTAACAAGAAAGACTTTGGTGATGATGAGGATATATTATGAAAAAACATTGAAAACAGATCAGGGCGGGAGTTAAAACCTAGATACAGACAAGTGAATGTAACTGTTCATTTTGCAGTACAATGGAGGTTAGTACAATAATAATACTAATAAACATTTATTATAGCACCTACTATGTGCCAGGTACTGAGCTATGTTTCAATAGAAATAAGTAATGTTATAGGGAAAGAGAGGATTTGAGCATATGAGCAGGATTTACAGAAAAGACTGAGACAAGACTCAGCCTCCAGGCTTAACTGACTGTTAGAAACAGCTCAGTCACTCCTGCAGAATTCCAGAACCTTCCCTGCCTCTGCATCTTTTCTGTAGATCCTGCTCATATGCTCACATCCTCTCTTTCCCTATAACAGTTAGACAAAGATTTATATATATATATATATATACCTATACATATATATTTTTTTGTCAAATGATGCCTTCTCTAATGAGAGGGGGAGGAAAGAAAGGGAGGTAATTAACTGAGTTTTAATGAGCAAATAAATAAAAAAATCTCATTTGTTATTATTAGAACTCTATTTTTATCCCCATTTTACCATTGAAGAAATTGAGGTAGACAAAGCTTAAGTGTCTTGCTGAGGGTCTTACCCAGCTAGTAAGTAGCTGAGGTCTCATTTGAACTCACTTTCTTCTGCCTCCAGGCTCAGTGCTGTACCCACAGTTTTAAGATGGAGTCATTTATATTCAGAGGGAAAATATAGAGACCCTTTGCCTCCACGGTTGCTCATCTGAGCTTTCTTTATTTACCTGATTATCTCTTATATATGTCTGCGTTTATAACCACCAGAGTCTGAGGACCAAATATTAGGCGAGGGAGACAGAACTTTGGCTACTGTTTGACACTGTTTCTCCTCTGCAGCCACCCTTCCCCCACTCCATCCCTAAGTCTGACAGGCAGCAAGAGGAAAAGCAATATCTGGGATTAGATTCTATTATTTTGCTACTGCTTCTTTTTTTTCCCCCTTCCCTAGATGCTGAAAGCTATTTTTAGAAGAGCTTTTTTCCCCCAGGGGAGCTATAGTCTATTTTAAAAAAATCTTCACAGAGGAGCAAACCATGTACTACTCTTTGGAGGTGGGAGATTATTTCAACATACTTGAAGGGGAGATAAAGAGGGGGAAAAAGGAGGGGGTGTCAGCATAATAGAGCACTCCAAAAAGATGGGAGGAATAGCATGAAAGGCAAGATCCCCAGAAAACGTCATGGTGATACTGCAACCTTGTTAGGTGTTTCCATTTAACCAACACTGATCTTCCCCTCACTTTGCTCAGGGTTCTCAGGACTTGGGTAGCTTAACACTCTGTCATCCCTAACACTGCAAACCAGGTTTCCTTTAGGTATTGCTGCTGATTTTATTAGACAAAAACATCCCCTCATCTGGCTAGAATTCCTTGCTACTATTCTTCTTTGGTCCCTCTCCCCCTTCCCTATCTTGGGCATATGTTTCCTCCCCCAATGGAATATAAGGTCCCTGAGGGAAAGGATTCTGCATTTGTGTCCCCAGTGCCTAATAAATGTTTGTTGATTCACTGGTTCACTGAAAAAAAACCCTCATTTTCCTAGGATGAATTTAAACCTTTAAACCCCATTGGAGAGATAGGGCATGCTGGCTCATCTCTGCCCACATTTCTATGTGAAGTCCTTTTAGATCTGCATAATGTGTTCCTTGGAACAATCTCACAAGGTAGGTTGTGGGATGATTATTATTCCATACAATGCGGAGTTAGAAAGGAAGGCTTGGTAAGGTTAAATAATCAGCTAACAGTTTCTGACCCAGAACTTTCTGATCTTAAGTGTAATATCCCTTTTACTTCACCAAACTTGCAGTAGTGAAGTGGGATGAGTCTATTTTGAAATGAACTTAATATAAAAGTAGAAGACAAAATGTCAGGTCATCTCTAAATTCTGTGATTCTTTGATAAGGTCTTGCTCTCAGGATATACATCTGACAATTCTAAGCTAGCTAAAATATTAAATGATAATGGCTTAAGATATTATCTTTGTCAGAGATTTGAAGTTAAATGGGTGACTACTTAGGTTTCAAAGCAATAGATCCCAAATGATAGGGATTTTAGGCATCATGACAAAGAAGCAAGGAAGACATTGGGGGGCAGTAGACCTTTTTCCAAATAGCTGCACACTTTATAAGCTATCTGCTGTCAACTTGCAAGGTACTCCCTGCCTAAAATATGTGACAGGAATCTCTCACTTGACTGAGAGGGAAACTAGAAGAAATATATTTCTCCAAGTTACTGTTTGACATTATATTTGTAGATGACAGTCAAATCCCAAGTTTCAAATCCCAGATCTGACACTTACTACTTATGTGACATTGAACTCAGTTTCCTGATTTGCAAAATGAGGGGACTAGCCTAAGTGACCTCTAAAGTTCCTTGCAATTCTAAGTCTATCATCTCATGATCTAACTTATTTAAACTGTCCATCCTATAAAGTTGTCTTTGGTGAGACACATAGGCATACTTTAAGACATATACTTACTGATGAAGACAAAAAAGAAACTGTGACCCATCAAGATGTTGTTGTTGGTGGTGATGGTGGTGGACCTTGTTTTTGAGGAAGACCAATGACATCATGAGATGATGTCTTGGCTTACTCATGAATTGGATTTAAGTGAAGCAGAGTTGCACAGTCATCAGCCTCATTATTTCCTCTAGTCATCCAAATCTAGTGGCAAGACAAAAATCAGGATGACTGGCAAAGGCCAAGGATGCAGTGAATGACCTTGGCATCTTCTTTGTCTGACAAAGGAATTAAGCACTCCATTGTACCTGCTTCAGTCACTTTCATGAATGTTGGAAAAAATTGGTCTCAGCCACTTGTTCTGCCAAGGGAAATCTTCACATGCTTGGATGCAAGTAGACATCCCCCTAAATCACCAATGGGTTTGGAACTTGTTGCTTCCCCCTAACCTGGTTTAGCTTGCATAGATAGTTTTATCAGTGTGGCTACTTACTGCACATGCTACAATGTACTAGGTGACAAGGTGGACACTAAAGGTGGATGAGGAGCCCTGAAAAGGGCTTGGCAAGTCCTCATACTAGAGATGCCCTGAACACCCTATACACTGGCTTTATCTCCATCAAGAAGCACACAGCTTGTAGCAGAATTCAAGTTTAGAACCCAAGGCTCATAACTTCCATCTTTGCACAGAGCTGGGGATATAAGGAAAGGGAAAAAACAAACCCTGACATCAAGGAACTCATGTTTTAATAAGGCAGGCGACATACAAATAACTAAAAGACATATACAGAGTAAATTCAAAATAATTTCAGAGGAAAGACAATAGTATTAAGAGGGACGGGAAAAAGTTTCTTGCAGAAGCTAAGATTTTAGCAGAGTTCTGAAGGAAGCCTGTGAAGTCCGGAGATGGAGAAGAGGTGGGGGAAGAGGAATTCCAAGCTTAGGAGCCAATCAGTGAAAACGCAGTCAGGAAATAGGGTGTCTTGTACAAAAAAGAGACCAGCAGCACTGGATCTCAGAGTATGCCGAGGGGAGTAAAGTATAAGACTGGAAAAGGAGAAAGGGACTAGATTATAAAAGACTTTAAAAACAAAACAGAAGCATTCATATTTTATCCTGGAGAGTGAACCACTATAGTAAATTGAGTAAGAGATAGTTAAATTACTTTTGCTCATTCCTAAGTACTAAGATCATTCTCCTCCACCCTTCCCCACCATGTTACCAAAGGGGAGAAAAGTGCTACAAAAATATAAATATAATTTTAGCAGCTCTTTTTGTAGTGGCAAAGAATTGGAAGCTGAGGAGGTGTCCATCAGTTGGGGAATGGCTGAACAAGTTGTGGTATATGGCTGTAATGGAATACTATTGCACCATAAGAAATGATGAACAAGATGAGTTCAGAAAAATCTGGAAAGATTTATAGAAACTGATGCAAAATGAAGTGAGCAGAACCAGAAGAACACTGTTAACTGTAACAGAGATATTATACCATGGTCAACTGTGAAGGACTAAACTATTATTAGCAAAGCAAGGTTCCAAATTAACCCTAAAGGACTCATGATAAAAAATGCTTTCCACAGCCAAAGAAGAAACTATTCGAATCTGATTGCAGATGAAAACATGCCATCTTTCACTTTATTTCCTTCAAAAGTTGTTATTGTATGTGTGATGTGTCTTCTTTTACAGAGTAAGGAATATGGAAATATACATTGCAATAAACACTGGTATAATCTATATCAGACTATTATCTTGGGAGGGAAGAGGGAAGGAGAGAATCTGAATCTAAAAATATCAGAACACAATTGTCAAAAATTGTTTCTATGTATAATTGAAAAAAAATTTAATGCAAACTTGATAAATTTACAAAGGTCACAATCATTTAAAATGATTTTTGTACCCTCTGCAGTTCAGTGTCCTGGAACAAAGCTCCAGTTGCCCTGTCCTAGTTATGGTTCTGTCCAAGGGGAGTAAATCTTTGTTTAATTTATGACTTTGCTGTACCATTAATAACCTGGAACTTGAACACACATACACACACACTCCACACAAATATCACCATGAAGTTATGCTTAGAAATAAATGCAAAGTGTGGTCACTTCAGAGATCCTAGTCCATTTGATGTGCTTAAGAGTTACATTTTATTTGCTTTTACTCTAGTCTGTCTTCTACACCAGAGCTATGGTGGCAGGGCTTATTAGATGACTTTCCAACAGTATTAGACAAGTATTAGGCATATATGCAGTGGCTGGAGTTTGTAGCAGGAAGCTGACCAGAAATCCAGGAAGACAAGAAAAAGTCTTAATGACAACAAAGCTTCCTTATGTCTGAGCAGGCAATAGATCAGAGGCTTAGACAAATTAACAGGAGATTCAATAATTGGGCATCAGCTCCAAGAAGACTATAAATTTGAGCTGGTGCAAGGTTCTGGCCCTGCTGAAGCCTTCTTATGTACCTAATTTAGGGCAGGTTATTGCCAGAAAAAGTGAGAGAATATAGGTAGCAGCCCAAAACAGGTAAGTATCTACACTAGGCTGGAAGCACTCCATATCAAGGGCTTAGGAAATGCTAGGATAAGCTGAATAATGGACATTTGGGACCTGTGGACTAGGTAGACTGCTGGATTGGGGCAAGTAATCCAGGGAGTTCCTAGAATTAAGTAATAATGAGAAATCTGGATTTATGGATGGAGTAACAATTTAGCCTGGGAATATGCAAAAGGCTATGATCTAATTATAGAAGAACCTAGGCTAAGAGGTTAGGAGTTCTTAACTTTATTTGTCTCATAGACCCCTTTGACTATTTGGTAAAGCCTGAAATTACTCTAGTTGTTTGCCTACATTCAGAATTGAAGAAAATGCTAAATTCAGTTGGAGGTTAGTGAAAATGAATATATAATTTTAAAAAATAATAATAGCTAGGGGAAATAGGTACTGTTATTAATCTCTATTTTACAGAAGAGGAAATTGAGGTGGACAGAGGTTAAGTGACTTGCCTATGATTATACAATTAGTAAGTGTCTGAGGTCACATTTGAACTCTGGTCTTCCTGACTCAAGGTCTCATAAGCTATCTACTGCACTGCTTAGTTGTTTGAAAAGGCTACAAAGCATGGGCTTAGGCAGGCAGAACAAAACAGAAACTCATTTAATGACACTGTGTGGGGTACAAGGTCAAGGAATGATCTTAACAGGAGGGTTAAAGTCCACTAGAATCAGAGCAGAACTTCAAGGCTGACTTGATGCTGATTTAGAGCTCTGAGTGGAGGATTCATTCTTCTCTATATGTAGGATTCATCTCATGGTTTGGGGGAGCGATGAATCTTTAAGAGGGAGTTAAATAGGCTCTAATAGAGGGTTTTAAGAAAGGAATCCTTGTTGGTCAAGCAAGAAGAGGAGATAAAGGTCCTCAATTGAAGATGAAGGCTGATTGATAAATAATCACCTTGAGGCATAGATGGAGTCCTTTGGTACATCTTTTCTCTTTTCACAGTTTTGAAAACAATAAAGGTCAAGAGAGACATGTGTGGAGAAGTCATTGGTCCTTTGAGGATCCAGTGCCCAACTCCTCTCCATCTGATAGCCTTGGACAGAAAGCTTTGAAGGCTTTCACAAGGGACAAATGACTGCCATTGTGCAGAGGGCTGAGCTGTAAATGGAGAGCTTCCATCTCTCCTACCCTTCTCTGCAACCGGCCAATCACAAGAAGCAGACTGACATGTTGACAGAGAACAGGGACTTCTTGTTTACCAAGCTCACCATCTGGACCAGTACGGCAACATCCAAGGATATGAATACATGTGAATACGTGAAGTTGGTCTCCCGGGCTCCCTCTTTACACCTACTCCTAAAAACTCAATTGCTTTTGCACCACTGTGCTCCCCACATCCTGTAGGTGGGGGCTGGGAAAATTAGAAGATAAGACAATTACAACATCATTGGCTTTAGAATTGAAGGGAAGCCTAGAGAATATCTAGTCTAGTCCAATTCTCTAATCTTACAGATGAATAAATAGAGGTCCAGGGAACTCAAAAGACTCATTTGAGGCTATACAGCTAGTAAATGGCAGCTCTAGGACTCAAGCTTACATCCTTGCATTCTGAATACACTGTTTATTAGTAGTCTTTCTGTCTGGAGAAGAGAATGCTGAGGTGAGTCAGAAAATCACAGTAAGCTTGATGTAATAGAAGGGATATCAAACTCGAGTTCAGAAAGTCTTGGCTCAGAAATTGTTAGCAGTTTTACTTACCAAGTTTTACTTTCTTAATCTGTATTTTGTGGAATAATCATGATCTTACAAGCTACCTTGTGGAGTTGCTTTGAGAAATGTGTTGTGTAAATCTAAAAGGACTTCATGTACAAATGTGGGCAATAGTGAGCCACTATGTACTATTTCTCCATTAAAAAATTAGTTATTTTGTTTGCTATATTAAAGTTCCTAGGTATCTCTACTGGGATTTGAAGGTTTAAATCCATTCTGGGAAAATGAGATTTTTCAAATAATCAGGAATCCAATAAATATTTATTAAGCACTTGCTAAAATGCAAAATGAAACAATATTATATATAAATATAAAAAATGAAACAAAATAAAATAATAAAATGCAAAAATGAAACAATATCCTCCAATGTTTCTTGGGGGAGAAAACATATATATATGTATATATATATATATATACACACACACACACACATATATATGTGCAAAAGGGTAATTTTTTGAGTAGGGAATGCTTGTATCAGAGGAAAAAGGAAAGATCTCATTCAGGAGGTGGCTTATTGAGGTTTAAAGGAAGCTTGAGATTCTAAGAGACAGAGATGAAGAGAGAGTGCATGATAAGCTTGATGGACAGCCTGTGTTTATGATTAGATAGATTTGTCTATCATAATGTTAAATTTGGACAAATCACTGTAGACTCCAGGTTCCCCTTCATGAGTGGATGCATCTATTTCTCTCTCTCCTACTCCCTAAAATATCTTTTCATTTCTACTGGCCAGGCTTATGTGGACTTCTTATTTCCTCCCACCCTCCATGATAAAGAAGCCAGCTTTAAAAGAAAGAAGTCATTTGTACTGTGGCTAAGATACTGGGAATTTTGCTTTGTAGAAATATGGTCCAGCCTGAAGAGGTCAGTGCAGAACTAGAAAATTAGTGTTCCAGAAATAGAAACTAATATTGGGAAGATTTTCCAAGCACAGAGAATGACAAAATTCTAAACCAATGACGTCATTGTTCATAGTCATCAATCAATAAATAATTGAACACTTGCAATGAATGGTATTTGATTAGAAAATATGAATTAGAAACCTTATTTGGATGGTATTCTTCCTCTCCATTATCTATTGAAACTCCCTTTTCTTCTTTTTCTATTTTTGCTAGACTTAAGTTCTAAATTTCACCTGAAGTTTAAAAACCTTTGTAATTTTTCAGATTTGATAATCATATAATGAATTAGAAAGACTATTAGAAAAGAGAAGCATACATTGTTTCATATCAAATATAATATGTTCCATTGTGCTATTCAGTTTTTACAGTTGTGCCCTACACTTCATTTAGGATTTTCCTGGCAGAGATGTTAAAATAGTGTGTTATTTCTTCTCTAGCTCATTTTTACATATGGGTAAACTGAGACAAATAGCATTAAGTGACTTGTTCAGGGACATCCACAGCTAGGAAGCATCTGAAGCAAGAGTTGAACTCAGGAAGATGACTTCCTGACTCCAGTTATGATGCTCTAACAACTGTTCCTAAGTACAGACAAAAAGGATTCCAAAAATCTCCTTTTCAGGACAAAAGAGATTATTTAAGGCTGCTTGTGTAAGCATAAAGAATCACTTTGGGGCCCAGGAGGGTGGGGACACACCTTCTCCCTCCCAAAGAGACCATATAGGTAGTAAGGGATCAGCCCTGGGGGACCCAGGCTCCTAAAGAGAAAGATCATGTTCTTTTTCTTGATCTCTCTGACCCTTTATGTCTTCACTCTGGGGGGAAAAATCACTTAAAACTTAGGCTCAGTTCACATCCAGACCTTCCCCAAAAGGGAGTCAAAAGGTCTCCACTGTGCAATGTAGATCAGATATAGGACAATTATTTCTTTCCTTTGCACAAAAGGAATACTTCAAACCCCAAAGACTCACCATCTCATACTGACAAAGTCTCAACCTTGAAGCAATAACTTATAACTACTCTAATGTTCTCCCACGAGACATACTTAAAACTTTAAAAAAGGAAGCACTTAGATGGATTGCTGATTAGGCATTTCACCTTCACCTTGGCTTTAAACTACCTAAACAACTTCCTTAAAGTTTATATCTTCTGGCAAGCCAGGCCAGGGGTTGGTTTCATCTTTTCACTGGTTATGGTGGTTTTCTTTCCCTCTTAGATCCACTGAAGCTGCTGCAGAGATCAGTGATAAAAGTCCAGCTAGGCTAGGCCAAAGAACTCAGGAGCTCCTAAGCTAGCCATACTGACAAATGACTCTCTCGGGTTGCAGGCAACCATATTCAGGAAAAGAAACACAAAGCAGAAGAGTTAGTCTGAGACTCAGTCTAAGGCTTCTGTAGGCAACACCTACATTTAAGACGATCATAACTACCAGGGGTGGGAAAAGGCCCAGAAAGAGGAAATTTTAAGAGATAATGCTACATAACTGTCAACCTCCTGAGTGGGCAGTTTCTGTGTCTCTTTTCCGTATGGGGTCATGGGGGTGTCACCCCAAAGCACTGAGTCTTTCATCATTGAGCCAACACACTTGATCCACTAGAAAAGTGATAGGAGTGTGTCATAGTAAGGGGACCAGAACCAAGGACAGCTCATGTGATACTAGAAGGTACTGAGATACAAGCATGCTCTCTGGAAGTATAGTCTAGCCAAAGCCAATCAGAGGGTTGTGGTTATACCTATTATACTAAAAATATATAATAAGAAATTCTAAAATGCTTTAATAAACATCCTAGTAATATTTTTGTTGTTGTTCAGTTGCTTTTTAGTTGCGCTGACTCTTTGTGATACCATTTGGAGTTTTCTTAGCAAAGATCCTGGAATGGTTTGCCATTTCCTTCTCGAGATCATTTTACAGATGAGGAAACTGAGGCAATGACTTGCCCAGGATTACCTAGCTAGCAAGCTAGTAAGTGCTCAAGACCAGATATGAACTTGGGAAGATGAATCTTCTTGACTCCAGGCCTGGCATTCTATCCACTGTTCTACCTAGCTGACCTAGTAGTATTTACCCATGATGTTAAACTATCTCATTCTATCCATTTCCTTTTCTCCACTTACATGTTCGTTACTTTGGTTCAGTCTTCAACTCTTTATGTAATATTACGGTATCCTAATAAATCTTTCTACCTCTGAACTCTCTCCATTCCTGTCCATGTGCCTGCCACACAGCTACCAAGCTGATATTCCTAAAATACAGTTCTCACTATGTCATTTCCCTTTTCAAGAATCTTCAGGGACAGATATGTAGTTCACTGGATAGAGTGCCAGGACTGGAGTTAGGAAGTCCTGGGTTCAAATCTAACCTCAGAACTTCTGAGCAGTGTGACCCTGGGAAAGTCATTTAGCCCCAATTGTCTAGCTCTTATTGCTCTTCTGCCTTGGAATCAATACTTGCATCAATTCTAAGACAGAAGATAAGGGTTATTAAAAAAAAAAGAACCTTCAATGACTTTCTATTATTTCTAGGATAAAAGACAAACTCCTCTGTTTGGCAGTTAAAGTCCTTCATAACCTGACTGAAATCTCTTTCCAGACTGATTTCACAGTACTCCCCCTCATGTTCTCTACATTTTCGCCAAATTGGTTTACTTGCTGTTTCCCATACATGACATTAAATCTCGACTCTTTAGTTTCTAAGGTTATCCTTTATGCTTTATAAGCTCTCATCCCTCCCTTCCACTGCCTGTAAGCTTTAGCTCCCTTCAAACCTCATGTCATGTATGATTTCCTACATAAGACATTTTTTGATCACTCCTTTCCCCCAAATTATTTTTTATTTACTTGACATATGGAGAAATCTGTGAGGTGTGGGTATATAAATAAGCTATGAACAATGCACTTGAGGACAACCATAAAAAACCTACCCCTCAGTCTGTTATGGTCTGATTCCTAAAAATTTTCTTATCAAGTCCTTTATGTTTGCTGTCCAGTGCAATTCAGGAAGTTCTAAGTTCAAATCCAATTTCAGGCACTTTACTAGCTGTATGATCCTGGGCAAGTCACTTAACCTTCTGTTTGCCTCAGTTTCCTTGAATGTGAAATGGGAATAATAATAGCCTTTTCAGAACTCTCCTTAGAATCTGGGGATAATAATAAACTTTCCAGGGCTGCTATGAGAATCACATGAAATACTAATTGTAAAACACTTAATACAGTACCTGGCACATAGTAAGCACTATGCAAATGTTAGCTATTATTATTAGACTGAAATATTCTCATTAATTGCCAAATATGGTGATTAGTACATTCCACATGTAAATTAGTCATGATGGATTGGGTTGTACAGTCTGTGCCTCAATTAACAATCAATTCAACTTTTACTCCTCTCTATTTGTTATTGGTTCATTTCCTTATGAATCATCTACTTGGGTTCTAAGGCAATCAAGGATCATGTTCTGATTTTATCTCAAATTAATGGAAATAATTTCTCATCAATCTATTAATTATCTTCAAGTATTCCTCTCAATTTATAAAAGGGAGAAATAGTTTTCCCATAAGTATCTGATTCTCTCTTTATCTCAAATCATCAGGCTTCATTGATTTAAATAATTTATTGCCATACCAAATAACAAATATTTACAATGTATTAGCAGTGATAAAAATTCTTCAAAAGCATGGAAAAAAAAGATGTGCAATAAATAATTTCATCAGTGCTACTGAAGACTTCTCCTCAGCTCTGGAAACATTTCTCTCAGAAATTCTTTTCAGAATATTTCTTCATATTGTCTCAAGATATAATAGCTAATTCTCATGGTCTTTTCACACACTTCTCACTGTGTGAGAGGGAGAAACTCTCAGTCTTGACTTTTCACATGAAAAACAGCAGCCTTGAAGAAGGAACTATCTTCTGAGAATAAACTCTCTCAGTTTCAGTATCTCACAAGAGATGGGTGACTCTCAGGCTTCTCACAATTCCTCCTAGCAAACAGTTAACTCTCATTCTTTCCCTCTCCTCAGAGGAAACAATGTTTTAAACTTAATTCTCTCATAGTACATATTGGGTTATTTAAAATTACTGGGGGTTCTATTTGAAAGTATTGAGCCTCAAGATATGTAGTGTTTGACAAACTTCCTGTGGACATGTGGGGGACCTTGGAACTACATTTCCCTTGGTCCAATGGGTTTCCTGTTTTGGATGACATCTTCAAGGTAAAGGATGTCTTTAAATATTGGGAAGTTGCTTTGAACTTCCTCTTGGCTACCTGAGTGGGTACTTTGATAGGAAGCAGCCAAAGGGAATAGGAGGTATGGACTGGGGGGCATTTTGAATAGATCTTAGCCAGGCACGTGGTCGATTATTCTATCAACATGGCTTTAATTAAAGTATTAATTTCCCTCATAATATCAGCCTTCATCATTTTTAAAAATAACAATATACAGACTACTTCTGTCATGAGAGTTAACTGTTATATACAGAAGATTCTCTTCCCTCTAATTGCATGGAAATAGAATTCATAGTCTATGGGATGGGCTATTAAAGATAGAAAACTCTCAATGACAAGATATCATCAGGAAATTATCTTTTTTTTTATAAGCTTGTCTTCCCCAAATCCTTTAATCATACACTCCAAACTTAAAAAGAAACAATTATTATTGGTGGATATGCCAGTTATTAGTATTATTAAATAAATAACAAACACAAATAAATATTCAAATAAGGTATAGGCTGAAATGAGGTTCATGGACATAGTCATCTTTGTCTTAAAGCAAGAGAAAGAAGACTTGATTATTGGACTTTGTTATCATCAAGTGTTACTAACTTCTCATTCAGGCTCTTTAGGTTCTCTGGCTCATTCATAATAGTCCCTAACTCAGAAGATAGCTCCTTCTTCAAGGCCACTGGAACTCCCAAACAGTTTTGAAGAAATGGAACTTCTATTAATAATCTAGGTTTCCTTAGAATGTCTATTAAGATCTCCCTACAGCCCAGTTATCATTGTTGTCATCGTCATCATCACTATCTTCCTCCTCATCTTCTTCTTCATCATCATCATTGTATCTACCACCACAGTTCCAGGATAGCTAGGTAGGGAAGTGGATAGAGTACTTGTCCTGAGGTCAGGAAGACTCATATTCCTGGGTTCAAATCTAGCTTCAGAAACCTACTAACTGTGTGATCCTGGGTAAATCCCTCTACCTTATTTGTCTCAGTTTCTTTATCTGTAAAAGGAAGTGGAGAAGGAAATGGCAAACCACTCCATTATTTTTGCCAAACCCCCTCCCCCCAAATGGGAACACAAAGAGTTGGGCATGGCTGAAAATGATTCAGCAACAATAATAACAAAGACAACAACCATAGTACCATTTATATAGTATCCACTATGTGCCAGGCACTACACTAAGCACTTTGAAAAAACTCTCTCACTTTATCCTCATAATGACCTTGTGAGGTAGGTGCTATTATTATTTCCATTTTATAAGCAAAGAAACTGAGATTCAGTAATTTGTCCAAAGTCATACAGTTGGTAAGTAAGGCTGGATTTGAACTCAGGCCTTCTTGACTCCATATCTGGTGCTTTAGTCCTCTTTTCAACTAGCTGTCCCTTAGAATGTCAGTGAACAGTTTTCTTTTCCTCAGAACATCAGTTAACTATTTCTATACTTTTTCTAAAAGGTAAATATCAATACTCAAAGTTTCTGTGATCCTGGGTCTTAGCAACTCAGGGCTGCACATACATTTCCTTTTTGGGGTGTATGTGTCCTCCTCTCCCTCTGTCCAAAAAACATAGTATAAAATTCATCAAAGGCAGAAATTGTTTTCGTTTTTATATTTTATTTCTAGTTCCTAACATGGCGATTGGCATTGAGTAGGCTTTTCATGAGTATATGTGTTGAATTGATATGATATGAATTGAATTGAATTAAAATAAGGTAATTTAAAACATTGAATATAATTAATGATTTAAAACTTCAACAAGTATCCATTCATCATCCTATGACACCCCTTTATTTCTCAATTAATTGGCAATTAGATAGCACTATATACAGAGCACAAGGCCTGGAGTCAGGAAGACCTAAGTTTGAATATAACCTTTGATATCTACTAACTTTCACAAGTATACTCTAACATCCCTAGCAGTTGTACTCCAAATCACTTTCCTTTTACTAACTTTAATCTCTCCCTATTTAGTGTTTCCTTTCCTGTTCCTTACAAACACATCTACATAGATTGTGGGAAGATGATAGAATAAGGCAGGAAATTTCCTTCTCCCAAATTCCCACAGAAATAATATAAAATAATGCTTCAAAGGGAACTTTAGAAAAGCATAAAAATCATTCAGAAAAATTGCCCTGAAGTTTTACAATAAGAGAGTAAAATAGAAATGGAAAAAATCCACCAATCACCACCTGAAAGTGATCCCATGGGTATATCATAGCTAAGTTTTGAAGACTCCTAAGTCAAGGAGAAAATACTACAAGTGACTAGAAAGAAATAATTTAAATATTTTTGAGCTAAAGTCAGGATAACACAAGATTTGGCAGCTTCTACATGAAAAACTGAAGAGCATGGCACATAATATTCTGAAGAACATAGGAGCTGGGTTTGAAACAAAGGATGGTATTGCTGGCAAAGCTGAGTGTAATCCCGCAAAGAAAAAAATACATTTTTAATGAAACAAAAGACTTGCCAGTATTCCTGAGGAAAATACCAGAACTGAGTAGAAAATTTGACTGTCTACAAGAATCAGAGAAACATAAGAAGGTAAACAGGAAAGATCAGTTATAAAGGATTTAATAAGGTCAAATTGTTTACTTCTTGTATGGGGAAATGCTATTTGTAATTCTTAGGGATGTTGTCATTACTAGAATAGTTTGAAAGAACATACACAGAAGGATTAGTGTTGAGTTGAGTATAATGGTAGGATCCTAAAAAGTAAAACTGAATAAGGAGAAGTAAAGTGGGACAATTGTTTTATACAAAAGAGGCATGACTGGAAGAACTGTTATAGTGAATAGGAGGAGGAGGTGGAGGATTGGTAGTGGTAGAACATTATTCTCATCAGAACTGGATTAAAGAAGGAATAACATGTTTATTTTGAAGGATAAAAGTCTTCTTGACTCAGAACAATAAGAGGGGAAGGGAATAGGATAAAGGAAAGACTCTTAAAGAGTGGACAGATTTAAGAACTAGGAGAGGAGGAGAGGATAAGCGAGGGATTCTTAAAGGAGTGTGGATTAAGGAGATAGTGGTCAGAAGTAAATTAGACTTATGAGGAGGGATAGGGTAAAAAGAGAGGGAGAAAAGGAAAAACAGTGAGGAAAAACAGGATAAAGTGAAATAAAAAACTAGTAATTATAACTTTGAATGTGAATGAGATGAACTTACCCACAAAATGAAAGCAGATAGAAGGATGAATCAAACAGATATAAGGATGACCAGAACTGGACAATATGTGGTTTATAAGAAATACACTTAAAAATGGCAGATATAGAGAGAGCAAAAATAAAGGACTGGAATAGAATTGATTATGCTTCCACATATACAAAAAAAATCAGGGTAGAAATCATGATGTAACTTAAAGTTAAAACAGAGTTTATTAAACAGACAAGGTAAATTATGTTAAAAGGTACCATAGATAATGAGGTAATATCAATATTGAACCTATATGTGCCAGACACCACACATCTAAAATTCTACAGGCAAATCTAAATGATTTACAATTTGGAACTAAATAGCAAAACTATAATAGTAGGGGATTCCAACCTTCCCCTCTTAGAACTAGATGTATCTAAGCAGAAAATGAATAAGAAAGAGGTAAAGGAAATGAATAGAATCTTAGATAAGCTAGGTATGATCAATATCAGAAAATAATTGAATGGGAATATAAAGAGATATATTTTTTCTCTGCAATGCATGGTATCTTTATAAAATTGACCATATA
Source organism: Gracilinanus agilis (assembly GCF_016433145.1). Classification (NCBI taxonomy): domain Eukaryota; kingdom Metazoa; phylum Chordata; class Mammalia; order Didelphimorphia; family Didelphidae; genus Gracilinanus; species Gracilinanus agilis. The sequence continues at coordinate 194,639,292 of NC_058134.1, forward strand.
TTAGGGCACAAAACCTTTTAGTTAAGTGCAGAAATATTAAATGAACCTATTTCAGATCATAATGCAATAAAAATTACATTCTATAAGGCACCATGGAAACAGGGTAATCTAATCTTAAGGAATGAATGGCTTAAAGAACAAGTCATAGAAATAAAATATAATTTTATTAGAGAAGATGATAATAATAAAACAACATACCAAAATTCATGGGATGCAACAAAAGCAATAATTTGAGGAAATTTTATATTTCTAAATGCTTGTATCAATAAAATAAAGAAGAGATCCATGAATTGAGCAAGTAATTTAAAGAAGTAGAAAAAGAACAAATTAAAGATCCCTAATTAAAAATCCAATTGAAAAACACAAGAATTAGAAGTGAAATTAATAAAGCTGAATATAAGAAATACATTGAATTAATAAATAAAGCTAGGAATTGGTTTTGTGAAGTTTATGAAATAAACTATTGAATTATATGATTAATTATAATTACAAAATTATACCTTTTATATATGTATACCTTTTTACCTATCAATACCACTATTAGATTTATTTCCTAAGGTGATCAACAAAAAAGAAAAAGAAATTATATGTTCCATAATATTCATAGCAGCTCTTTTTATGGTGGCAAAGAACTGAAAACTGGAAACATCAACTGGGGAATGGCTGATCAAGTTGTGGTTTATGATGGTAATGGAATACTATTGTGTCATAAGAAATGACAAACAAGATAATTACCAAAAAACACTGGAAATACTTATATGAAGTGATGCAAAGTGAAGTGAGCAGAACAAAAAAAAACATATATAGTAACAGCAATAATATATGATGATCAACTATTAATGACAACTATTGTCAACAAGGCAAGGATCCATGACAACTCCAAGAAACTCATTATGAAAAGGGATATCCACTAAAATAGAAGAAACAGACAGAGTACAAATGCAGATTGGTACATATCATTCTTTTTTTTTTTTTTTTAAATTTTAAACCCTTAACTTCTGTGTATTGACGTATAGGTGGGAGATTGGTAAGGGTAGGCAATGGGGGTCAAGTGACTTGCCCAGGGTCACACAGCTGGGAAGTGTCTGAGGCCAGATTTGAACCTAGGACCTCCTGTCTCTAGGCTTGGCTCTCAATCAACTGAGCTACCCAGCTGCCCCCACATATCATTCTTCATTTTATTTCCTTCATGAATTTTCCTTTAGTATAGATAAAATCTGTCACAATGTGTTGATAAGATTTTTTATATGATAATCTATACATATACAATTTATATCATATTACTTACCTTCTTGGGATGGTGGGAGGAATAGGAAGGAGGGAGAGAACATGGATTACGAAACAACAGAAAATGAATATTAAAAATTGTAATATAATTAATGGACATGTAATACAGAAAAAACCACCATCATGGAAAAAACAAAAGGAAGAAAACCAAATCACTAGAATCAAAAATAAAAAGGGTGAATATACTTACAAAAATGAAATCAAAGCAATTATTAGGAGTCTTTTTTGCCCAATTATTTGTCAATAGATTTAATAGTTTAAGTGAAATAGAAAAATACCTTTAAAATGATAAACTGCCTAGATTAACAGAAGAAGAAATAGAATATCTAAATAAACTAATTATAGAAAAATAACTTGAACAGGCCATAAATGAGTTTCCTAAGGAAAAAAAAATCAGGACTAGCTAGATTTACAAGTAAATTCTAGAAAACTTTAAAAGTCAGATTAATTTCAATATTAGAAAAATTATTTGTAATAACCGGCAAAGGCATCCTACCAAACTCCTTTTATGAAACAAAAATAGTATTGATACCTAAAACTGGAAGAGTAAAAGCAGAAAAAGGAAATTATACATCAATTTCAGTAATGAAAATGAATGCAAAAATCCTAAACAAAATATTAACTAGGATACCTCAGCATTATACAAAAAAGGTTATACATTGTGACCAAGTGGAATTTATACCAGAAATGCAGAGATGGTTTAATATAACTGACTATGTCAATAATAAAAGTAACAAAAACATATGATTATATCAATAGATGCAGAAAAAGCTTTTGACAAAATACAACTCATTTTGATTAAACACACTTGAAAGCATAGGTATTAATGGATTTTTTTCCTTAAAATTATAAGTGACAGATTCAGTGGTTCGGGGATAAGATGGCGGCAGAGTAAAAAGCAGCTGCTTAATCTCTCCTAACCGAAGCATATAGGAGTACTCAAGGGGACATAAAAACAAATCCAGACGAATGAAGGGATCTCGCAACAGGGCACAGCATTGAGGATATGTGGAATCGGGGCATTTCCACGCTATACAGGGGTGAAACAGCTCTCACTAAAACATGAGCTGAGGAAGCCCCTCTCCCACCCCCCACACCATGTACAGTGCCAAGGCCAGCGCACAAGAGTTAAAGCAGGTTTGGGGCACCCATTAAGTCATTGGCAGCTCCAGGGCCTGTTCCTGAGAGCAGCAAGACTTAGGACCCCAAGAGGCTAAAGAACGCACACGTACTTTGAATACAGACCCTGAGTGCTGGCACGGGTGAAGGCATTGACTTAGGCACAGACAAGGGTCTTGAGTGCAGGCTTGGACCTCTAGTGGGGACTCTGTGCAGATGGGAACAAGGCTGTGGAAGCAGCTCCCTGAGACTCTTGAAGGAACCTCGAGCAGAGGGGCAGACTGGAGGGACCAACAGGAGGCTTGACCCCGAGAACAATGAGACCCGAGACCTTGGGAGCCTAGAGAGCACAGACAGACCCCGAGTGTGAGGATAAAGCTGAGAAGGTGCTGGGATAACAACAATGGCATGACAAAATCAGGAACCCCAGAAGAGAAAGATCATCAAGAGGAAATCTGTAACACTCGACAACTTTTAGACAGAGAAAATCCAGACAACAAAGCAAACAGCAGAGGAGAACAGACAAGTAATCATATCCAAACCTTCCCAAAATAATGAAAACTGGTCACAAGCTATTGAAGAATTCAAATCAGAGATGATGAGAAAGATGGAAGAGATCTGAAAAGAAAATAACAGTTGAAAAGGCAGAATTTTGCAATTGGAAAGTGAGGCTCAGAAATCAAATGAACTGATAAGCAAATTGAACACTAGAAATGACCAGATTGAAAAGGAAAACCAGTCCCTAAAGGCTAGAATTGAGCAATTAGAAACTAATGATCTCTCAAGACAGCAGGAACAAATTAAACAAAGTCAAAAGACTGATAAAATAGAAGGAAACATGAAATATCTCAATGAGAAAGTGACAGACCAAGAAAACCGGTCTAGAAGAGACAATCTGAGAATCATTGGTCTTCCTGAAAAAAAGCAGGAATTAATAGAAATTTGGACTCCATACTAAAAGAAATTATTCAGCAAAATTGCCCTGAAGTTCTACAACAAGAGGGCAATATAAACATTGAAAGGATCCATAGATCACCCTCTACACTAGACCCAGAAAAGAAAACCCCCAGGAATATAATAGCCAAAATCAAGAGCTTCCAATTAAAAGAAAAAATTTTACAAGAAGCCAGAAAAAGACAATTCAGATATCAAGGAGCACCAATCAGGATCACACAGGATCTGGCAGCCTCCATGCTAAAAGACTGCAAAGCTTGGAATATGATATTCAGAAAGGCAAGAGAACTGAGTCTTCAACCACGGATCAACTACCCATTAAAACTGACTATATACTTCCAGGGGAAAGTACGGGCATTCAACAAGATAGAAGATTTCCAAGTATTTGCACAGAAAAGACCAGGACTAAATGGAAAGTTTGATATCCAACCACAAAAATCAAGAGAAACATGAAAAGGTAAATAAGAAACAGAGGGGAAAGAAAGAAAACTCATAATTTTTAAATTTGTCTCTTTAAGGGCTTCAATAAGATCTAATTATCTGTATTCCTATGTGGAGAAATGCTATGTATAATTCTCTGCAGTGAACTCTATTCACTATTATAATATTCACTATTATAGCAATCAGAAGAATAATTTATAGGGAGAGGTTGGAATACTAAATGGTCTAAGATGATATGGGGGGTGGGAAAGAGGCGGGGTGAATAGTAGGGGACACCAAGAGAAACTTGAGTGAATAAGAAAAATAGGATATTCTATTACACACGAAGAGGGCATGGGAAGGGGAGGGGACAAATACTATTATAAGAAGGAGAGAAAGAGAACATTAAGAGGTAATATTTAAACCTTACTCTCAGTGTAATTAACCCAGAGAGGGAAGAGTAGCTATATTATCCATTGGGATATAAAACTCTATCTAACCCTACTGAGAAAGTCAGAAGGGATAAACCAAGGGGAGCAGGGGAGTGGGGAGGTCAAAAAAGGGAGGGGAGAAGGAGGGAGAGGGAATTCATTAGGCCTTTAAAAATAAAAAGAGGGGAATAATAAGGGAGGGGGTAGAAAGAGAAGTTAATCAAGGGAGGGGATAAGGGTTACTGGCTTAAAGCAAACCAGTGGTTTAAAAGGAAATAGTGTAAGAAGAAGGAGTAGAACTAGGGGAGGATACAAAAATGTCAGCAAATGCACAACTGACAATTATAACTCTGAATGTGAATGGGATGAACTCGCTCATAAAACAGAAGCATATAGCAGAGTGGATTAGAAACCAAAATCCTACCATATGTTGTCTACAAGAAACACATATGAGGCGGGTAGACATACACAAGTTTAAGGTTAAGGGCTTGAGCAAAATATTTTGGGCATCAAATGAGAAAAAGAAGGCAGGAGTGGCTAATATGATTTCTGACAAAGCCAAAGTAAAAATAGATATGATTAAAAAAGACAGGGAAGGTCATTACATCCTGATTAAAGGCAGTATAGACAATGAGGAAATAACAGTGCTCAATATGTATGCACCAAGTGGCATAACATCCAAATTCATAAAGGAGAAACTTGCAGAGCTCAAGAAGAAAATAGATAGTAAAACCATACTAGTGGGAGATCTAAATATTCCTCTTTCAGATCTAGATAAATCAAACCAAAAAATGAATAAGAAAGAGGTAAGAGAGGTGAATGAAGTCTTAGAAAAATGAGATTTAATAGATATGTGGAGAAAAATAAATAGGGACAAAAAGGAATACACCTTCTTTTCAGCTGCACATGGTACATTCACAAAGACTGACCATGTAATAGGGCATAGAAACATTGCAAACAAATGCAATAGAGCAGAAATAATAAATGTAACCTCAGATCATAATGCAATAAAAATAATAATTAGTAAGGGCACCTGGACAGGCAAATCAAAAACCAATTGGAAATTAAATAATATGATTCTCCAAAACCAATTTATCAAAGAAGAAATCATAGAAACAATCAACAATTTCATTGAAGAGAATGACAATGATGAGATATCCTACCGAACTCTGTGGGATGCAGCCAAGGTAGTACTCAGGGGGAAATTTATATCCTTGAGTGCATATATTAACAAATTAGGGAGGGCAGAGATTAATGAATTGGGCATGCAACTCGAAAAACTAGAAAGTGAGCAAATTAAAAATCCCCAGACGAAAACTAAATTAGAAATACTAAAAATCAAGGGAGAAATTAATAAAATCAGAAGTAAAAGAACTATTGAATTAATAAATAAGACTAGAAGCTGGTATTTTGAAAAAACAGATAAAATAGACAAAGTACTGGTCAATCTAATAAAAAAAGGAAAGAAGAAAACCAAATTGACAGTATCAAAGATGAAAAGGGAGACCTCACCTCTAATGAAGGGGAAATTAAGGCAATCATTAAAAACTATTTCTCCCAATTATATGGCAACAAATATAACAATTTAGGAGATATGGATGAATATTTACAAAAATATAAATTGCCTAGATTAACAGCAGAAGAAATAGAATACCTAAATAATCTCATATCAGAAAAAGAAATTGCACAAGCCATCAAAGAACTCCCTAAGAAAAAATCGCCAGGCCCTGATGGATTCACAAGTGAATTCTATCAGACATTCAAAGAGCAGCTAATCCCAATACTATACAAACTATCTGATATGATAAGCAAAGAAGGAGTCCTACCAAATGCCTTTTATGACACAAATATGGTACTGATTCCAAAGCCAGATAGATCAAAAACAGAGAAAGAAAACTACAGACCAATCTCCCTAATGATCATAGATGCAAAAATCTTAAATAGAATACTAGCAAAGAGACTCCAGCAAGTAATCAAGAAGATCATCCACCATGATTAGGTAGGATTTATACCAGGAATGCAAGGATGGTTCAACATTTGGAAAACCATCCACATAATTGACCATATCAACAGTCTAACAAACAAAAATCACATGATTATCTCAATAGATGCTGAAAAAGCATCCATTCCTATTGAAAACACTGAAAAGTATAGGAATAGAAGGACCTTTCCTAAAAATAATAAACAGTATATACCTAAAACCGTCAACAAGCATCATATGCAATGGGGATAAATTAGAAGCCTTCCCAATAAAATCAGGAGTGAAACAAGGATGCCCATTATCACCTCTACTATTCAACATAGTACTAGAAACACTAGCAGTAGCAATTAGAGAAGAAAAAGAAATTGAAGGTATCAAAATAGGCAATGAGGAGACTAAGCTATCACTCTTTGCAGATGATATGATGGTCTACTTAAAAAATCCTAGAGAATCAACAAAGAAGCTTGTAGAAATAATCAACAACTTTAGCAAAGTTGCAGGATATAAAATAAGAGCACACAAATCATCAGCATTTCTATATATTTCCAACACATTATAGCAGCAAGAGGTAGAAAGAGAAACACCATTTAAAATCACCCTAGACAATATAAAATACTTAGGAATCTATCTACCAAAACAAACACAGCAATTATACTAAAACAACTACAAAACACTTTCCAAACAAATAAAATTAGATCTAAACAATTGGAAAACCATTGATTGCTCATGGGTAGGATGAGCTAACATAATAAAAATGACCATTCTACCCAAATTAATTTACCTATTTAGTGCCATACCTATCAAATTACCAAAAAACTTCTTTATTGAATTAGGAAAAACTATAACAAATTTCATTTGGAATAACAAAAGATCAAGAATATCAAGGGAAATAATGAAAAAAAATGTGAAGGAAGGGGGCCTAGCAGTACCAGATATTAAACTATACTATAAAGCAGCAGTCATTAAAACAATATGGTACTGGGGGCAGCTGGGTAGCTCAGTGGAGTGAGAGTCAGGCCTAGAGATAGGAGGTCCTAGGTTCAAACCCGGCCTCAGCCACTTCCCAGCTGTGTGACCCTGGGCAAGTCACGACCCCCATTGCCTACCCTTACCACTCTTCCACTTAAGAGACAATACACTGAAGAACAAGGGTTTAAAAAAAACAATATGGTACTGGCTAAGAGACAGAGAGGAGGATCAGTGGAATAGACTTGGGGTAAATGACATCAGCAAGACAGTGTATGATAAACCCAAAGAGCCCAACTTTTGGGACATGAATCCACTATTTGACAAAAACTGCTGGGAAATTTGGAAAACAATATGGGAGAGATTAGGTTTAGATCAACATCTCATACCCTACACCAAGATAAATTCAGAATGGGTGAATGACTTGAATATAAAGAGGGAAACTATAAATAAGTTAAGTGAACACAGAATAGTATACTTAGATCTCTGGGAAAGGAAAGATTTTAAAACCAAGGAAGAGTTAGAGAAAATTACAAAATGTAAATTAAATGGTTTTGATTATATTAAACTAAAATGCTTTTGTACAAACAAAAACAATGTAGTCAAAATCAGAAGGGAAACATCAAATTGGGAAAAAAAATCTTTATAACAAAAAACTCTGACAGGGGTCTAATTACTCAAATATACAAGGAGTTAAATCAATTGTATAAAAAATCAAGCCATTCCCCAATTGGGCAAGAGACATGTATAGGCAATTCTCAGGTAAAGAAATCAAAAGTATCAATAAGCACATGAGAAAGTGTTCTAAATATCTAATAATTAGAGAAATGCAAATCAAAACACCTCTGAGGTATTACCTCACACCTAGCAGATTGGCTAAAATGAAAGAAGGGGAGAATAATGAATGCTGGAGGGGATGTGGCAAAATTGGGACATTAATGCATTGCTGGTGGAGTTGTGAACTGATCTAAGCATTCTGGATGGCAATTTGGAACTATGCTCAAAGGGCTATAAAAGAATGCCTGCCCTTTGATCCAGCCATATCATTGCTGGATTTGTATCCCAAAGAGAGCATAGGGAAAAAGACATGTATAAAAATATTTATGGCAAAAAACTTGAAAAGGAGGGTATGTTCTTCAATTGGGGAATGGCTGAACAAATTGTGGTATATGCTGTTTATGGAATACTACTTTGCTCAAAGGAATAATAAACTGGAAGAATTCCATGTGAACTGGAAAGACCTCCAGGAATTGATGCAGAGCAAAAGGAGCAGAGCCAGAAGAACATTGTACACAGAGACTGATATACTGTGGTAAAATTGAATGTAATGGGCTTCTGTACTAGCAGCAATGCAATGACACAGGACAGCTCTGAGGGATTTATGGTAAAGATGCTACCCACATTCAGAGGAAGAACTGCAGGAGAGGAAACATATAAGAAAAACAACTGCTTGAATGCATGGGATGAGGTGGACATGATTGGGTATGTAGACTTGAAAATACCACACCAATGCAACTATAAACAATTTGGAAATAGGTCTTGATCAATGACACGTGTTAAAACCAGTGGAAATGTGCATCAGCCATGGGTGGTGGGAGTGTGGGGGGTGAAGGGAAAAGTAGGAGCATGAATCATGTAACCATGTTAAAAATGAATATTAATAAATGGTTAAAAAAAAGAAATACCACTATGTCACCAAAATACATACAGTGGAGGGACTTTCAGAGGGAAAAAACTCCAGTAAGGGCAGAAGGGAAGAGGGGAGGAAAGATGAAGAAAAGTCTCCCCACAGAAGGTCAGATTTTGACTGCGTTTTAAAGGCTATCAGGGGATCTTGGATGCAGAGATGAGGAAAGACTTGTCCATGTCAAACCCCGAGAGTGAATGAGCAAGGAGAAGGTTTTTTTTTTTTAACCCTTGTACTTCGGTGTATTGTCTCACAGGTGGAAGATTGGTAAGGGTGGGCAATGGGGGTCAAGTGACTTGCCCAGGGTCACACAGCTGGGAAGTGGCTGAGGCCGGGTTTGAACCTAGGACCTCCTGCCTCTAGGCCTGACTCTCACTCCACTGAGCTACCCAGCTGCCCAAGAAGTGTTTTTAAAGTTGAAGAGACATTAGCATTTTTGTAGGCAAATGAGGGCAAGAGAGAATATGGTATGGACGAAGGAGAAGTACAGATAGAGGGCTATGAGATGGGGGAAGAGATCACTTTCAGTTTGAGGAGAGGGGTACATATTATGGGAGAAACAGCAGAGGAACTGGTTTTATATTATATGGAATTATACTTTCTGCTCCCTTTTGGGAAAACCCCAAATATGAGCCAAATTTGTTTCAAGTGATTCTCTTCAGGACTCTAGGATAGGAATATAAAAAGTCTTAAGAGTTTAGTAAAGAGCCCAATTCCTCTCTTGAGAGTCCAGAATTCCCAAGTATTGATACTAGTCCCTCTGTGGGGGCCTTTAGCTGGGAAGATTCCCTTGGTGGAGAGGGAAGAGAGTGAATGCTTTAGCCTTTGAGCCTAGCAGCTGGGTCTTGTTAACATTTATCTACATACACATTGTCTCCCCCAATAGAAGGCAGGTTCCTTCAAGGCAGGGAATTTTCTTTTTCGTCTTTGCATCCCCAGAACCTAAACACAGGGTATGAACTTAGTAGGCTTTTAATAAATGCTTGATGATTGGTTAATTGATTGTGTTACTACTCAGATAGATCAGTCTTTATTAGAAAAATAAATCCTCCATCTATTTAAGTTCTACAGTTTCTATGTCTTTAGTACTGTGTAGTAATTTTATATATATATATATATGTATGCATACATAGATACATATATATATAATAATGACTAGGAGTCATTAGAAAATTCAAAAGCAGTTTTAAAATTGTTATGGATTAAATTATTCCTGGTATGTCCTTCATGAACTTTGAAAAATAGCTGATTCTTTGAAAGTTGGTCATCTATGTATGATAATTTGGTTAACCACAATATTCAATTATCATAATACTTCATTCTTAGACAAAATGTTACTGTAGAATTAACAAATATAATGATGGTTTAAATAATTAACTTGGGAACTTGAATTAGTCTGAATCTGGGAAATTATGCAATGCTTTTAATGACTCCAACCTTCTCATAAAGACAACGACATCTTTGTATCATCAATATTCTTCATGTGATGCTATATAGCTGTGAGTCATGGAATATAATAGTCTCTAAAGGATTAAAGTTGAGCATCACCCAAAGAGCAAGAAAGAGACACATGGTGATGTGAATAAGCTGCAACACATTACTAATGAAGCATTATGTGAGAGATACAGGGTAAAGGATGCCATAAGAGAGTCATATTACAATCAAGAAAATTGTCATTCTTAATTTATGTGCTAAAAGGCAAACTCTTGTTTCCTAGTCTTTTTCTGTTTAGTGCTGAGAAATAGAATTCAGGAAATAGGAATGCAAATGATGTCTCCACAGCGAGTACCCCATAACATTTACTTTAATTATTTAGAAACTCTTAGGTTTGATCAAAAGTATAGTCATGTTTTCAAAAGCAAAGAATCTCTTTGTGTAAGAATGTGACTTTTTTGTACTCAGTATGCTAGTTGAAACAACAAATTTTAAAGTACTTAACTTGACATCATTACTATAACTATTAATTACTTTTTGCATGTGTAAGTTAATCTTATTATTAACTCATGACTCTATAATTCTAGCTTCATGCTAAAAGTGTTTTCAAATGGGAAAACAACAACCAACATTCCATTTTCCACTATAGCATATTCGCTGTTGACAGAGTATTTTGATGTCCTTTAAAAAAATTATATATTGCACAATTTCCTCCCAATGTTTTTAATGTCTTATTCTTAATTACAAAAGCATATCAAATGGAGGAAATATAGATTCAGAAAAAGCACAGAATTATCTAAAGAATGGAAGAACAAGAAGAATTAAGTGGCAGATTTAGAAACTGATCAAGATACAATAATATTAGAATTGTCAACAACCTAGAAAACTTAGAAAAACAAAAGAATCTGAACATTCAATCTTTGAAAAAAGGGAATGCCCAAATTAAGTCAGAAGTTTCCTGTATGGTTGCCAGAAGACAGTGAGAGCTGACTCAGTTGCTAGAGAGCTGGTTCTGGAGTTGGGAAGATGAGAGTGCAAATCTGGCCCTAGACTCTAGTTGTGTGCCCCTGGGCAAATTACTCAATCTCTGTTTGTCTTAATACACTGGAGAAGGTAGTGGCAAAACCATTCCACTATCTTCTCAAAGAAAACCAATTGACAATATTGACACGCTGTGGTCCATGGGTTCAGAAAGAGTTGGACACGACTAAACAACTAAGTTAAAGAATTATGTTGTTCAGTTATTTCAAATTCTTTATGGCCCCATTTGGGGTTTTATTGACAAAGATATTGGAAAACCAAAATGGTCTTCCATTTCCTTCTCTAGCTCATTTTACAAGTGAGGAAACTGAAACGAACAGAATTAAGTGACTTTTCCAGAGTCACACAGTGTCTGAGGCTAGATTTGGATTCAGATCCTCCTTACTCCATTCCTAGAACTCTATCCACTGAACTTATATAGTTGTTAATATAAGATGGAAGAAATGTATTTAGAGGGGTTATGGACTGGAGTTATTAGTAAATATGGGTATAGAGAATTCCTAGGCAAGGAAACTCTCTATTAATGTAGGTCAGTACCTTTTCTGCATCTTATTGTCTTAGATACCAAGAGAACTGAGAGGTTAGAGGATTTGTTCAGGGTCACATAGCCAGAATTTATTAGAGGTAGAATTGAATCTTTATTCCAAGGCCACTTTCTATCTTCTATGTCATTGCAATATTTTTCAAGTAAGGATGAATGTAAAAAATAATAGTAAGGACTGTGTTCTCTTTTCATAAAAGAAAAGACACTCTTAACTGTTATAAAGCTAAATGTAAAAGGTCTAAATTCTCTCATAAAGTGGCAGGCAAGAGAATAAAATATTTATTCCACCTATAGAATGGAGGAATATTTGTAATAAAAGAAATGAAAGATATTATTAGAGACAAAATGAATGGGTTTTATTGTACACAGGTAAAATTATATTTCATAGCAAAAATAAATACCTCCAAAATAAAAATAAAATATATTAAGAATATACTGTCAGTAAATATATCTTGTAAATTTTGATATCTAATATATATATATATATTCCTCATGGGATCAGTTTTCAAAGGACATAAACAGATGCTTTTCAAAGTGGAAACTTTAAACTGTTAGTAATTAAATGAATGATAATTCTATTCTACCTCAAATTGGAAAACATTGACATCTTGGTATCTGGAAAAAAGATTTTTTTTATGACTTGAGAAATACCATAAAAATATGGGTTCATTCTTAGTACCACAATGAAGAAAGGGTTTGGAGATATATAGAAACCATTATATGGTAGTTACTTTCATGTTTTCTAATTCATAGGATATTGTTTGTTAGTTGTGTCCAACTCTGACCTTATTTGGGATTTTCTTGGCAAAGATACTGGAGTGTTGTGCCATTTCCTTCTTCAGCTCATTTTACAGATAAGGAAATTGAGGCAAACAGTTTTAAGTGACCTGCCCAGGGTCACTCAACTCATAACTGCCTGAGGCCAGATTTGAATTCATGAAGATAAACCTTTCTGACTTCAGGCCTTGTACTCTATCTGCTCTGCTACCAAGCTGCCCCTAATTCATAGGATACTAGTGTAGAAATGAATCTTCTTGTACATCCTCCACAGAGAATCTGTCTAATATTCTGGGTAGTCCAACTTAATCTCACTTAATCTACTCATCTAATTTTACAAATGTAGGACTCAAAGAAATGCAATGATTTTGTTCATGGTCAGAGAGATGGTCAACAGCATAAACTAGAATTTGACTCCAATTATTTTTTACTTTTATTACAGTACTTTTATCTGTATACCATTCTGTTTAAGCAAATCTCCAATGTACCAGGCTGTTTCCAGAGACAGACGAGAGCATGGAATTTTGCTAAGGTCAAACTTTACAAAGGTCAGAATGAATTGTTTCCAGATCATGAATCTGGAATTAGTAATTTAATATTAATAAATACTTCCATTTGCAAGAAGTAGGTGGCATTGGGGTGTGTGTAATCAGTTACCTGATCCTCTAAAGCCAGTGGATTATCTTAACAGCTAAATGAAAGACCAACATTCAATTTCATTTTCTGAATAGAACAATTCAAGCATAATGAATTTTAAAAATTTAAGCATTCTGAATTAAATTCTTTTTCACCTTAGCCTTTGGATGATGACCCGGGTTCCTTAAGAAAAGGATTATGCCTTCTTATTCTTTGAAGTGCACTCAATTCTTCGCAAATAATGAGCATAGAATAGGTTCTCAATATTTGTTGATTGAAATGGTTCCCTCCAACATGCTATGCTATTTTTCACCGAACTAATAAACTAACATTGGTCCTTTGAAGGCCAATTTAACTTTAAAAATACTGAATTTAGAGTCAATAATTTTTCCTCACTCACTTATTGATAAATTCAAATATTTATTGATAGAAAACACTCATGATTTTGTAAATTATCAGTATTTGTTAATTATATCCTTAACCCTGAAAGCTTTTTCTACTGAATAAAGTCATTTCCCACATATTGGTCTGGGATGTGGTTTCTAATTCTATTCATACCACCTAATATCACTATGGATGATACATATACATTCAAGAAGCAATGGACATCACTACTACTCTCAGTCATCACCATATCCTTAGTTTGTTTTAAAAAGTGGCTCTCTAGGGGGCATCTGGGTAGCTCAGTGGATAAAATCTGGCTTCAGACACTTCCTAGCTGTGTGACCCTGGGCAAGTCTTTCAACCCCCATTGCCTATTTTTTGTCTATAATTCTTTCTTCCCCTAATCAAGCTCCTGGAAAGAGAAATACATGAGTAGGTACTGTTGGTACTTTAGAAGAAAAGTTCTCTATCAATTATGATGTTTTACTATTGGAAAAGGACACTTACTAATCCTGATCTGGACTCCCTAGAAAGTGGAAAAGATGTTGTCTAGATAGGGCCTGTTAGAACTTCTTTTTATGCAGGGAGGAGATTCATGCCTTTGAAGTGGGGCTTACTCTAACCTGTGATGTGTCCATCATCTTGGTCTTAGTCCAAGCAGAGTCAGAAAGGACAAAATGGCAAAGTCACTGGGCTGTGGCAGTGGCAGGTTGTACAGGCTATTTGAGATGAGAAAACTCAAGTGGGATTCTTTATTGCTTACCTTGAAAACTTATGGAATACTTTGCACCAGGGCTTGAAGTCAGAGGAAAACATAAATGATATGGATTTTATACTTTTCTAGGAATTTCCTTTGAAGATGTAAGGCAGTGGCATGGTTTATGTCTTCTAGTCAGGTCAGAATTAAGGCAGTCAATTCTTTCGGGTTTGTTTCCAAGGAAGAATTAATGTAGTGAGTACTTTATTATGTCTAGGCCAAGATAAGTGGAATGGATTATCTAAATGACATAAATGAAAAAAAGAAGTGGGTTAGTTTCATACCCTCTTGAATAGAATGAATTACTCTTTTACCTGATTTAGCTTCTCTTTAAACCTAGCCCTATGGGGCCAGTACAAAAGAAAAAAAAATGTTTACTTGGAACACGCTATTGATGAGAAGTCAGAGTGCACTGGCTGCAATAATTCCCTTCCAAAGAACATGCTTACAATGCCAAATTACCACCAGCCCACAACACTTAAGGAACTTCTCTCTTGTGAACATACTGTCTTGCTTGGGTAGAATGCCTTCTCTATGCCTCTTCACCACCTACTTAACCAAAGCTTACCTCCACTAAGAAGTCTCCCCAGATTAAGAAATTTTACTGAATTCACACCAAAATTCCTCTATTATTCTCCCATCCCTTATAAATGTAACTCTGTGTTAGAGTAAGAATCCAAGTAAATGCCAACAAAATTGTGATAGATGCTTCAGGGAATCGAAAGATAAAATATGATACTCCTTTGGTTTTCAAGTAGTATACAATCTAGTAAGGGGATGAGATATCTACATGAATATGTAATGTCTATGTCACCCATCTCACACATGGGGTCTCGAGAATAGCTATCCCAGGTTCAAGGTATTTTATGAGTCCGTATATGCTCAGAATGAGAGTTCTCTGTTTCTTATTGATACTTGTTTCTCCATGGAGTCAGAAGGAATCATTTTTTATAAGCAAAGGTGTGTAATGAAACAGCACACTAAGAACATTCTTCCCCCTAAATATAGGTTACTCTTTCTCACCAATATATACTCTACAAGAATAAGCATGTCTGAGGATCATACATGAGGAGCCCATACATAGAGCACATTTGTGGAGGGCAATGGTAAAGAATTCCTGATGTCTTCTGCTCTCATCTCAATGCTGTTACTAGGTATGTTTCTTGTTGGATATGGAGTCTTTGTTGGGCATGTTGCTCTATGGGTCTCGCTACACCTTTTTTTCACTGGGCACATCTTTGTTGGTCTTATCCCCTTGCTGTGCTTTGCTCCAATGGGCTTTGCTTGTCTGGCTCTTTCTGATACCAGTTCTGGCCCTAATGCCTTTCTACTAGTTCTGTTCTCTGCTGCTGCTGCCTTCTGGGCTTGATTCTTCAGGACTAACCAAATCATCTGGGCTCCAGCCTGTTAGAACATAATGGCTAGAACCTCTCCAGGCAAGGCTGAGAATTCTTTAGTCATAGCTATTCCAAGCAGTTAACAAAAGAGACACTGCTCCCAGGCTAAGATTAGGGCTTTGCTTCTTGACAATTATGCCTCAGGTTAGAAATCAGAGTTTTTAGTTATACATGACTATCCAGTAAAGGATCAGATGATCTTGCACATTCCCAAGATGTTTAATTACTACAAATGGCATTTGAGGGACCCAAAGATTCAAGCTTTTGGAAGAAGAACTCACTATTCCACTAAAACTGTTAGGAAGACTGGACAATAGAATGGCAGAAAGTAGGCATAGACCAACATCTCATATCATATACCAAGATAAAGTCAAAATGAATACATGATTTAGAAATAAAGGAGGATACCATGAACAAATTAGAGGAGCATGAAATAGTTTGCCTGTCAGGTCTATGGATAGGGGAAGAATTTATGATCAAACAAAACACAGAGAACATTACAAGATGTAAAATGGGTAACTTTGACTACATAAAATTAAAAATTGTGCACAAACAAAACCAAGTCTAAGATTAGCAGGGAAACAAAAAACAGGGGAAAAAATTTTATAGCAAATGTCTCTGACAAAAGCTTCATTTCTCAAAGATATAAAGCACTGAGCCAAATTTATTAGAATATATGTCACTCCCTAATTAATAAATGGTCAAAGGTTATGAACAGGCAGTTTTCAGATTTCAGATAATCAAAGTTATCTTCAGTGATATAAAAAAAATGCTCCAAATCACTATTAAGTAGAGAAATGCAAATCAAAACAACTCTGAGATACTACCTTATTACTATTGGACTGGTTAATATGACAGAAAAGGAAAATGACGAATGTTGGAGGGGATTCAGGAAAATTGGGAACTAATGCACTGTTGGTGGGGCTGTGAACTAATACAAACCATTCTGGAGAGCAATTTGGAACCATGGCCAAAGGGCCATCAAACTATCTATATCTTTTGACCCATCAATGCCACTACGAGATCTATATTCCAAAGAGATCAAAGATAGAGGGAAAAGATCTACTTGTACAAAATATTTACAATAGCTTTTTGTTGTTGTAAAGAATTGGAATTTAAGGAATGTCCATCAATTGGGAAATGGCTGAACAAGTTGTGCTATATAATTATAATGAAACACTATTGTGCCATAAGAAATGATGAGCCTGACCATCATAAAAAATTCTGGAAAGGCTTATATAAAATGACAAAAAAATGAAGTGAACAGAACCAGGAGAATATTGTACATAGTAACAGCAACAATGTATGACAAACAACTATGAATGATTTTACAATTATCAGCAATGCAAGAGGGTATAAGGCAACTCCAAAGGACTCATGATGATTTTCCACATATCTACCACCATAGAAGGAACTAATGGGAGTTGGAATGCAGATTGAAGCATACCATTTTTCACTTCATTTCATTCAAGAATTTTTTTTCTAGTATAAGCGATACATATCTTTTGACACAAAATGATGAACATGGAAATATATATTGGATAATAGCACATGTATAACCTATATCATATTGTCTGCTGTCTCAAAGGTGGGGAGAAGGGTACGAGGGAGAGAATATGGATAGCAAAGTGTCAGAAAAGAATGATTTAAAATTGTATTCACATATAATCTGGAAAAAACATAATAAAAAAGAAATGTTATTTATATGTATATATATATACATATATATATACACGTATATACATATATATTAGAACAAATGAATTTAAGGCAGAATAAAAGGTAGGCCAAACTCATATCTCTTGATTTCAAGTCCAGCTTTCTCTTCAGTGAACCACACTGTGAAATTTCTTTAACTATGTTAAAGGAACCTTTGATCGTGTATAAATCCTTTGCTATGACTAAGCTACTTATTTTCCTACTGGCATACACTGATAATGATTCTATCTATTCATAGCAGAAACTTGAGTGAAACCCTTTGGGCTTGACCTTTAAATGGAGGTCCCAAAGGCTAGAGATCAGAGAAAGGGAAAGAATGAGACCTAGGGGGACAGAAAAAGATAAGCAAGAAAAAATATGTAACTTGGTTTCCCAGAGGGATGTATAGGTGGTTAAGCAATCCTTTCAGGGTATCAATGTAGCCCCAGAGATGGCAGCAAAAAGAGGTGGCATTAGGGTGATAATGGACTCCTGGGCCATGCAGAACAAATACTGCATCAGGCTGTGTTCTTGCATCATTCTCAGTTCTTAGATCCAGTGGAGGAGTTCCTCAGTGAAAGGGGAGTCTATTTGGATGGCATAAGGGCCAGAATAGTGTGGAGAAACAAACTCAGACTTTATGATTCAATGGCAGAATCATGTGAGAGTTTGAGGGGAGAGAAGAGTTGATTCTGTTCTTCCCAAGTACTTTCTTTTGTGGGTGGACCTCATCTAGGGCAGTAAACTAGAACTATAGAATTCCTTAGAGAATTGGGGGATCAGTAGAGAGAGAAAGAAAATTATCTTGATGGGGCTATCTCAGCTTATTCTGAATTTTAGTATCACTAACAATAGTTTTATAGAACCAAGCTATGCTTTTTTAAAACCCATTTTCCACTGCCTGGCATTTCTTCCATCTTCTACACATCATTTAAAAAAATCCAAGTATGGTACCAGTCTTATTTTTTTAAATTTGTTTTGTTGTCATATTTGCCTGAATGCTTAGTTTGGAATTGAGGGCCCCTTTCCAATTTTGTAAAGAACTAGATAAGAACCAAATTCTAATGTTAGAGAGATAGCATCAATGCCAAAAGCAAAGGGCATCAGTGGGACAACAGAGACCCAGAATAATGCCTCTATTCTGTGTATTTTTCTAGTCTTGCTTTGTACCAGAGATCTGATTACTGAATCTCTTCCAGAATGCCCCAAAATGCTTTTTTAGTTTGATGACTTAAGGAATGATCAAATCACAGAAAACTTCATATAGAAAGGGAATGAATAAAAAATCTTTCCCTCAAATTCAGTTGTACTGTGGCTGATGTCTGTATCCATTAAGTAGAACTATATGCAATGCCTATTTATCTGAGTAGTGTAGAACTTCCTTATTTGTAGCAACTATCTAATAAGATCTATGTGGCTCTATAGTTTTAATATCTAATATAACCTGAATAAAAGGGGGATAAATGGGTTGAGCTTTTGAAAGTCCCATCTGAGTTCTAGGTAGAGCTTGAGAAGACAAAAACTCCCCTTTTAGGCAACTATTTTAACATCAGCTTTGCCAAAACTTCCCTTTCCTGTTGGAAATATGAATACTTCATTATAATTTTTTTTCTGTAACTGTCAATAAAAGTTCTTTTTGCTTTTATTGTAGTTCTTTTTCTGTGGCTTCTAGAATTCAAACTCAGATTCTCTGCAGCAATGATGTCTCAAAAAGGAATGTATCTTTTTACCATAAATTATCTATGTAATACTCAATCTCACAAGTTCAAAATCTTGGTGTTTTCTTTGATTCTTCCCTTTCCCTCGCTTCTTATATCCAGTTGATAACATTAAATCCTATCCATTCTACCATAAGATTTCTTCACACTCATATAGATATTCATTGCCATCTGCTTGTGCTTCTGCAATAATCTTTTAATAAGTCATCCTACTTTTACTTTCCCTCTCTAATCTGCTCTTAACTTCAACACCAGAATAATCTTTAATTTCCTTTTTCAAGAAAAAAACAAAAAAAAAAACCTCTCAACTTCCATCTCAGAATCATGTATTGATTTTAAGGCAGAGGAATGACAAGACCAAGCAATGGGAGTTAAGTGACTTACTTACTTAGCTAGAGATACACAGCTAGGAAGTGCTGAGGCCAGATTTGAAAACACAGGAACTCCCATCTCCAAGAATGGCTCTCTATCCACTGAGCCACCCATTTGACTCCTCATTTCCTTTTAAATTATGCTTTATCCATGTCTTTCTTTTGTCTTTATATCACTGCAGGATGTAGGGTAGAAATGTTTATGTAGCAAATATTATCCTCTAGATTTAACCCTCCTTTGTAACAAATAAATATAAAATTAAGGAAGAGCCTCAGATACATTCCTGAGAATATAGGTTATATCTGCCCCATTATTGACTATCCTCCAATTCTTCCTTCCATGAAGAGGAAGAAATGCTTCATTATATGTTCACCAAGATGACTACTGCTTTTTCAATTACTTAGAATTTAATTATCTTTTAAGGATCATTTTACATTATTAAAGTCATTATGTTTATTTTTCTTTAGGTTCTGCTTATTTCAATTTCTATAAGTCTGTATCATCTTCTCATATACTTCACTTATGAAAAATAGAAAATTCCACTCTTATTCCCTCTTCTTCCACTAGTGCTTCCTTTTATCTTCCTTCATCATTCTAATCTTTAAATTCTCAGGACAGAATCAGTCTACCTCACGAATCTCTCTTTTTCCTATTTCATTTCTTCACTATCCTTTGAAAACATTAAATTTCTGAAGGCATATTTTTTCTTTTCTCTTTGTTAGGGTAGCATCACATAGTCATGTAGTTTCTTCCACTTTCTCAATCAAATAAATATACCTTTCTAGGTTTTTCTGTACTATTGTGCTCGTGCTTTGATCTTTTCATCAGAAATTCTTTGAAGTCTTCTTCTACCACCCCTTTTAGGATTATAGTCAGTTTTGTAGGGCAAGCTATTATTAGTTCTAAATTTGTAGCTTTTGACTTCTGAATTTTATATTCCAAGATCTGCTATCATTTCTAGTAAAAGTTCTCAGATCTTGTGTGATCCTGGTTATAATAGAATTTGAACTCCTTTCTGAATGTTTTCTTTAATGTGAGAGTTCTGAATTTTAGCTATGACAATCTTGGGATGTCTGCTTTGGGGATTTATTTCAAGATGTAACAGATGAATTCTTATATTCCCTATTCTCCCTGATTCTAATTGATCAGAATAGTTTTCATTTGTGATCTCTTGCAATACAGTATCCATTCTCTTTTTTAATTGTGGTCTTCAGGGAATCCAATGATCCTTAAATTATCCTCCTTTTGGTCCATTTTTATGTCAGTTGTTTTTGGTATCAGTAAGATAGTCCATATTTTCTCCTATTTTTCTGATCCTTTGAGATTTTGTCCTTGATTTTTGTCCACTTCCTAATCTCTCATAGACAATGATTTCTGTTTGATTTATTCTAGTTTCCAGGGATTCCTACATGTGTAAAGCACAATATTTTCTCTCCTAAGTTATTTATTCTCCTTCTAATTCTTTCCTTAAGAGCTTCTATTTCACTTTTTCTCTTACCAAATTACTCTATCTTTCTTAAGGGGGACCTCTAGATTTACGAGTTTCATTACTTGATGATATTTTATCTGATTTATTTATATCTCTGGTTTTATTTCCTGAATTGGGGCTTTTTGCCAGATCCAGGGTCTACCCCATGCAATACTTTCAAGTAAGGTGCTAGGTTTTTGTTTTTTTTTAACCCTTACCTTACATTTTGGAGTCAATAGTGTTTATTGGCTCTAAGGCAGAAGAGTGATAAGGACTAGGCAATGGGGGCAAAGCTACTTGCCCAGGATCACACAGCTGGGAAGTGTCTGAGGCCAGACTTGAACCTAGGACCTCCTGACTCTAGGCCTGGCTCTCAATCCACTGAGCCACCCAGCTGCCCCCTAGGGTGCTGTTTTGATTGACTTCAAATAGGATCATTTGTGTTTCTGCTCTGACCTTTATTTTAAAAAATGAGTTCCTTCCTTCTCCCCCCCCCCTCCATCTTTAGATCTTTGAGGCTCAGATCACTGAATCATCAGATCCCCATATAGTGTTGTAGGACAGAATCCTAGAGACCTTGGAAGCTCAAGAGCTTGGACTTTCTAGGTCTGAATACTCTGTCATTCTTGTCACTATTTTGCCCTTATTAGTCACTGCTGCTCCCAAAGGGCCATGTTGTAAGTTTGTACAACTTTCCTGGGGATTTGGGGGGGGCTCCACTCTTGCTGTGTCCAGAGGGATAGTAATCATTTGTCTAGTTATTTTCTGATCATGCTAGGAAGGCTGGGCTTCATTCCTTTTGTTGATGCTAACTTTGTTTGGGGGTTTTAGCCTTTTTTCCCTATTACCCATATGTTATTTGCTAATTTTTTTTGTGCAAGTTGAGGGTGGAAGGAACCACTTATTCTAGTATTTAATTTTATTTTTTAATAAATTTCTTATGTCTTAATAATTATTTGATTTGGTGCTAATTTCTGGGTTTTGCCAGAGTTGCGTGAGGGAGCTAGGCAGCCTGCCTCTATTCAGGAAGTCATCTTGGATAAAAGTCTAAAGATTTAAATGAACCATGTAGACATGTAATAAAATCTTGGACATAGTAATTTTTGACCGAACCACTTTGAAAATAGTGTGCTATGGTGAAAAAAGCACTCAATCAGTAGTCAACTGATATGAGGTAGAGTCCTCAGTCTGCCACTAATAGGCTGTATGACAATGGCCACTTCCCAACTCTGGAACTCTAAAAATCCAGTTTGAAGCGTGACTGTGTGAATGACACATATTGGTGAGTTATCATTTGGTGTATGAGTTAAGTTAATAGACACAGATGAACACATTGAGAAGACGTCTAGGATAATATATTCGTTCTCAGATTGAGTTTCCAGAATTAAAACAACTATTGTTTTCTTCCCCTTCCTAGCATCTACTTCTTCTCCAACAGTGAAAAGCTTAATCTGATATCTACATGCCAAAATATTGCTTTGAGCCCACCTCCTGTGTCTAATGTTCCTTCTATTATACTTCATAGATATCTCCACTTCCTTCAAGTTGTCACTCCTTCAGAGCCCCTAGTAGAGTATGAGAGAAAAAAATACAGAAATTATAAATAGTAAAGAATAGCAAGAAATTATTGAAAGAGTGATGGGAAAAGGATATGTCTCCTGCTTTTCAAAAAATGAAAAGTTTCCAAACTACAAGGTGTCTCAAAAATCTTAGTGCAGTTTTAAGTAAATTTAATTAATCCAATTTAACTTATTAACTAATTAAATTAAGCTTAATTAAAAATCAGCAGTAAGATTTTTGGAACATCCTGTGTAGGCCAGTGAGAGGAACTGTAATTCTTGGCAACATTCTAGAATGTATTATTAAAGATTTTGTTAATAAACATTTAGGGGAAAAAAGTGATTATAAGGAGCAACTGATGTGAACAAAAGCAGGAGAGCATTGCACACAGTAACAACAATGGTGTATGATGATCAACTGTGAATGACTTTATTTTCAAAAAGGCAAGAATTCAGGACAACTCCAAAGGACTCATGATGAAAAAGGATACACATTGCCATAGAAGGAACAGATGGAGTCCAAATGCAGATTGAAACACCATCTTCACTCTTATTTCCTCCATGAATTTTTCTCTAGTGTTAGTAATGTGTCTTGTTTCACAACATGAAGAAAAGGGAAATATGTGCTTTATGATAAAATATGTACAACCTGTATCATATACCCTGACTTCTTGGAGAAGGGGGGGATTTGGGAGGAAGGGAGAAGAATGAGACATAGATATCTGAACATAACTAATGTGAGAATTTGTTTTTCTTGGATAAGCATATTTATCATAATTGATTATATTTTATAACAAATCATATGTATTATATTATGCATTCTGTTATGTTTTATGTATACGGGTATAAAATAAATGGTAACAAAAAAGTCATTAAAAAATAAAGAGGGTTCCGGGTTAAGATGGCGGCAGAGTAAGAAGCAGCTCTTAACCTCTCCTGACCGAAACACACAAAACTCCTCAAGGGGACATAAAAACAAGTCCAGACGAACGGAGGAACCCCACAACAGGGCACAGTGTGGAAGGTACGTGGAATCGAGACATTTCCAGGCTATAAAGTGGTGAAACAGCTCTCACTAAATCGCGGACTGAGCAACCACCCCACCCCCACCCCCTCCACATACAACATCTATAGTGCCGAAGCCAGCTAAAAAGAAATAGAGCAAGTTTGGGGCACCCATCGAGTCATTGGCAGCTCCGGGGCCTGTTTCTGAGAGCAGCAAGATTTAGGACCCCAGTAAGCCAAAGAACGCAAGCGAAATCTGAGCACGGGAGCAGAGTGGACGCAGGGTGCAGAACGTGGGCTCAGAGCGCAGGCACGGGCGGAGGCGTGGGTGGAGGCAGACACAGCCAGGAACTAAAGCTCTGAAAACCTGAGTGGGGAACCAGTGCAGACGGGTATACGACTGTGGAAGCAGCGCCCTGAGACTTGTAAAGGAACCTCCTGCAGAGGATCAAGCAAGGGGGTCCACCAGGGGGCTTGACCTTGGAAAAAACCAGAACTCAGACCTCAGGAGCCAATAGACCGCGGACAGACACTGAGCGTGAGGACAAACCTGAGAAGCTGCTGGGCTAATGATGGCTACCCAGTCTCAGGAAGCTCAGAAGAGAAAGAATAACAACAAGAAAAAGAAGCCTTTAACACTCGACAACTTTTACACAGAGAAAATCCAGATAACGGAGCAAACAGAGGAGGAGAACAAACAAACATCCGGACCCTCCTCAAATAAGGAAAACTCCTCACAAGCTATGGAAGAGTTCAAATCTGAGATTTTGAGGAAAATGGAAGAGATCTGGCAAGAAAATAACTGTTTAAAAGGTAGAATCTAGCAATTGAACACCAGAAATGACCAGATTGAAAAGGAATACCAGAAGATTATGGCTGAAAACCAGAAGATTATGGCCGAAAACCAGAAGATTATGGCTGAAAACCAGAAGATTATGGCCGAAAACCGAAAGATTATAGCCGAAAATCAATCCCTAAAGGCTAGAATTGAGCAAGTAGAAGCTAATGATCTCTCAAGACAACAAGAACAAATAAAACAAAGTCAAAAGACTGAAAAAATAGAGGGAAACATGAAATATCTCAATGAGAGAGTGACAGACCAAGAAAATCAGTCTAGAAGAGACAATTTGAGAATAATTGGTCTTCCAGAAAAATCAGAAATTAATAGAAACCTGGACTCCGTACTAAAAGAAATTATTCAGCAAAATTGCCCTGAAGTCCTACAACAAGAGGGCAATATAGACATCAAAGGATTCATAGAACACCCACTACATTCGATCCTGAGAAAAAAACGGTTAGAAATATTATTGCCAAATTCAAAAGCTTTCAAGCAAAAGAAAAAATCTTACAAGAAGCCAGAAAGAGACAATTCAAATATCAAGGAGCACCAATCAGGATCACATAGGATCTGGCAGCCTCCACGCTAAAAGATCGCAAGGCTTGGAATACAATATTCAGAAAGGCAAGAGAGCTGGGCCTGCAACCACGGATCAACTACCCATCAAAATTGACTATGTATTTGCAGGGGAAAGTATGGGCATTCAACAAAATTGAAGAATTCCAGGTATTTGCACAGAAAAGACCAGGGCTAAATGGAAAGTTTGATATCCAACCACAAAAATTGAGAGAAACCTGAAAAGGTAAATAAGATACAGAGGGGAAAGAAAGAAAACTTATAATTTTTAAATTTGCCTTTTTAAGGGCCTCAGTGAGATCTAATTAT
>NC_058134.1:194669647-194697147 GCF_016433145.1 Gracilinanus agilis
CTGACAGGGGTCTAATTACTCAAATATACAAGGAGTTAAAGCAATTGTATAAAAAATCAAGCCATTCCCCAATTGATAAATGGGCAAGAGACATGAATAAGCAATTTTCAGGTAAAGAAATCAAAAGTATCAATAAGTACATGAGAAAGTGTTCCAAATCTCTAATAATTAGAGAAATGCAAATCAAAACAACTCTGAGGTATCACCTCACACCCAGCAGATTGGCTAACATGAAAGAAGGGGAGAGTAATGAATGTTGGAGGGGATGTGGCAAAATTGGGATATTAATGCATTGCTGGTGGAGTTGTGAACTGATCCAGCCATTCTGGCTGGCAATTTGGAATCATGCTCAAGGGGCTATAAAAGAATGCCTACCCTTTGATCCAGCCATACCATTGCTGGGTTTGTACCCCAAAGAGATCATAGATAAACAGACTTGTACAAAAATATTTATAGCTGCACTTTTTGTGGTGGCAACAAACTGGAAAAGGAGGGTATGTCCTTCAATTGGGGAATGGCTGAATAAACTGTGGTATATGCAGGTGATGGAATACTATTGTGCTAAAAGGAATAACAAACTGGAGAAGTTCCAGGCGAACTGGAGAGACCTCCGGGAACTGATGCAGAGCGAAAGGAGCAGAGCCAGAAGAACATTGTACACAGAGACTGATATACTGTGGTAAAATAGAATGTAATGGGCTTCTGTACCAGCAGCAATACAATGACCCAGGACAATTCTGAGGGATTTATGGTAAAGATGCTACCCACATTCAGAGGAAGGACTGCAGGAGAGGAAACACATAAGAAAAGCAACTGCTTGATCGTATGGGTCGGGGTGGACATGATTGAGGTTGTGGACTCGAAACTACCACACCAATGCAACCACCAACAATATGGAAATAGGTCTTGATCAAGGACACATGACAAAACCAGTGGAAATGTGCATCGGCCATGGGTGGGGGGAGTGCGGGGGGTGAAGGGGAAAGTAGGAGCATGAATCATGTAACCATGTTAAAAACGATTATTAATAAATGATTAAAAAAAAAGTTCCCAACTGAAAAAAAAAAATAAAGAACCAACACAGAAATCTTCATCAAGAACAAGTTATGGTAAACTAAGTTTATTTCCACTTCTTTTTTAGGATAGAGTAAATAGACCAGGAGCTTAGATTAATAATAGATTTGATTTACTTAGATTTCTGCAATGCAGTTGATGAAAGTCCTTTATGTTAACCTTGTTCACAAGATGGAGAGATATGGCTTAGTTGTACAGTTAGTAAATTCATAATTGTTTGAAAATCTAGACTTTGAAGAATTAACACTATATAATTGTTATTAATAAAATGATAATTAATGACTCAATGTCAGCTTGGAATGAGGTCTCATGGGAATTGTCCCAATTTTTTAATACTTAGACCTGAGTTTTAAAAAAAATATTTTTATTAACAACTTGGCTAGAGGCAGGTGATGTAAAACTGACTGGATTACTAATGGGACATAGTTAAGAACTAAAGAAGGAGCCTAAAATGGTAGGCTGAATCTATAAGGTGAAATGTAATAGGAACAAGTGAAAAGTCTTTCCAACTTGCCTGACTTGGTAGTAGTATAGTTAGGTTAAAAACAAACAAACAAACAAATGTATTAGTTATTTTTAATATTCTTTAAAAAGAAATTTGAGTATCCAATTGTTTTCCTTCCTCTTGCTCCTTCCACCCACTGAGAAGGCAATCAATAGATAATCAATTATACACGTGAAATTGGACAAAACATAGGACACCTGAATAACACAGTGGATAACGCACCAGGTTTCAAATTGGGAGGATCTGGGTTCAAATTTGACCCCAGACACTATTTAGCTATGTGACCCTGGGTAAGTCACTTAACCCTGATAACCTAGTCCTTGTCCTTCTGTTTTAGAGCTGTTACTAAGAAAAGAAGACCCCTAAACACACAAAATGATGTAAAATATATGTCTGTATTAGCCATGATGTCAGCAGTTTGGGAAAAAAAAGGTTTAGTAGTTTCAGGAGATTTTTGGCTCACTATTGACATAAATACGACGTGAGAAAAATAACAAAAAATGCTGTTGAAACTTTGGGCTGTATGAAACAGGCTCTGTGTTCATGATGAAAGAGGTGATAATCCCTCAGTTTTTCAAGTGATTCCATCACACCTGGAACATTGCATTTTGGAAGGACATAAATTAGCTAAAGAGTATCTAAAGGAGACATCCTGCTGAATGAGGGCTGATGGAGGGAAGTGGGACTGGAGAAGGAAAGACTAAGATGAAACTCTTTGTCTTGCTTCAGATCTTTATTTTTTTATTTTTTATAAACCCTAATATCTTTATATGTATCCTTCTATATTAATTTTATTTGTTATAGGGCTAGGCAATGAGGGTTAAGTGACTTGCCCAGGGTCACACAGCTTGCTTCAGATCTTTAAAGGAAGGCCATGTGGAAGAAGGACTAACAGTTTTTCTGCATAAGCCCAAAGGGCTGAACTAATTGTAATATGTAGAAGTTTAAAGCAGCATAGTTAGCCCTGATCCAAGGGAAAACCTCCTAATAATACAACTCAATACATATTTTGCCATTGAAATTTCTTGATGTAAGGGGCTCTGGTGCATTTAGAGACTCCATCAGCTTACTTGTGTTATGTAGCCTCTCCTGGAAGAATCATGGTAACATGGAAAGGAAATGCCTTGGAAGCACTATAGGTCATGTCTACACATTCTTCAACTGGTTCTGGTTGGCCCAACATTGGGAGAAGCCTTTTTAAATTTGCTGTGGTGATAGAATGACCAGTGATATTTTAAAAGCCTGAGCCACCTAAAGATGGGAGATCCTAGGTTCTAATCTGACCTCAGCCACTTCCTAGCTGGGTGACCCTGGGCAAGTCACTTAACCCCCATTGCCTAGCCCTTAATGCTCTTCTGCCTTGGATTTATTCCAAGGCAGAAAGTAAGGGTTAAAAACAACAATAACAACAAAAAACCTGAGTCATTTTTACCTGCCTTTTGGCTTTTTTGAGTTTGGAAGAGCTTTCATGATTCATTCCCTCTGGGGCATGCTGAAAGGACCTCAGAGCTGTAACCCCCCCCCCCAAAGCCAGGGAGCCCAGGGAAACGTTCTCATTCTTTTCCATTCTGGGTACAAGGAGTGGAGTCTGAAGTGGGAGAGTGAGCTCTAGGAATCTAGGAATTAGAGCCCAGACCAGGTGCTGGAGCCAGCCCAGCCCTGATGTCTTTAGGAGCAAGAAGCAATCTTCAGTGGGTAATCCTGAGGACCCTTACCTAGCAAAAGTCAAAAAAAAGAAGTTGCCAGCAGCAATGGAACCTTCGGCCATGAATGAGGTGGAGACAACACTAGTAGAAAATGAGATCACTTTTGAAGCTACTCTTCAGAGGCCACAGTGGTATAGGGGAGAGCATGCTCCATACATCCTGGTGGGCTCATAAATGATGTAGCAACTGGCTCTCCAGAAAGGCTCACTTTTATGGAATGTATATTCTTAATATATTTTCTCCATCACTTTCTTCAGTCTAGAAAACAAGCAAAACAATAAGTTAAGCCCTGGTTTGCCATATTTGTTCACTTTTGAGGTATAACGGCTTTCACGGAAAAGTTGGTAATGAATAATAATTATAATGGAGATGTAAGTTAATTACAATACACTGGTAACATACGACATATCGTAGCTATATTAAAATATAATGTTTAATATGGTATCATTATAACATATTAAATAATTAATCATAACAATCTGTAATAACCTGATCATCTCACAAGCTAGCTCAAGCTGGTTCTGGCATACTTCTGCCTGTTCATATGGGGTGGGGGAAATGCTTGTCCATTTGTTCTTGTTATATCTTTGAGGCAAATATCTCTTCGTAAAAGCTATCTGAGGTGAAGTTGCTAAATGGCAATGAGGTGTTGGTCACAGGTTCCTCTAATGGGGGCAAAACAGAGAACAGGGGCTTGAGATGATGACATTAGATAAATAAGGGAGACACGGCAACTCCCTTGGAGTATTCCCAAGCCCTGAGGGGTCAGTTCCGGCCTGGCTCTGAGAGTATTGGCCCAGAGGACGCATGTTCCAAAGTTGTTTTTTTCTTTATTTGAAAAATTAATTAATTAATTAATTAATTAGGAATATTTTCCCATGGTTACATGATTCATGTTCTTTCCCTCCCCTCCCGTAGCCAATGCAAATTCCACTGGGTTTTACTTGCATCCAATGTTCTTAAAATAATTTTTTTTCATGCTGATTTTAAAGAATACAAATAATTTTTCTAGGAGCCATCATTATTGAGCAACATGATACAGTGTGAATTTTTATGTAAATAATAAAAGATGGGACAGTAATGTATGGATCGAAAATTAGTGTATTCATCTCAATGTATTCTTAGCTAGCAGTAGAAACTCTAAGTAGAGGTTATGTTTAACTCATTAGGTTAATTAGATACAGCTTTGCTCTCCCTTCATTCTTCCCCCTCCCAGTTTCTCACATAAGCCTTTGGTTGGTACTCTTTTGCACAGGTGGAGGGTATTGTGTTAGTTTCCTATATATTGGGGAATTCATTTGTATCTTTGGGTCTCTGCCTTAAGCACAATGTCCCTGTCCTTTACAGTATATGCAATAAATTTGTATCTCTCTGCATCTTATCTTGACCTCTCTGATCATTTGAGTGATTAAAGGGGGTGTATCTTGCTATATAAACCCCCTGCCCCAAATTCCCACTCCAGTGAGTAAGAAAATATGTTTTTTTGGGGGAGCGAAGTTAGTAAAGTGGCAAGACAGGACTAGGGAAAACAAAAACGACTAGTTTTATATCGCTGCATTCAGTGTAAAGTCCTAGTGTGTATGTTGGATGGACAGATGTATAGTGGTGGAGCAGATTGGGACAAAGGATCACAAATTTAGGGCTAAAAAGAACCTGAGTTGCCCTCTAGTCCAACATCCTTATTTTACAAATGAAGAAACTAAACAGAAGAAATAAAGTGATTTGCCTAAGGTCACAGAAAAGTGGCAGAGCAGGGATTCCTTGAAACAATTAAGAAAAAATACAGAGTTAGAAACTGATATTTATAAAATAAATGAGGCATACAACTAACAAAACAGTATCCTATTGAGAGTTTCACTGTATGAATGAGCATGGTACAGGACAGCTGGCTTAACAGGATAAAAGGTATACTGAATTTAGTGTCACAGGATCTGAGTTCGAATATTTGTTGAAAAAATAAGTTTCTAAGAACCAGTGAGACTAAAATCAAAGGAGGGATATTTGAAGATCATTAAATAAAAGAAATGATGCAAGATAAAGGAGCTGTTAGAAACAAACTACCAGCATATTTGCAGCTACATTTTTATGGCCACCAAGAACCAAAACAGTCAGAAACCATCAACCGAGGAGTTACTGAACAGGTTGGAATATATGAATATAAAAATATATTGATGTAGTATAAGAAATGATAAATATGAAGGATTCATAGAAACATGACTGACCAGAGTGAGAGGATAAATGAAGGTGGCAAAGGAGACATTAGGAAGACAGGTGAAAACCAGGTAAATATGGTACCTCTGATGCCTAGGGAGAGTGATTCCCAAAGTGGGTGCTACTGCCCCCTGGTGGATGTTGCAGCAATGCAGGGAGGGTGGTGATGGCCACAGGTGCATTTATCTTTCCTATTAATTGCTATTAAAATAAAAAAATTAATTTCCAGGGGGCTAAGTAATATTTTTTCTGGAAAGGGGGCAGTAGGCTAAAAAAGTTTGAGGACCACTGGAGTATCTGAAAGGAGGAGGCAGTGAGCACTATCATATAAGAAGTACAGTAGGATGAAAACAGATCAAAGACCATTGGGTATGGAGATTAGGAGGTCATTTGAGACAGTTTAAATAGCAGTGTCAGTACAGTGATGACAGAGACCAGATTAAAAGATATTAATAGGTCTTGTAGATTATGAGGCATCAAGTAGAGTTTTTTTTTTCCTTCAAGATGTTTTTGAAAAGGGAGGTAGTTTTGGAGCTAAATCAAGTAGCAAGGTAGGAGAAGGGTTTTTTTTTTCCAAAAAAAAAAAAAGGTGGAAGAGATATTAGCATTTTTGTAGGCAAACGAGGGCAAGAGAGAATATGGTATGGATGAAGGAGAAATACAGATAGAGGGAGGGCTATGAGATGGGGGAAGAGATCACTTTCAGTTTGAGGAGAGGGGTACATATCATGGGAGAAACAGCACAGGAACTGGGTCTTAAAGGAAGAGAACAAATAAAGATTTTTACAATCACCTGCAACAATACTCAATGGAGATTGATATGTAAACATCAAAACATGAATAGCATTTTGCTCTCACCTGGGTAGCTTCATTAGACAAACAAATCCTTCCAGGTCCATGTTTTCTTCCCACTAGGGACTGTGTTCTGCTGGCGGCAGTCATCTTCCCAGAGAAGAGATGGGGGGAATTGTGAGGAAATCATGAAACATTGTAAGCAATGACAAAGGCCTTAGACGTTCTCAAATGTTTAAACCCACAAGGTTGGCTTCATGAAGGCTGGCTGGAAACATCCATCTCAGGATTGCTGCTCAGCTATCTATACTTAGGAAAGAAATGGAAAGGAGATAACTAGGGCTTCAGATCCATGCTCAGGTGAACCCACTGTGTGCTGGTGTTGGGCCTAAAATTCACCCAGCCTACTAAACTATTTCTAGCCTGTTCAGTAAGCTGCTTCCTGGCCCCCACCTTGTTCAGTCTCCTGAAACCCCCAGCCCCAAATGTTTCCCAGCACGTAACTGTCTTCCTTATCTCCCCCCCGAGATAAGTTACAGATGCTCCCTGACCCTAACATCCCCCCTTGATGACATCTGAACATGAATGTTCCCAGACCCCCTTCTCCAGAAACCCTATAAAAACCCTTGGCTAAGAAATCCAAGGAGTCAGTCAGGCAAGCCTCTCTGCCTACTGATCCTAGCATTATTGCTAGTAAATAAATGAGCCTCTTCTTGAGTATTGCATTGTCAGTGTGATTTCTCTGGCCACAACTGAATCTGGGCCAGATATTAATATTTGGGTTCAACACTGGCTACTTTATTTCTGCCAGGCTGGGAGCAACTACTCCTCTTTTGGGTCTGTCCATTCTTTTAGATAAAGCTACTACTCTGCTATTATCTTGCTTTGGAATATGCTCTTCTAGCAAATAATAGTATTAAGGCTAGGATCTACAAAAACATCTTGGTTTCTGCATTAGTCTCTGAGAGGTTTCTACCTATGGAGCCATATAGAAGGTTACATAATAAAACAGCAAAGTAGGTAAGCCTCTGAAGTTTCCTCTTTCTCAGTGTGAAGATGGTATTAGAGTGCAAGGCAATATTTTCTCTAGTCAGCCCTTCAAACTTTCAGAGTACTGGACCTACAGCACTTCCTAGCTGTGTAACCCTGGACAAGTCAATTTACTTCTGCCTGCTTCCATTTTTTGAACTGTAAAATGGGGATACTAATTGCATCTCTCCCCTCCCCACCACACTCCGAAGAATCAAATGAGATAATATTTGTAAGGCATTTAGCAAAATGTTTGGCACATAGTAGGTGCTTAATAAATGTTTGCTTTCTTCTTTCTTCATAAATCAGGTGTTCTCATCCTGGGGTCTGGTTGATTAATAGATTTCAATTAGTAGATTTCTGGTGTTCTTTGACCTTAGAAGGAAAAATGACAATTTCATTTTCACTAACCTTTGGTTTCCTTTATAATTGTATATGTTTTATTTTATAAATTTAAAACCACCATTTTGATAAGGGACCCATAGGTTTCATCTGATTGACAAAAGGGCCAATGACAAAAACAAAGAGTTAAGATCCTTTGGTGATTGTTTTGGCAACTGAGGATTGATTAAGATGGAGAGATACTGAAGGGGGAAGATTATAATGATACAGGGGAGAGATGATAGAGGTCTCACCTTGGATAGTGACTACCTGAGTGGAAAGAATGTATCAAATGTAAAAAGCATTTCCCAGGTAGATTTGAAAGAACTTGGGATCCAAAATGGGCAAGGGACATGAATAGGCAATTTTCAGATAAAGAAATCAAAACTATCAATAAGAACATGAGAAAGTGTTCTAAATCTCTAATAATTAGAGAAATGTAAATCAAAATAATGCTGAGGTATGTTATCAAGAAAAAAAAAGGTAAATAATCTGAGTGGGTCAACAGGCAATTTGGGTGTGAGGAAGGATAAAGGGGATATTAAGTGATTATAAGGTGATTGGAGGAGGAATAAAGGTACGGGAAAGTATATAGGAGATAAAGGAAATCGGG
This sequence comes from Gracilinanus agilis, assembly GCF_016433145.1. Lineage (NCBI taxonomy): Eukaryota > Metazoa > Chordata > Mammalia > Didelphimorphia > Didelphidae > Gracilinanus > Gracilinanus agilis. The sequence continues at coordinate 194,677,959 of NC_058134.1, forward strand.
TATGTAGGAGAGGGCAGCTCAAACAGGTTTATTCCCAGAGGCTTGAGACAGAGAATACAGGGAGGAGCCTAGTAAGAAATGTTTAGGTTTTGGCTGGAGGGTTTCTCTTGCTAGTTTCTAAAGTCTCTTGAGGGAGGAGTTGAGAGGGCCCCTCCTTGCCAGTCAAACTCATGGCTGGAGAAGTATTGGGTAGGTAATTCCTGCCAAGATGGATGCCCCAGTTCTCACAAGAAATAAAAAGAAAATGATTCCTTCCCCCTTTAGCCCTTGTCTCAAATTTTCGATACAATGATTCGCCAGAGGCTTTGAGTAGGTAACAAGGGGATTTATTAATCTCAGGTTAGTCAGAGGGAAAGAGGTTCAGGATTTTCTAACTGCTGCTAGGGAGAGAGGTGATGGTGGGGGATGGGTCATGGAGAGGTTTAGACTGAGAGAGCCTGCTCTCCCAGTCAGGAGATTTGACTGCCTTTTAAGTAAAGTCCTTATTAAATCACTAAAACTAGGGGTAACTTATTTGAGGATATTCTACTTGTCTATAGAAACTAAAACCCACAATATTCAATCACCAAGCCCTCCCTTCCACCTAGGACCCAAAGGAAATTCAGGGGAAGGGAAGGGAATGTAGATGGAGAGATCAGGGAGAGGTCCTGAGAAATAAGATAGGTTTAAATTTCCCCAAGACAAATAAGCACAGGCCAAGGCTGAAGCAATTAGGCCAAAGCCAAGCCAAAAGGCCACAGCTAACAGGCTAAGCCAAAGCAAAGCCTCCAGTCATAGCGAAAGCCAGAAGGCAAAAGCCCTGTCAGTTGGAACTTCACCTCTATTTATAGTTTCAAGTTCCAACTGACTTTCTGAAGATTCCAAGATGTTTAATTGACTTTTTGTGACCATTAGAAATTACAGAAGCAAAAAGTTTCTGTTAGCCACCTTGCATTACAGGTATCACTTCACACCTAGCAGATTGGCTAAAATGATAGCAGGGGAGAGTGATTAATGTTGGAGGGGATGTGGCAAAATTGGGACATTAATGCATTGCTGGTGGAGTTGTGAACTGATCCAACCATTCGGGATGGCAATTTGGAACTATGCCCAAAGAGCTCTAAAAGACTGCCTGCCCTTTGATCCAACCATACCATTGCTGGGATTGTACCCCAAAGAGATCATAGATAAAAAGACTTGTACAAAAATACTTATAGGCAAACTTTTTGTGGTGGCAAAAAACTGGAAAACGAGGGCATGCCCTTCAATTGGGGAATGGCTGAACAAATTGTGGTATATGCTGGTGATGGAATACTATTGTGCTCAAAGGAATAATAAACTAGAGGAATTCCATGTGAACTGGAAAGACCTCCAGGAATTGATGCAGAGTGAAAGGAGCAGAGCCAGAACATTGTACACAGAGATGGATACACTATGGTAAAATAGAATGTAATAGACTTCTGTACCAGCAGCAATGCAATGACCCAGCACAATTCTGAGGGATTTATGGAAAAGAATGCTACCCACATTCAGAGGAAGAACTACAGAAGTGGAAACACAGAAGAAAAACAACTGCTTGAACACATGGTTTGATGCAGACATGATTGGGGATGTAGACTTGAAATGACCACACCAATGCAACTATCAATAATATGGAAATAGGTCTTGATAGATGACACATGTTAAAACCAGTGGAAAAACACGTTGGCTATTGGGGGGGGGGTTGGGGGAGTGAAGGGGAAAGTAAGAACATGAATCATGTAACCATGAAAAATTTTTCTAAAAAATAAAAAATTTTAAAAAAAGAAAGAAAGAACTTGGGATCCGATTGGACATGGAGGTGAGAGAGAAAGAAAATCAAGGATGACTCCAAGGTTATAATACTCTGGGTTTGGGAAGATGTTGGTAACCTCAATGTTAATAGGTTAGAACTTGGCACGGATGCTGTTGTTATACTAGGGTAGAGATAACTGACAGACAGTTGGAGATGGGAGAAGATCAGGAGAGATTACTGCTGAATATAAAGATCTGCATAGAAAAGATCATCGACTCAGGGAACTTGGGACATAAACAAAGATAATGGTGCATAGAGAGGGAAGAAAGCAAAAATATAATTGTCATTTACATCTTCACATAATCCATATTTCTATCCTGTAGAACTCCTTAGGACAGAACCTTCAGCCCTTTGTCTTAGAGGATCATATCATCATAAATGGGCAACTGGGTGTTGCACTGGATAGATCTAGAGTCAGGAAGACATATTCCTGAATTCAGATCTGGTCTTGGATCCTTCGTAGCTGTGTGACCCTAGGCAACTCACTTCACCGTATTTGCCTCAGTTTCCTCATTTGTAAAATGAGTTGGGGAAGGAAATGGCTAGCTAGTTCAGTATCTTTGCCAGGAAAATCCCAAATAAGGTCACAAAGAGTTAGATGCAACAACTAAATAATCACAAATCACCATAGATGTAAGATCTAGAAAGGTATCAGAGGACATTTAGTCCAACCTCCTTATTTTATTGATGAGAACACTAAGAAGAAACTCCTCAGCTAATTATTAGCCAAGTCAAGACCAAGGAACTGATCAGGATGGGAAAATAATATTGTTATATTTTGTAATATTGCTACAATTCTCTAGCTAAATGAATGGCCTAATTTAGGCCTAGAGACAGGCAGGTGGTACAGTAGATATGAATAGAGGGACTGGAGTCAGGGACACATTTGACCTTGGATGTCTACTAGTGATTTGCTAGTCAAGTGGACATGTCACTTAACCTCTGTCTGCCTCAACTTCCTCAGTTTTAAAATGGGGATGATCACCTACTTTCCAAAGTCATTATAAGGATCAAATGAGATACTATTTATAAAGTACTCATCATAGTGCCTGGAATATAGTAGGCATTTAATTAATGTTTGTTTCTTTAGACCCATGGTTATTTAGAACCCATTTGCAAAGCAAGACTTTTAACATGCTAAAATAAAAGCCTTTCAGTCTTTTATTTAATAGTCCTCAAAGAAAATGTTGGTGAGGGGAACAAGAACAATAAAAGTTAAAAACAAAGCACTGGGCTTGACTTAGAATTAAAGCTTTGGGTTTAAATATAGACTATGCCACTAACTTGCTGTATGACTTTGGGTAAGTCTCTTTTCTCCTCTGGGACTCAATTTCCTCATCTATCAAATGAAGTGTTCTGACTGGACAGTCTCTTAGGTGTCTTCCAACTCTGATGCCTTGAATTATAGCAACAATCTTATAGAAAATTAAGCCCAGTGACATTTTAAACAACTGAAACTTCATTGGAAGGACTCTTTGTGGAGAACTCTCTCTCCAGATCATAGCCAAACCATTCCCACCAGCTGCTGCAGAATTGAACAGTGATGGATAGGGAAATCTCTGCCAAAAGGAACTGTGAGCAAAAATATGCAAGGGAGACAATAAAAGATATTATAGTAAAGCACAATTCAAAAGCCCAAGGAAAGCAAAGAAAATTATATACTGCAGAGTGTGCTGAACTTGGCTACTTGAACAGCCTGGTATTTGTTTTGAAATTCTCTAAAATATAATTTCAGAGCAGGAGCCCTAGAGGCATTGAAACATGAGCTGATGATCACATTGGGGACTCCTCACCCACTTTCCTTAACTATTTAGAAAGCTCAAACATTCCTCTTTACAGAGCATTTCTTTTGACCTAAGTGGAGGCTCAGCTATTTGACAACCTCAGAGAAGGAAATTATTTCAGTCCTTAGGTGGGAAAGGAACTTCCAGCATCTCAAATATCATCTTGTCTATGCTGCCTGGAGTCAGCACAATAGAGCAAAAGTGGTGTTGGCTCTGGAGTCAGAGAGCTTGATTCAAAATCTTTCCTCTGATACTTCCCCTTTTCCTTTCCTCTCCACCTTCCTCTCTTCTCACCTATCTGCCCTTTCTTCTCCTCCCTTCATCCATAATGTTGGGCATCTTTTATCATCTAAATTTTAGAACTTCCCCAGATCCTAGAATGGTTTTTTGTAAACATTAGGTGCTTATCTAGAATGTTGCATATTAATTTAAACTTTCAAAAGATGAATTTAGATTGAAGAATTTCCTAAGTTTTGAAACAAAGTAATAGGCAATCCAAGAGTTTCATAAAATCTCCTTCCCTTAAAATCTTCTAATCTAGACTAGAAAGCCACTCTTCTACAATGGCCCAAGTGGAATCCTACTCTTGCTTAGAGAAAGAGTCATAGAACTAGAAGGAAATTCAAAGGTTATTGAATCTAACACTTCCATTTTGTAGATTAGGAAACTGAGGCCTAGGGAAAGCAAAGTGATTTGCCCAACATTATGGATGAAGGAAGGAGAAGAAATTTAATCAGAACTTTATTTATATGGTGGGAAATATAGGAAGTCCTGATTAAATAATTGTTAAATTTCCTATTAGTTCTAAATGCTCTGACCTGATGACATCCATATGATTACTTTTAATTGTATCATAAGTATATTAGAGAAGTAAAAGAATAGTATTTCATGAGGCCATTACTGATTAAGAATGGTAGGAAATTGAAAAAGATTTCCTGGAAAAGGTGGTAATTTTACTAGGTTTTAAAGGATGACTCCAGGAGAGTGGAGAAGGAAGGCTTCCACCCAAGGGAAGGGAGTGAGGCTCAAGAGCATTACCATGGTGGAGAAAGTATGTATGTGCCTACAGTTCCAGATAGGGACATCATAGTAGATTTAGTCTGGGGGGGGGGATTTGTTAATTGGGAGGTCATCTCTAAGAGAGAGCTGTGCTTTTATGGGCAGTATCATCCAGCAGGGGGAAAAAAAGATATGCAAGTTCCTAGGTCTATTTGGCACCCAGAATGATATATGCAAAGAGGGAGGGGAATATGGATCCAGGGACGATGACTTGGCACTGCTTTTTAGAGGTGCTGCTTCCATACCATATTGGTTTCTTCATGATTTAGTATTTCTAAAAGTGATATTCAGTACCAAAAAAGAGAAGATGAGACAAAAGTCACAAAAAGATTAAAAATAAATTGATCAGAAGAGAGAACTCGAACTTGGACTTCAGAGACTTTAACTCTATCAAGGAAATAAATATAATAATGAAGGAATAAAAAAGGTATATTTCATAGATTGGAAAATAAAATTCAGAATTGTCTGGAAGGGAAGATAAATGATGAACAAAACAAAGAAAAACTTCTTAGAAAGAGTCATAGTAAAATTACTAAAAATAAAAGATTGCATGCTGAGGACGGATTTCTAAAAAACTAAATACTTAATTGAATAGAGAAAGAGAAGGTACAAAGGAGGGGGAGAAATAGAATACGAAATATAATTTAAAAAGAAATAAAATAATAAAATCCAAGATCTTGGGCAAAGGAGGAAGCTTGTGGCAAGAGAATAGAATGAAAAGTGTTTAAACAAAATCAACCACAGGGACAAATTTCTAACTGAAAAGAAGAAGGAAACAGAGAGACACCAAAATTTATAGAGATATACACAAGTCTAGTAGACATAATTTCAAATGTGAATGGATTAAATTATCTAATAAAATGAAACTGACAGCATTGTTAAAGGATGATTCAGTCATTTTTCAGTTGTGTCTGACTTTGTGATTTCATTTAGGGTTTTCTTGGTAAAGATACTGGAATGGTTTGCCATTCCCCTTTCCAGCTCATTGGCCAGGGTCACACAGCTAATAAGTATATGAGGCTGAATTTGAACTCAGGAAGAAAAGTTTTTCTGACTCCAGGCCTACCATTTTATCCACTATACAACCTAGCTCGGTTGTTTATACATCCGTCTGTATTGAAAAAGGTACTAAGTACTTTGTGATACAGTTCTCTATGTAGCCTTTGATGCCTATGACTCAATACTTTCTTTCACAATATTCCTTAACACTGTCTCCTACAAAATAAACAAACTGAAAGTGATCCCTTCCTCATCTGATCTTGTAACATTTTGTATTGTTATTGTGTACTTACTTTGCTTTAACAAATATAATACTTATTTGTCCCTTTTTAATGCATTTTATTAGACTATAAGGTCCCTGTAGGCATAGATATTTTCTTTCCTTTTTATCTTGCCTAGAATTCAGCATAGTAGGCACCAAGGAAGAGTGGGTTGAATGTTGATGGAGCCTTATCTCTGGAGGCTACTGGTGGAGGAGAAAGTAGGGATGGACCATTCATTTAAAAAGCTTATGGGAAAGAGAGAGAGATGAAAAAAGCTTCCAAAGATCTAAATAGTCATTGTAATTATAATAGGTGAACTGAATTCCAAGATAGAGCAACGAAGGGATTTTTCTTCAGAAGTTTGAGACAAGTGGCTCTTGAGTTTGTCATGAGTGTGCAGAAAATTTGGATAAATGCAGATTTGGTAATCTTTGAATACTTGCAATGTTATTGTTCAAAACATATATACTCTTATGCAATGGCCTTGGAGATAGAACTAAATTCTTCCAGCAGAAGCATTTAATTCCAAACCATTTCACTGCAGTCTATAAAATATTTACATTGTTATTCTACATATACACATTGCTTATATCCCATCACATTTCTTTCCTCCTGATGTGATTTAAATAGATGGCCTGGAATTCTGACAATATATAACCCAAGCCAAATGATAGGAGAAAGGACAAAAGGATTATACAGTTTGAAAGTACTATGAGAGGTCATCAAGTCCATGCCCCTACCTCTTGATAGAGAAGTATCTAAATTACTGTAAATACCTGAGCATCTTTCCCATGTAATATCTAAATATTCCATTTCATTTAAAATATTTAATCAATCTTTCTCAGTTATCACCCAATCCTCAAAGGACATTTTAAAAAATCTCTCATAACTTCCTTATCTTATAATTAATATAATTCAATTCAATCAATTTTTATTGAATTCCTACTATACTCAATAAACTAAAAATAGGAAAAATTACATAGGCAGTTCTTAAGAAGCTTACAACCTTATTGGGCCAATAACACAAATATAGAAACAAGAATGCTATTAGATTAGTTAGAATGAAGTTAGGAAATGTCCAAACAAAGAGCTTTAGAAAATTGAAGGAGGGAAAAATCACTTTGAGTTGGAAAGGATTAGGGAAGGCATAAAAGAGAAATCTATGCTTTTCTAATCTTTATCCTTTTGCTAGAGCTTGATGCCACAAAGTGAAGGGAAACTGGGACCAGGGAAGTTTAGAAATGAAAGCCCCAGAGTAAAAGGTAAAGTTTTTTAAAAAAAAAAACTTATTATAATGTTTTATGTGATAGTACATGTACAACCCAGATCCAATTGCCTGCTCACGCTGGCAGGGGGAAGTAAAGGGAGGGAAGTTTGATCCTAAGACTTAGGAAAATTTGTGTGGAAATTTGTTATAACATGGATTAGCAATAAATAAATATTTATTTGTTTGTTTGTTTGTTAACCCTTACCTTCTGCGTTGGAATAGATACTGTGTATTGTTCCAAGGCAGAAGAGTGGTAAAGGCTAGGCAATGGGGGTTAAGTGACTTGCCCAGAGTCACACAGCTAGGAAGTATCTGAGGCCAGATTTGAACCTAGGACTTCCTGTTTCTAGGCCTGGCTCTCAATCCACTGAGCTACTCAGTTGCCTGCAATAAATATTTTTTTAAAGAAAAACTCATTATATAAAGGTATATGAAGAATGATGATGATGGCAAATATAATGAGGGTCGAGAACATTCAATTGGAGTACATTCTTTGGCAAGAGGCCTAAATTCAAAAAGTTTGCAAAGTGCTTTAACTATGTAATGGAGGAGATGAGTTCAGGGGGAAGTAAACATAGTCTGTTCTAGCTGGAGCACATGACATGAAGTGTTGAGCCTAAACACTTCAGGAAAAAGAAGGGGTTCAATGCTGAAGTGCTTGTTTATTTAGAATTAAGCAGGAAACCCTTGATCTTCTCCAATTCTCTCTCTCCACTTCTTCCCTTGAAGGAGAAGGGAGATAGTGGTCTTGGTGGATAGGCAACATGAAAAGATTAGCCACTGAGACCAGAGGACTGGCTAACTTCTCAATGATCCTAAAAGGGAGTGGCTTCCATCTTTGGGTCTTTCATCTCTCCAAAATGAGTACTTGTAAGATCCCTCACTGGGATTTCCTTTGAAGCAATTGGATCTATCCCTTTCCTCAGCAGCATGGAACCTGGGAGTATATGACAGTAGGTGTTTGTCTTCTCTAGGCATATTTAATATTGGATTTCTTCAATTGTTTCTTCATTGAGAACAGCAGTGATCCTGAGAGGGAGATTACCAACCTTGGAAGCAACCACCTGAGTTTGGAGATGGCAAGCTCAGTTCCTCAGCTGGTGATGGCTACATTTCAGGAGGAGCCTGACCACCTCTATAATATTCTTTGGAGAAAATGGCTATTGGAAGCCGGATGAGCACAATTGATTTTCCATAAGACGTAGACATGAGGACAACACAAAGCCAAGGTAGACAGAAAAGGGCAATTTAGCAGTGCCACTAACGGTTTCAGGCTTTAATGTTTTAACTCAGTATAATAGTTGCCATTTTGTTTTGTTTTGTTTTGGTCAATGCATACTTTTAGTCTTCAGAGTTAAGTATTTCTTTTGTATAGAGGAAATAAATAGGTGTCCTATTCCTGATTTACATTGTTTTTTTTTTTAAAAAACCCTTACCCTTTTGTCTTAGGATCAATATTATGTATTGGTTCTAAGGCAAAAAGAGTTATAAGGGCTAGATAATGGGGGCTAAGTGATTTGCCCAGGATCATACAACTAGGAAGTATCTGAAGTCAGGTTTGAACCTGGGACCTCTCTAGATTGTCTCTCTATCCACTGGGCCACCTTGATGCCCCTCTGATTTACATTGTAAATTAGAATCTGTTTATTCTTTCTTTTGTAGATATGCTATACATTTCTCCAGGATATAAATAGCCAGGGAGTTTGAGAAAAAGAGCCTGACCTTTCTCTCTGTAGGGGCTAGGATCTCCTAGAGTGTACATGGTTTATATTTGTGGGTCCAGAGCTGAGGATGGTTCCTTAATGGAGAAGAAGAGGACATAACTCCCAGATGGGACTAATATCAGTTCTAACTTACAGAGACAAATTATATTTCTAAGCTATTATCTGGCCCAAGTCATAATCAGTCATTATCACATTTGATCCTACATTAATAACTCACACTATAAGTGTTATTATTCTCATTTTAACAGAAAAACAAACAGGACTGAGAGAGGTTAAGTGATTTGCCCAGGGTCTCAGAACTAATAGTTTTTTTGAGGACAATAATTGTCTAAGCTTAAGTCTAACCAACTTTAATAAGAACTGAAGTAGAGGTAATGATAGGCTGGAAAATGTTTAAAAACTAGCTCTCAAAAATTGCATGTATGACACTTTAAAATTTAATCTCAGCTATTATTTAAAACCCTTAACTTCCATCTTAGAATCAATACTATGTACTAGTTCTAAGCCAGAAGAGTGGCAGGGCTAGGCAATGGGGGTTAAGTGAGTTGCCCAGGGTCACCCAGCTAAGAAGTGTCTGAGGTCAAATTTGAACCTAGAACTTCCCATTTCTAGGTCTGTTTCTATCCACTGAACCACTCAGCTGCCTCTAATCTCAATTATTGATATTTTTCCATCATTTTAAATCCAGAAATCAATAGCATAAAAAACCATTCCCTGATTCATAGTGCTTGCTGATTTCTAATGTATAGATACTCAGACTGAAAATTTAACAATTGGCTTCCATAAGTTTATTCAAGCTGGCCCCAGCACACTCCTAGGTAAAGACTGGATCTATCAGAGCCAGTTCATGGAAGAGATGGGGACCTTGAAAGAAGAGAATTTCAGTAGGTATAGATGTAGAGGGAGTATGTTTAATATAGGGGAGTGGCTTGTGCAAATGAATGGACCATTGAAAGATGGGATCAAGGAAGTAGTTTAATTTGTCTGAAATTTAGAGTATGTGAAAAAGATTAGGTAGAAAAAGATTGAAAAGACAAATTATATCTGGGTTGTGGAAGGTACTAAATGCCATACTAAGGAGTATTTATTTTATTTTGTAGGCTATGAATGTAGAACCTTTAAAGGTTTTGGACCAGGGTAATATTGCAGTCAGACTTGTGTATCAGGAAGATTATTTTGGCAGCCATGAGAAAATATTGTCAAAGACAAAACTAACTTAGAATGCAAAATCATTTGTATAACATAATGGAGTAGGATAGTAGAAGATTGTAAGTATTGTCTCATCAAACACTAAAAAGCAGGAGAGGGAAAAATGAATCTGCAAAAAGCTTGATATGAGCCTCAGTGAAGCTAGGTCATCCCAAGAGCAATGGAGATGAAACTGGATGTCAGCATTTCTATACACACTTTTTCTCTTCATTGGTGATGGTGGCACTGCTATGTGTGGACTTTAACTTCTCAGTCTCCAATGTGCCACATCCTCTGATAGTGATGAATGACTGGAGCAGATGAAATACATGCAGATGAAATCTGTGCTTGGAGGCACATATTTAAAAATATTGATCTTAGGTTTTTATGTTTTCTTAGAACATTTTGTTTCATATCCCATAATCATTTTCCACTAATATCCCTCTCTCTCTATAGATTCCTCTGCTATAATTCCATGAACAAAAATGAATAAGTAAAATTATCTAATACAGTGATAATAGTTGATAGAGAATGTAGCATTCTATACTAATAGTCTACCCACTCTGTACCTAGAAGAAAGTTCAGGCCATCTAGAACCGCTACCGATCATTGAATTTGCTCTGCATTTGATTGTCTTAGCTTTGTTTTGATTTACATTATTATGATCACTGAATATATTGTTTAGCTCATTCTTCTTTCTTCTGTATCAGTTCATAAAGGTCTTCATGTGTTTCCCTGAATTATTAATATCTAGTGGTCAGCCAGTGACTATTAAGTGCCTACTATGTGCCAGGCACTGTATTAAGCACTGAAGACACAAAAGGAGGCAAAAGACAGTCCCTGTCCTCAAGGAGTTTACAATCTAATGGGGGAGACAATAAGTAAATAAATATGTACACACAAGCTATATACAGGATAAATAGGAAACAAATGAGAGGGAAAGCATTAGGAAAAGTTCCTATAGAAAGAAGATAAGATTTTAGTTGGCACAAAAATCTCCAATTACATGCATATAATGCAGTTTGTTTAGCCATTTCCCAACTGTTGGTTAAAAAATCAAGAAGCAACTATCAAGTCCCAACTATGTTCCAGGAAAGGGAAGCTGTAGTGTAATGACTTGAGAATTGGATTCAGATTTGAAGATCTAGGTTCAAGTCTTGACTCTGACACATACTAGTTTCATGACCCTTGGTGCTCTGGAGAAATCTTAAAAAAAAAAGAAAAAGAAAAAAAAAGAAAGCTAAAAGTTTTGAGAATGTGCTGATTTGAAAATGTGCTGATTTACTAGATAGAGGAATCTTCCTCAATTGAGAGTTGCCTATATTAATGAAATCATAGGTCATACTCCAGGCCTTATGTTTCAGGTGCTGTCCAAGGTGCTGGGGAATATAATGACAAAAATCAAATAGTGTCTTCTCTAAAGGAACTTGCATTCTACTTGAAGCATGTAACATAAACACAAAATACATTTAAATAAATACAAAGCAAACAGGAGGAGTGCACTGACAACAGGAAAGACCTTTTGAAGAAGATGAGATTCTAGCTAAACCTTGAAGGGAACTAGGAACTCCAAAAGTTGAGAGAAGAAATGTCATTCCAGTTATAGAGATAGCCTGTGCAAGCTTGAGTTCAATAGACAAGCAGAGGATAGGATGGCATGTATAATGGGCCATTTTAGTTGGAACACAAAGTGTGTGAAGATAAGCAATGTCACTTAAATTTGGAAAGACAGAAGGAAGTAAGATTGTGAAAGTCTTTAAAAGCCAGTGAGGAGCTTGTATTTTATTCTAGAGACATAACAGAGGAGCTGAGGATTCTTAGAAAGGAAAGTGATATACTTAGACCTGTGTTTTATAAATATCAACTTCATTACAATGTATAAAAGGAATTGCAGAATGAAAAGAAACTATAAGCAGATATATTAATTACAAGTATAATGTCAAAATGCAAAGGATGATGAGATCTTGAGCTGGTATGGTTGTCATGTAAATGAAGAGAAGAGAAAACCAGTGTTCTTCCTTAGTTCTTTTTTTTAAAACCCTTATCTTCTGCCTTGGAACCAATGTATAGCTTGGAACCCCATTGCCTAGCCCTTACCACTCTTCTGCCTTGTATTGGTTCCAAGGCAGAAGAGTGGTAAAGGCTAGGCAATGGGGATTAAGTGACTTGCCCAGGATCACATAACTAGGAAGTGTCTGAGGTCAGATTTGAATCCATGACCTCTCATCTCTAGGCCTGGCTCTCAATCCACTGAGCCACCCAGCTGCCCTCTCTTCCTATGTTCTTGATACCTCCTCTGTGAGTTTACCTCTTTAAATCATCTACTTTCTATTTATAATCTTCAGTTTTTATGCCAATTCTTTGTTCATTGTCTACAAATAAGCTCAGATCTCCCTTATCCTTAAAAAACCTTTACATGACACTACCATCTCCTTAAACCATCACCCTATATTTCTCTTTCTTTTTGTTGTCAGACACCTAGAAAAAAATTTATCTATGCTCCTTCCCTCCAGTTCTTGACCTTATTACTTCTAAAACTAATGGTCTTTTCTTCAGACCTCTTCCTTCTTGGTCTTTCTGAAACTTTTGACAAGGTTGACAACTTTCTCCTCCTAGATACTCCTTTTTCCTTCCTTGGATCTTTGTATCTGTGTCCTCCTGATCCTCCATGGTTAGATTGTGTCCCACCCCTTTAATGTGGGTGTATCTCAGATTTTTGTCAGGAGCTTCTTCTCTTCTCTGTACATATTCCATCTCCTAATTATTCCATCAGCTCCCATGGATTCAGCTATCATTTCTATATAGGTGACTCTCTGATCTACATATCTAGTTCTCATCTCTCTTGAGCTCTCACTCTACTTCTTGAATTGCCTTTTGGACATTTCCACTGGGATACCCTACTGACATCTCAGATGTAACACTATCTTCCTCCCTCTTAATTCCTCCCAAACCCTCGCTTCAAAATTCCCTTTTTCTGTCACCACTTTCCTAGTCACTCATATTCATGACACAGGGATCCCTCTAACTTTTCACTATCACATACAATTAATTGCCAAGTCCTATTTATTGGACCTCCACAACATTTATTTTATTTGTCTCCTCTCCATCCATACGACCATTACTCCATTCTGAGTCCTTATCACATTTCACCTAGATTATTACAATAGACTCTTAATTGTTCTCCTTATATCCAGTGTCTCCCCATCTCTAATCCATCCATTACACTCCTGGTAAATTGATATTAGTAAAGCACAGGTCTAGCCATGCCACTGGCATGCTCAAGATGCTTCCCTTTTATTTATTTATTTTAAAGTATTTTTCCATTTTTACATGATTCATTTTCTTTCCCTCCCCTTGTCTCTCCCCCCTTCCAGAGCTGACAAGCAATTCCACTGGGCTGTACAAATGTTGTCACTTGACACCTATTTCTATATTATTTATTTTTGATATAGAGTGATTTTTAAAGCCTAAACCCCAAATTACATACCCATATATACATGGGATAAGTGATGTCATATGTTTTGCTTTTGCATTTCTATTCCCATAGTCCTTTCTCTCAATGTGGATAGCATTCTTTTACGTAAGTCCTTCAGGAGTGTCCTGGCTTGTTGCATTGCTACTAGTAGCAAAGTCCATTACACTGGACTTTTCCACAATATTTAATTTCTGTGTACAATGTTCTTCTGGTTCTGCTCATTTCACTCTGCATTGTTTCATTGAGGTTCTTCCAGTTCATATAGAAAGTTTTCAGATCATCAATCTTTACAGCACAATAGTATTCCATCACCATTATATATCACAGTTTGTTCAGCCAGTTGAGGGATACCCCCTCATTTTCCATTTTTTGCCATCAAAGAGCATGGCTATGAATATTTTTGTATAAGTATTTTTATTATATCTTTGGGGTACAAATACAGCAGTGGTATGGCTGGATCAAAGGGCAAGCAGTCTTTTAAGGCCCTTTGGGCATAGTTCCAAATTGCCTTCCAGAAAGGCTGGATTAATTCACAACTCGACCAGCAATGCATTAGTGTCCTTATTTTGCCACAACCCTTCCAACATTTATTATTTTTCTTTACTGTCATATTGGCCAATCTAGGTGTGAGGTGGTACCTCAGCATTGTTTTGATTTGCATTTCTCTTATTATGAGAGATTTAGAACACTTTTTCATGTGCTTACTGATAATTTTTATTTCTTTATCTGAAAACTGCCTATTCATGTCCCTTTACCATTTGTCTATTGGGGAATGGCTTGAATTTTTTGTACAATTGACTTAACTCCATATCAATTTGAGAAATGAGACCTTTATCAGAAGTTAATGTTATAAAATTTTTTCCCAATTTGTTGCTTCCCTTCTAATTTTGTTTGCATTGGTTTTGTTGTACAGAAGCTTTTAAATTTAATGTAATCAAAATTATTCATTTTACATTTTGTAGTGTTCTCTATCTCCTGCTTGGTGTTAAATTCCTTCCTTTCCCATAGATCTGACAGGTATATTATTCTATGTTCACCTAATTTGCTTATGATTTCCTTCTTTATATTTAAGTAATTTACCCACTCTGAGTTAATCTTCATTTAGGGGTGTAAGATTTTGATCTAAGCCTAATTTCTCCCATACTGTTTTCCAGTTTTCCTAAGATGCTTCCCTTTTTAACTTCCTATTGTCCCCAAATCAAATAGAAAATCCTTTGGTTATCATTTAATGTACTTCACAATCTGGCTCTAATTGATCTTTCCAGACTGATTATATGACTCCTTCTCAGACACTCTATATTCCAGCCAAACTGGATGTCTTGCTGCTACCTATATATGACATTCCTTCTTCTGCCTCTTCATTTTTCAAATACAGAGTCCACACCTGGTAAAACCATTTCAGTAGACTGACTAAACTAGGTTAAAGGTAACCAATAGACTTCAAACCTTCCAGTCAGTTAGAGGGATGTTTACCCCAATCATCTGAATATTTCCTCTGGTAGACAACAATAATTTCTTCCAGCAACCAAGAAGATGACTTTAGCAGGTATTGTGGAGCATTTAGAACCTGGTCACAAAAGGGCTTTGAAAGATTGTCTGCCCTTTGACCCAGCCATACCACTGCTGGGTTTATACTCCAATGAGATCATAGGGAAAAGGACTTGTACAAAAATATTTATAGCTGCATTCTTTGTGGTGGCAAAAAATTGGAAAATGAGGGGATGCCCTTTGATGGGGAATGGCTGAACAAAGTGTGCTATTTGTTGGTGATGGAATACTATTGTGCTGCAAGGAATAATGAATTAGAAGAATTCCATGTGAACTGGAATGACCTCCAGGAATTAATGCAGAGTGAAAGGAGCAGAACCAGGAGAACTTTATAACACAGAGGCTGATACACTGTGATACAATTAAATGTAACGGATTTCTCTACTAGAGCAATGCAATGATCCAGAACAATTCTGAGGGACTTATGAGAAAGAAAACTAGCCACATTCAGAGGAAGAACTGTGGGAGGAGAAACACAGAAGAAAAACAATTGCTTGAACACATGGGTTGATGGGAATATGAATGGGAATGTAGACTCTAAACAATCACCCTAGTGCAATTATCAATAATATGGAAATAGGTCTTGATCAGTGATACACGTAAAACCCAATGGAATTGCGCATTGGCTAAGGGGGAGATTTGGGGGAAGAGAAAGAACATGAATCATGTAACAATGGGAAAATATTCTTAATTAATTAATTAATTAAAATTTTTCAATTCAAACAAAGAAATATAAAAGTAGAACTTGGTCACAAAGGGAAGATGTCAAAGTCATTCATTGTAGCCTGGACCATCACCAGTCTTTCTGACTTTTGCTTGTCACTGGACTTCAATGACTCTGGAAGAAAGAGTGAGGTTCACAACTTTGTTCAAATCTGCTTCACTTAAATCTAATTCACTCTTAAGTCAAAATAT
Organism: Gracilinanus agilis; assembly: GCF_016433145.1. Classification (NCBI taxonomy): domain Eukaryota; kingdom Metazoa; phylum Chordata; class Mammalia; order Didelphimorphia; family Didelphidae; genus Gracilinanus; species Gracilinanus agilis. The sequence goes on from NC_058134.1 coordinate 194,693,994, forward strand.
CATCCTGTGATGTCATTAGTTAGTCCTCTTTGAAAATCAAGGATGACCAACAATAACAATTTGCATATGCTTCTCCCCTAAATAGAATTCTCTGTCATCACACCTCTGTCTAGTAAATTTACTAATTTCTTAATAGCCAAGGTCAAGGTGGCATGTTCTGCAGAAGGCCCTCCATGAGCTCCCCCAAGTTGTTAGTACTTTCCCTCCCATCCCTGAAATTACTTTGTATTTATTTTATTCTGACTTATGTACATATTGTTTCCCAAGAGTAGGATGTAAGGTCCTTGAGAGCAGGAACTATTGGTTTTTTTTCTTATATCCTTAACACCACTATAGTAAGGCACACATAGTAGATGCCCAATCAGTTCTTACTGAATTGAATTGAACAGAAGTGATGGTCCCTGAGAACCATCATGGCTTCATAAAGAATTCTAGTCAAACTTATCTTACTTCTCTTTTTGACAGGGTTGCTAGGCTAGTAGATCAGGAGGGTTTTGTCAATGCTGTTTACCTAGATTTTAGGTAAGATGAGAACTGCTTTTCTTTTCTTTGAAAGATGGAAAGATATGGTTCAAAATTCACTTCTACTACATATATTATTTTAGGCAAGTTAATTTAACTCCATGGGCCTCTGTTTCCTCATTTATTCAATGAGCAGATTGAACTAGATAAATTCTGAGGACCATTCTAGCTCTAGTTCAACAAACCTGCCATTCAATGGTCTCATGATCCCTGATTTCTTTTTGTGTAAACATGTATCCTAGTAAAATGTAAGCTTCTTGAGGGCAAGAATTATCTCATTGTTGAATTTGTGCCCCCAGTACCTAGCTTGGCACATAGTAGATGCTTAGTAAATGTTTTCTGATTGATAGTAAAGACCAGGTTCCTGTCTTTGTGGAGCTTACATTTGGGGGAGATACCACTTATGTCAACAATAATACAAAAATAGAACAAGAGAACTGAAAGAGGAGTATAAACAAAAGTTTAGGGGTGAGTTCTGCTGTTCTCTTATTGATCATGACATCTGAGAAGACATGGAACCTGAGAGGTAAGGGTCTGGTCTAATCATGGAGTCACAGACTAATAGAATCTCAAAGTGGAAAGGAACTTCAGAGGACATTAATCCGACTCAGAATTCCCTCCCTAACATACCTGGCAAGTCACCCTCCAGGTTTTGCTTGAATCCCTCCAGTCAGAAGAAACCTAGTACTTTCCCAAATACTCCTTTCCAGTTTTGTATAGATCTAAACAGTAGGAAGCTTTTCTTTAAATCAAAAGTAAATATGCCTCTACTACTTCCTTACACTGCTTTTAGTCCTACCCTTTGGGGTCAACTAGAAGAAGTCTATCCTTCTTCCATGTGTTGTTGTCCTCCAATTGTTTCAGTCATCCATGACTCTTCATCACCTTATTTGGGGTTTTCTAGGCAAATATGCTAGCATGGTTCGCTGTTCCCTTCTCCAGTTCATTTTACAGATGAGGAATACAAGGCCAACAAGGTTAAATGACTTGCCCAGGCTCACATAGCTAGTAAATGTCTGATAGGAGATTTGAACTCAGGAACATGAGTCTTCCTAACTCTATCTACTCACCTGGCTATCCTCTTCCAGGTGACATTCTCTAAAATATCTGAAAATAACTCTCATGTAAATCTTCTTGTTTCTAGACTAGATAGTCATGACTTCTATTAACTGATCTTTATGACATTAATTCCACTATTCTACTTACCCTCTACTAGATGCTGTCCAATTTACTAAAGGCTCTTCTAAACAGGGTACTCAAAACCTGATGTGATACTCCTACTATTTTTCTAGTCCACATCTCTCCATCTTTTTCAGAAGGATAGCTTGGGAGATTTTGTCAAATGTTTTTTAAACCTAGCTAAACTCTATACTTAAGGCATTCTTTAAATCTCGCTGGCTAGTAATCCAGTGGAAAAAGAGGAAATAATATTAGCCTGGTATGAGCTGTTTTGGATGAAGCCATGCTACCCTACCTCTTCATGATCACCTCATCTTTCTCTAGACTGAAGTTCTTTTAGGACTGCAATCCCCAAATGCTGAGTCAGCAAAACTATATCTGCTTTTGGCAGCCCAGACCAGGAAGACAGATAGATTTGGTGGGTATTCAATTCAACTGAACTCAACAAGCATTTATTAAGTGCCTCTGCTAAGGGACTGGGAATGCAAAGACAAATAGGACAAAGAGTCATGGAGCTCGCTTTCCGATGGGAGACAGACCATGAATTTCCAGGGGAATAACCTTAACTATATTTAATCTTTAGGAGAAGAATTCGAAACAAAACTGCTTAAACAAGGTGCCCAATTCTCTTTAATTTCAGAGCTCAAATGTTTGAATTTCCCTGCTAACCTGGATTTCCTTTGCTTGCAACATCATACAGTCCCTAATAGGACAACTACTGTTCTATGTAGTTGGGATGGAGGGAAATCCGGGCTTGAAAAGGATGGCATTTGGTCTAGTAGTTAAGACAGAGGAAAGAAGTACTTATATAAGATACCTCAGCATCCTCAAAAAGAATGCAGGGGTGTGAGTATTGGGGGAGGGAACACATAAATAAAAAAGCTTTAACTCTTTCTCTTCTAGTAACCGCTGAACTGCCACGATAACTGTCCAGAGAAACGTGGAATCCATTAGGCATCCTCTAAAGTGAGCCAAACAGAGAGGTTGGGGCCACTGACCTTGATCAAAGAGGTGGTAGTGTAGTGTAAGCAGAGGAAAAGGGGATGTTTGTGCGTGGGGGTGTTGGTGCCAGTGCACCAAGGAGAACCAATCATTGGAGACTCCCGCTTTCCCCTCCTGCTTCTTAAAAGCCTTAGCCGCAGCCCTAAAGAGCTAGAGTGTGCTCTCTGGCTTCCCTTCTGCTGCAGGTTTAGGCGCAGCGCCTACGGGGGCACAGCTGGCGCCGTGTGCCTTATGCGCCCAGGCTCCTCGTGCCAAGTACTGCGTCCTACCCCGCATCTCACCGCCTGGCGATTCCATGGGGGCGGCTTCCTGATTGGAGAAGTGGCAAGGGCGGCATGTGGCTCCGTGGGGGGCTGGGCTGGGCTGGGGTGGGGGATCTACAGGGAAAACGGCGCATCGAAAACGAGGGGGAAAGGGCAGTGGGGGTTTTCCCACTCTACAGATTTTAAGT
>NC_058134.1:194702147-194761997 GCF_016433145.1 Gracilinanus agilis
AAGTACTGTATTTAAGTGCATATGTTAGTCAAATGGGAACAATACTTTTTTTGGAGCTCAAAGCATGTTCTATTATTCCGCATCATGGCCTATTTGACTTATTTGACTAAGGTGTAACTTGAATTCATTAATGCATGATTTCAGTAAGAAAAAAATAAGCAAAAATTTTTAAAAAGTTTATGATCTGAAGGGCCCAAAAAAGTGAAGGGAGAGGGGGACTCAGTGAATTTTCCTGCCTTTGCTCAGGGAAATGTTTGGTTTTGTTTGTCCAGGTGTTGTCAGAAAGAGGATCAACTATTCCCATCCCTTAAAGGGAAAGCATATGGAAAAAAAAAAAAAAAGCTATCAAGTTATATATAGCAACACCTAAGAAACAGTATCCTCTATAGCTAAAGACAAAAACAAACAAAACAAAAAATGGTGCAATACTGCATGCTTTTTGGTGCATTCTTAGAATGTAAATGAAATTCTTTATCTAATGTGCGCATCCAAATTATAGATGATTTTTTTTTGCAGTTATGATTTGAGGTCTTTAGAGCCTTTGGTACTCCCTTTGAGAACTTACTGAAGAAAATCAATTTATTTAAATAGTTGCTTAGTGCCTTTATCCTGCACCCACTGAATTGCAGAAAGTGCCTCCATTAATACAGCTACAAAGTTAAAGGGGGGGGGGGAAGGGAGGAGTTGGGGCATCTTTTTTTTTTTTTAATTTTTCCACCCTCACCAACTTCCCTCCCTCATTGATCACTCCCCACCTCCAATCCCCTCTCCACCAACATGAGAAGACCACACCATATTGACTCCTGGAGAGAGAAGACCACAAGGATAATGATGTTCTGTGTCATCAGTGGACTTGTTTCCTTTGATAGTCCGATGTTGACAGTGACCTGAGGCCCGAGACCCAGCTTCAGACTGAACATGAACAATGGACTTAATTTCTTCTTTCCTCTTCTAAAAATGTGAGAGAAATGCTTTGGGATTTTGACTCCTGCCAGAGTCCCCATGAAGTTCTAGTGTCTCCTCAGATCATGTACAGGTTCTTTTCTCTTCCATGCCTCTCATATTCCCCTCCTACTCTTACTCCTCTGTTATTCTGGAATCCAGAATAACTCAGTAAATAACCTTTTCCATGACCTTCCCGCCTCAAGTCCTTTAGTTTTTTAGTTCACCCTTTTTTCTTTCTACTCTCATTTGTCTCTCCCTCTCCGCTCCCACCTCCATTAACTGAACACCTTACAACCTCTGCCCCAATCACCCACCTCAGAGAGAGTGGTGGTCTGCTTACGGACCAGCTAAAGGAAGGAAATGCGTAGGTCCTTGGATACAAACAGCTGTCACTTAACTGAGAGGCACTCAAAAATCTTTAAGGACACACAGGTGGGGATGGAGCTTCCTTTTGAATTTAGCATGAGGCTGCCTGCTGCTGACCACTTCCTTCTCCTGTCCTGCTTTGTATAGGGATCTTTTCCCATCCTCTCTCCCTTCTTCCCTTCCCACCTCTCTAGGCAGTATAATAAGGCACTTAACACAATATAATTGTGCACAAGGCTTACTTGCTAAGCTAAGCGAAATAATTTAGACATTTTCTTTGCTTGTGTGGCTTCTATGAGCCTGAAGGATGGCTACAGACAGACACACCCTATATGAAGAGGGACTGAAAGACCGTGACCTTCCTGTGATAACTGGAAGGCACCTGACCATAGGACGAGAAACCTCTCCAGAATGAGCCTGTGGTGCTTCCTCCCACTCTTCCCCTTTCCCTAACAGCCATTCATCTCTGTCCCCTCAATCCCTCCCCTTCCCCCTAGAACTCCCTGTTTAGGGGAGGAAAAAAGCCACCCTAAAAAAACAACTACAAAACAACCAAGAATGTTCTAAAACTTCATCTCCACTCAGAGGTCTAGAACGCACAACTTCCTGTATTCAACTGCACTCAGTCAACAGCAATAATCCATTCAGTGCTGTGGGATGAATTCTGAAAGGACCAGAAAATAGGACCAAAGCAGATGAGACTGACTGGCTACTAGATGTCTCTAGTAGCATGAACCTTTCACCTTAGCCTGTCCACTGGACTGATGACTCTCTGCATGTGTTAGAGGAGAAAGAGCTGTATGTGGATGGGCCTGTTGACAAGGGTTCGGGGTGAGTTCTAAAGAGTTTGGGGTGGTATGGGGAGTCTGAATGTCCCTTACCCATTCTTAATTCATTTCCAGAATTCAACAAGGATGGCTTACAGGGATTATTTTGTGTAGTATAGGCATGCAAAGTTTGACAAAAAGCTCTTATTCCTTGCACTACAACAGGGCTGAAATGTATTTGTAGACCTGAAGGTGCACTTAACACAGCTGCCTGTTAAGGAATTTAACCAATACCCTCTGGCTTATTTCTTTCTTTTCTTTTCTTCTTGACTGGCTTTTGTCTTTTTTCCTTTTCTTCCCCAGAGACTGATATAGCTCTGAAAATTGGTTTTTCTCTTGGGGGAGAAAATTTCAGAAGTGCTGATATGCACAAATCAGTTCTTCTAGAATTTAGGGGCCCTAGTTTAATAGGGTGAAATGTTGGTCCCTGCCAGTGATGTTAGTGTACCAAGAAGCTCTGAAAGGAGCTAACTTAACTCAACAGATTTGAAGTGACCAAAGAAATTAAATCACCTCTGTCCTTGAATGTGTAGAAGGCAGATTATAGCCATAAACCTTTCTGTTATTTTTTCACTTGCTGTCACACACACACACACACACACACACACACACACACACACACACACACNTTCACTTGCTCACACACACACACACACACACACACACACACACACACACACACACACACAAGTTGATGTTATTAAATCAGTCATTCAGTTCCTTGGTAGTGGGTTAGCCCAGTGATACCAAGTTAAGCAGCAGCAGTTTCTTGAAGTCATGGCTAATGGACAATCATTTCCTTAAAAAAGGAGTTCGTACAGATGGTTTAGTTCCCATTACAGTAGAGCTGAAGCACAAAGGGAAATTACCATCCTAACTCACTTAGAAATAATAGTCATCAGACAATAAGTGAGGGATGTGTTTCCCCAAGTAGAATTTCCATTCCACTGCAAGAGTAAGGGCCTCCTTTATTTCATGCACCACATTCAGATTTTTCCAAATAAGAAAAAACACTTCTGAAAGGGGCAGGAAATAAAGGTCCTAACCCATTCCCCATTTGTTGTGAGAGAACTTGACACATACACTTATAATTTTAACCTCTTGTTTGGCCGATAGATAACTCAGTTGGATAAAACGGAAAGAATGAAAGAAAGTCTGAGCAGAAGGCGATTCTCCTTTCTCTTCCAGGAATGGCATATTCTTGGGAGTGGTGAGAATTGGTGGGTGGTAACCAGCCATTGTACAATTTGTTAGGAAGAAGGGGATTGCCAAACAATCAGTCTGAACTTTTTAAAGCAGGCAACTAAACCGTGAAGTGTTTGCTATGTCAGGCCTGCTTTTAAATTAAAAATAAACATGAAATCAGGTATAATCATCATTGGTTGGTGGCATCAGGAAGTAGATTCCCATCTGCCATTCAGACTGTTTTGCTCATCTTTATGTCATTGAACTTTGAGGTATATGTAAAATTTCTCTTCCTCATCACTCAGGCAAGCTACAGAGAAATTTACACACTTCATTTTGCAAAGAAGCAAATCATGTGTTAATTAGATATAATTCCTCATCTACCTTGAAGGAGTTTCAAGGTTTAGGGTTTTGGTTTGAAACCCTAAATCTTTATTTAATATATAAGTATTTAGAATCAGAAACCATCTTTTCACACAGGTAAAACTGCTATAGATTTCCCTGGGAGAGCCAGGATATCCAACAGGGTTATTGGCCCCAATTGCAGGGCCACTTTAATTGGGAAGTTACTTGGGTTTTCCAAGATACGGAATGAAAATGCAGTGAAAGAGGTTTTGTATTAGCAAAAACCAAAACTAAGACCCTTGAAACAATAAACAGGGGTAGGAGATTGGGAGAGGTGGGAAAGTTGGTGGGAGATGGGGTGATAGGGAGGGATGAAATCCCATGCATAATATGCCAGCTGAAAAGTTTTTCCTTTCCATGAACATGCAGAAGCACTTTTATTCTCTAATGTACTGTTTGGAAATCATGTATTCAACAGCTGCAGGTAGATAATATGGGCTGTATATGACATACCTCTGGTTTTAAAAATAAAGTATTAATCACCAAGGTTAAAATAGAAAACGAATAGTATTAATTTAAAGTGCACCATCAGGGCAACAAACCATTGAAGCCGACAAAGCAGTATTTTGCTTCCTGAGTTTGCAAATTGCTAGCCTCATTTTCAGGTTACTGCTCATTTTCCCCTGTCCTCATAAAGCTTTTTGATTGGTCAGTTAGAGGACATTGAATGTTATGAGTTGAGAGTCTAACTGAAGTGCATAGTTTTCATCTATGCAATTTTCCTCGCTTCTGTCACTTTATTATCTGTTCATACTTGGCATCAATTAAAGATAATTTTTAAGGATCTTACCCTGGAGCATCTCGACTTATTATTTGTCTGGAGTCCAGTTTATCTCTTTGGGATACGTAGCTCATTATGGACACTTATTGATGGGTTCGACACAGAATCGTGAAGCATCCTTGTTCCCTTGGGTTTCTGCCGAGTGGTGAACACCTTTGAGGTTGAAGAAAGGCACCCAATTGATTGTAAGATTCTTCTTAGGCTGAATCCAACCAGCAACTGGCCTGCCAAAACAATAGGGGAACCAAACCTGGTGAGTGAGAAAGGAAATGTGGCCCAAGCAAGTCTATAGTCGATGCTCTTTTCTTACGTGCTGTTGGGAATATATACTTACCGTTTGCTGTTGCCATTGTTTTGAGTTTATGGGTTAAGCAATGTTGTGGGGATCTGAAATAACTAATGTAAGACGGCTATGGATTGATGTCAGGTGGTCCAAGGCAAATGAGTTCTCATAAGAATGTGTGGAAGGACAGGGTGATGTGTTAGCTATTTCTTTCATGATAGTTTTTTTTCCCCCTTTTGATGGGTCATGAACTTGGTGTGACTTTTCCTAACCATCAGTGGTGGAGGGGATGACATTTCTTTTTGGTTGATTCCTAGACTGAGAGGTTGTTTCAATTGCTTCTTGGTGAGGGCTCCATTTTCTCCTTCTTGTTATGTGTTCTAGCTCATTTATAAAGATGGAAGTAAAGCGTTTAGGAGCTGTGTGTCTAGAACAAGTCCCATGACGAGCATTTGTATGTCCAGTGTAAACCAGACATGTTTTCGTTGTGATATATGGGGGGTGGGCAGGGAAGTCAACGATATCTGTTTTTCTCCCTCTCTCTCAAAGCAATGAGAATAGCAAGGCCCTAGAAGCTTAATTTAGGAACTCACCTTCCACTTTGATGCCTGGACTTTCAGGTGTCACTGGGGTGCAGGCCAGATGAACAGTAAATAGTAGTGTAGAGGAAGGACCATAAGGATGGGTGTGAATTTTTCTGAGATTCAGCCTAAGTGCAAAACCTTCATAAAACAGCTGCAGCCAGAACCAAATAACTACCAGGGCCAAGGCTGGGGAGGGAGCCAATAGCTTTGCAGCTTACCCAGCTTTGAAGGGGAAAAGAAGCCAAGCTAACTTTAAAGCAATGTAACCTTTGGAGCTGAGAACAAGGAAGGGATGTAATTTGGTCTCTGAGGGCTAAGTTATAAGACGAAAAGGATCCTGGTGACTACTTATAATCAACTGAGAGCTTAACTAGAAATCAATCTAAAGAGGGAGATGATTTGATGGGAAAGGATGTGTTGCAACTATAAGATCAACTACAGGGTTGAGAAAGCATATTAGGGGTTTTACAGTCAGGAAAAAACCCTTTGGACCAACTCAGCCACCTGACCTTTCCAGAAAGTGGGATGCTGAAAATGTTAGACTTGCTTCAATATTTCTCTCTTATTTTGGTGCTGAGAGAGGGTGGTTAATCTGGGGCTTTCTTTTAGACAAAAACCCCAATAATTATCTCTGTATCTCTTCTCACTTCCCCTTTTCTCAGTCTTTTTTGACTCAGTTCCTTTCTTCAGACATCCTCCTTAAGTTTCAGGTAATTTAATCAGAGATGGCCAACCCCACCCCCCAAAAAGGGGGAAGTGTTCCAAGATTGTTTGGGGTCTTCTCACTCTCTTTTTTAGCATGCCCTCTCCCCTGAGACCCCTGCTACCCTTACTCATGTAGGGGAGCAGAGAAATTTGATAATTTCATTGACCTGAAGAGTTAGAACTCACATTGTTGTTATTAAGAATCAGCAGCTCTTCATCAAACTCCGATTGTGTATCAATTCATCTTTGGGGATGTATATAAAAGAGTGAGAGACAGTGGAATATAAGCTCCAAGAGCTTGGGTTGGGGTATAGATACCACTCCATCTCCTAGTATGTGTATGCCTGTGTACTGTTGTTGTTAAGTCCTTTCAGTTGTGTTCAACTCTTCATGACCTCATTTAGGATTTTCTTGGCAAAGATGTTAGAGTAGTTTGCCATTTCCTTCTCCAGTCCATTTCAGAGCTGAGGAAACTGAGGCAAAGGTTTAGTGACTTGCCCAGGGTCACACAGCTAGTAAGTACCTGAGGCTAGATTTGAACTCAGTTCTTCCTGATTCAGGCCCTGCATTCTATCCACTACATCGCTTACCTGCTGCATCCCTCCATCCTACCACCCTCACCCCGCCCCCCAACATAGACACATGCTCAATATCAACATGCTCACAGATAAGCAACTAAAGGATATATAGAAATAAATATGGAATGATATGGGGGTGAACAAAACTGGAGGAATCAGAAAAGGCTTTCTGAAGGAGATGGCACTTGAACTATACCTTCAAGGGAACTAAGGCCTCCCTGAGGTGGAGGTAAGGTGACAGGGAGAATTCCACGAATGGAGAAGAGCTTTTATAAAAATATGGAAATAGAAAATGGATTAGCATGTACTGAGGAAAACAAGGAATATGATTTAATTGGAGTGGAAAGAGCCTGAGGGGAAAGAATGCATATTCAGCCTGGAAGGATAATCTGGACCCAGTTTTCAAAAGGGGTTAATATCAAACAAAGGAGTTTGGATTTTGTCTTTAAGGCAATGGGGAATCCGTGAAGCTTTTTGAGCAGGGGGTGACATGATGGTCAGATTATTAAAAATATAAATTTGGCAGCTGTATAGAAATGGATTTAAGAGGAAAGAATCAGGAAGCATGGAGGCCTTGGGGAGAGGTGATGAGTTCCTTGACTAGGTTAGAGCAGGTGAGTTTGAGAAAAGAGTGTGTATTCAAGAGATACTGAAGAAGTATACTTGAAAATCCTTAAAGCTGATTGGATATGGGAGTTGAGCTGTGAATCTGGGTGGCTGGAAGAACGTTGGTTCCCTTTATAAAAATAGGGAAATGAGTTTAGAAGGCAAGATGATGAGTTATATTTTGGACATGTTGAATTGTAGATACCTATCAGAAGTCCAGATCTACATGTCTAGCAAGCAGTTACAGATGCAGGACTGGAGTACAGGAGATATTTGATTCAGTTCAATTTTTTCAGTCAGTTAAACTTTTATTAAATGACTACTATGCGCCAGCCAGGCTCAATGCTAAGGACACAAAAAGAGGCAAATTACAGATCCCATCCTCAAGGAGCTTAAGATCAAATGAGAGAGAAAATGTTTAAATGAATATAGACAAAGCAAGCTTATATACCGGATAAGTGGAAAATAACAGGGCAAAGGCACTGGAATTAAGAAAAGTTGGGGAAGACAATGTAGGAGGTGGGATTTTAATTGGGATGTAAAGGAAGCCAAAAAAGTCAGTAGAAAAGATGAAAATTGGAAATGTAGGTGATAACTAAATCCAAGATGGCTTCTAAGGTCATTAAAAGAAAAAGAGAAAGAAGAGAAGAGAGTCTGGAATTTCTTACTTTCTTTTCCTTTCTTTGTTTCTTTTCTAAGAAGAGCTATTAGGACTAGGCAATTGGGATTAAGTGACTTGCCCAGGGTCACACAGCTAGGAAGTGTCTGAGGTCACATTTGAACCCAGGTCCCTCTTGACTCCAGGACCAATACTCTATCCAATATACTACCTAATTGTCCCCCAGAATATTTTTAAAGGACATTGAAGTTTGGTCAGATATATAGGAAGAGAACTATGATAGCTGTGTCACAAATACTCAGAAAGAAAATAGTATAGAAGACAGAGCAGTCAACCGTGTCATGGACTATGGGGAGGTCAGGAAAGGTGAATGCTGGACTCATTAAAAAATCACTTTGGGGGCAAGAAGACAGCTCAGTGGATTGAGAGCCAACTTGGAGATGAGAGGTCCTGGGTTCAAATGTGGCCTCAGATACTTCCTAACTGTGTCACTTAATCTCAATTGCCTATCCCTTACTGCTCTTCTGCTATGATACCGATACTTAGTATGGATTCTAAGACAGAAGATGAGGATTTTTTTTAAGAGAGAAAGAGATGACTATTAACTTTGGAGTCAGTGGTTTCAGTCAATTCTGAACCAGATTACTAGAAATTGAGAAGTAAGTGAAAAGTAGAAAGTGGAGGCAATGAGCATACACATATCCTCTCCTCCTCTATCTCCCCCCAAGTTAGATTATGAAAGAGAAGAGAGATATACGGTAATGTCTTAAGGGGATGTTGGTATTAGGCCATAATTTTTTTTTTCAGAATAGGGGGCCATAGGTATGCTTGAAGGCGGCAAGAAAATCAGAAGATATAGTTAATAATGAAAGATAATTGCCATTATCAGTAATGCTTACTATAATCATTATTGTGATTGTATTAATTTGGAAAGTGTTTGGTAATTTTCAACATACTTCACATACTTTGTCTCATTTGATCTTCACAGCCCTTTAAGATAGTAAAGGCAGGACAAAGAATACTCTATTTTGTCTTTACAATTGTGGAAAGTGAGGCTCAATCAATAATTTTTTATTAAGTACCTGTTTGTGCCAGGCAATGTGTCATGTGTTGCGGAGAAAAATAAAATACCTAAAACAATCTCTATTGATGAGGAGCTCAAATTTTAATGGAAAAATAACAGAGAAACTTATATAAACACAAAGGGAATAAATTCTAAAAAAATACAAACTAGTTAAATACAGGGTATATTGAGAGGGAGGGAGCTAGCAATTGAGGGGATTCAGAAAGACTTCACATAGAAGGTGAACCTATGGGCTACAGCTAGAAGGAAGAGAGCAATTCTATGAGATGTGGGTAAAGATATGTGGAAGAGGGGAGTGAAATCAGTTCCAGGCATGGGGGACAGCAAGTGCAAAGACTGAAATTGGAGTGCCAGGTGAGAAAAATAGAAACAAAGCCCACTCATAGGGAATAAAGCGTGTGGGAGGAGGAATAATGAACAGTGAGTCTAAAAAGATAGATAGAGGCTAAGTTGTGAAGGCATTCAAAGGCTAAACACGAGATTTTATCCTTGATTCTAAAGGTAATAAGAAGTTACTGGAATTTATTGAATAATTGGGCCATGTGGCCAAATTCATGCTTGGGGGAAAATCTTTTGGAATCAGAATGGAGGATGGACTGAAGTTTGGAGAGATTTGAGGGAGGGAGTTCAATTAGAAATAATCCAAGAAAGAGGTGATGGAAGCTTCAACTAAGATGGTAACCCTGTGAGTGGAGAGGAGTCATATGCAAGAGATGTGGTAGAGGTAGAAATCACAAGATTTTGCATCTGATTTGTTATGTGGAATGAGGAAGAGTGAAGAGTTGAGGCTAGCACCACATATATGAATTTGGAAAGGAGGGTGGTGCCTTTGACCAAAACAGGGAAATTTGGAAGAGGGATGGTTATGAAGGAAAACATAATGAATTTTGTTTTGGATATGTTGAGTTTGAGATGCCTCCAAGACTTTCCTTTCACTTTGAAGTTTTCAATAGGTAATTGATATTACTAGATTGAACCTCAGGGAATTTATAGATCTGGGAGTCATTAGCATAAAAGTGATATTTAAATCCATTTGGATTGATGAGGTGACTGAGTGAAAGAAGAGAGAGAGACAGACAGACAGAGACACAGAGAGACAGATAGAGATACAGAGAGACAGAGATAGAGACCCAGAGTCCCAGACATGGAGAGAGACATATGTATGTATGTATATATGTAGAAACAGAGAGAGAGAGACAGATCTCTATCTAAATATATGGAAAGAGACAGAGAGACATACAGAGAAAAACATGGGATGGGAGAGAGTTTGGCTCATGAACCAGCAAAAGATTCTGAGAATGAGTAATTAGAAAGATAGGGGAAGATCAAAGAAGTAATGTCATGAAAACCCAGAGATAGAGGATAGAGTATCCATGAAGAGAGGGTAGTTGACAATGCCAAATGCAACAGATGAATCAAAAAGAATAATGATTAGTAAAGAGGATGTGGGTTCAAATCTGACCCCAGGTACTTGCTATCTGTGTGACTCTGGACAAGTTGCTTAAGACCCATTGCTTAGCCCTTGTTGCTCTTTGGTTTTAGAACTGATACTAAGACAAAAGGTAAAGGTGTAAAAAAAAGAAAAAGAATGACTATGAAAGATAATCAGATATAGAAATTAAGAAATGATTGGCAATTTCAGTCAAATGATGATATCAGAAGGCAGATTGCGAAGGGCTGAGGAATGAGAGGAAAAGAAGAGGAGGCTGCAAGTGTAGACAACTTTTTCTAGGAGTTTCTATAAGAAGGAGAAGAAACTTAAAGGATGATACTTTGAGTGAAAGGCAGAGTCTAGTGAAACATTTTTTTAAGGGAGGGGGAGATTTGGGCATGAAAAGTAAAGTGACTGACAGTGCCATTGAGGCTAATAAATGATAGTCTCAAGATTAGAAGCCAGGTCTCCTGACTCCTAATTCAATGCTTTCTCCATCGGGCCCTTAAACTTAATGTGCCCCTCCTCAACAAGAGGAATATCTATTTTAAGAGAGTATTTGTAGGGCCAGAGCAAGCTTACCTCATGGGAATGAATCACTAATATTAGCATTTGAGACATTGATAGTGGAGATAGCTTTAAGCTGGGATGGGAGCTTCCTGTGGTTCACTCATTTCAGTTACATCCAACTCTTTATGACCCCATTTAGATTTTCTGGCAAAGATACTGGAGAGGCTTGCCATTTCCTTCTCCAGCTCATTTTAGAAATGAGGAACTGAGGCAAACCCAGTGAGGTGATTTCCCCAGGTCACATAACTAATAAGCATTTGAGATTGGATTTGATCTCACTCTATCCACTGTTAGGATCAAGTGAGATAATATTTAGAAGAGACAATATTTTGAATACAAATGAAATAATATTTAGATACATGGAGGCATTTAATAAATGCTTATTCCTTCTCCTTTTCCTATCTCTATTTTATACGTATCTGTGTTTGTATATATCATTCCCTCCATTAGAAGGTGAGAGATCCTGAGGGCAGAAACTCTTTTTGCCTTTACATTGTGTGTGTGTGGGGGGGTATTAGTGAAGTGTCTGGGACATGACAAATGACACAGATTGGCAATATGACATTAGACAAGTCACTTAAACTTTTAGTGACTCAGGAACCTTTGTTAGCTGATCTAAATTACAGAATAGTTACACATGGGCCTCAGTTGAGTGAATTTCCTCAGTGGAAGGTCCCTACACCGGTATGATCACAAATCTGGGTCAAAAAGAGAGAAAGCAAGAAAGAAAATTTGTTAGGTAGGAATCCTTGAAACCAAATACTTTTTTGGAGACAACAATCAGGAGGTGGGCAGATTCTGGGACGTATTGTCAAATGTATATCAAATATATTTGGTGTGGGGAGCTTGTGTTTGCATACATATGTATGGCATAGTCTCATTTCAGAAGTTTGGGATTAAATGTGTTTTTTAGGAACATTTCCAAAGGGGCTAAGCAGAATTCAATTTGGGTTTTTCAGAATTTGAATCAGAAGATGATCAATGAATAGCATATTGGGCTCCAGATAATTCTGTTTTGAGGCTGGGCCAAGTCTAACCTTAATAAAAAATTCTCACCTCATATTGCATTCAATTAGTAGTGTTTGGAAATGAAAGATACTTTAATTAGACCAACAGTGCCCAGTGCCCTTTACTATGCGTTCTACACAATGTAGTCATTTGGTTGGGGGTAGAAAAGAAGTAATTATGCTTTATTTGAATTTCAAAAGGAAGCTTTCTGTGACTGGCAAGATTAATGTTAGGGTTTGTTCTCCCTTACCCAGGCAAAACTTCCTCTAGAGCGGGATACAGCAGTGCCTATGACATTCTCAAATGATGGGTCCCTAAAACTGTATTTTTTTTTCAATTAGCTACATAAGTTACAAGATTGTTATTAAATGAGAACCTTTTGTTGGCAGTGGTGATGTTTAATGATGATGAAAACATACATTTATTTTAGTATATAATGAGTATGTTGAGAGGCAGCTTGGCTTAAGGGACAGAGTGTTTCCTCAGACTTGAATGCAAGTCCCACTTCTGACACCTTCTGGCTATGTGACTCCTGGACAAATCACTTAAACTGTCAGTGCTCCAACCAACTCTCTGAGTGTTGCAGAACGATTACCTGTTTCCACTGGTTGAAAGTATGTCTTCAGCAGGAATTTCCTTCACCAATGAAATTGTAGAGCAAAAACAAATAAAAAACTTGTTTTCGATGTTCTTAACTTTGACAAAAAATGTTTAACTTTCTATGTATGGAAATAATTTCATATTATGTAGAATAAGAATGCAGCGACCAGTTAACAGTAGCAAGTGAATACGTGAAGAAATGTTATAAGTATTGAAACAATTTATCTGGAAGAAATCTTTTAAGTGACTTTAATAACAGTCTATGAGAATGTTACATTTTATGCTATGTTACATTTAGAAGAAATAGGGCAAAATGAACCATGTAAGCGCTCTAAAGACAGGAAGGAGGCTCTGGGGTGTGTGTGTGTGTGTGTGTGTGTGTGTGTGTGTGTGTGTGTGTGTGTGTGTGTGATTTACTGGCTCTTGAGATCTATGATGAACCACAGATTCAACATACAGTATTGGTTCATATCATCTCCTACCTGGACTATTACGATAGCCTCTTAAATAGTCTCCTTGCCTCAGCTCTCTCCCCAGGCTAATCCATTCTCCACTCAGTTGCCAACATGACTTTTCTAAAAAATGTAGTTCTGACCATGTCACTTCCCTTCTTCTATTGCACCATCCCCTTTGACCCAGTGAGCCTCAGTGGCTTCCTAGAACCCCCAGAATCAAATATAAAATTCTCTTTTTGGAACTTAATGCTCTTCATAATCTGACTGCTTCCTAACTTTCCAGTTTTACATGCTTATTTCTCTCTATGAACTCTACAAACCAATGATTCTGACCTATTTGAGATTCCTCAAAAATATCACTCCAACCTTCCATTTCCGTATGCTTGTACTGGTTTTCTCCTATACGTAGAATATTCTTTCCCTTCACCTTTCCTCTTGCTTTTCCTGACTTCCTGAAAGAGTTAGCTCAAAGTGGATCTTCTGTATAAAGCTTTTCCCAGTTCCCTTAGCTCCTGGATCTTGCCTCCCATCTACTCTCTACATATCATGTTTCCTCCTGTAAGGTTCTTAGTGGTTGGACTATTTTTTTTTCTTCCTTTCTTTCTATCCCTGACCTTTATTTTAACACTTAGCACATAGTGTATTCTTTTTTTTTTTAAACCCTTGTACTTCAGTGTATTGTCTCATAGGTGGAAGATTGGTAAGGGTGGGCAATGGGGGTCAAGTGACTTGCCCAGGGTCACACAGCTGGGAAGTGGCTGAGGCCGGGTTTGAACCTAGGACCTCCTGTCTCTAGGCTTGACTCTCACTCCACTGAGCTACCCAGCTGCCCCTAGTGTATTCTTAATAAATACTTGTTGACTTGATTTTATGAGCTTAAGTCATCAATCTATCAAAAATGGTAGGTAGATGAAGAAATATGCAGTGTGTGTGTGTGTGTGTGTGTGTGTGTGTGTGTGTGTGTGTGTGTGTGTTGATCTTCTCTTGGCTGCCTTTTAAAAAATGTTTATGAGCTCTGAGACTTTTTTGTTGTTGTGTGTGTGCCTTTTGTGCCCTTGAGATACATTTCAAAATAATCTCCCAGTTCCTTCATGATTGTGTTATCTCTAGCATTGATTTCCTTCATGTTCACTTCCTTAATGTTCATTTCCTTAATGTTCACTAATCCAGCTGTTTTTCCCACATTTTTTTCTCTTTGCACCATTTCTACCTCCTCTAAAAACAGATGCAGGGTGGTCATATTAGAATTTAAATATGGTGGTTTTACTAGTCTTACTATTGAAAAGCATCTGTTAGAAAATCTTTGGGGTTCTTTTCCATTTTTTCCTCCATTGGTTGTCCAGTTGCCCTTCCATTTCCATTTTTCCATGCTCTTGGTATGATTTTATGTAGTTGGATCTCTCGCTGAAATCTCTCTAACATGCTTTTTGCCCTCTATTGCTTCTCTCTGTTTTAGAAAATTACACTGCTCATTGTCTTCCATCATCCTTTATTGTAAGATTCTAGAAAAGGATTTATCTATTTAAAACCAGTGCAATCTCACGTTTCCACACTCTTCCATTTGGCAAGTAAATCAAGCGTTTCATAGAATCATAGATTTAGAGCTAGAAGAGACCTTGGAGGTAATCAAATCTCCTGTTATAGATGAAAGAACTGAGGCTTAGAGAGTGACTTGCCAGAGGTCACACAGGTAATTTCAGAAGTAAAGTTTGACTTCAGTTCTCAGACTCTAAAGGCAACGCTTCTTCTGCTGTTCTGTATTTTTCTGACCAACTCATTCTTCTTATTTTTTTAAATCCTTCCCTTTCATCTTAGAATCAATACTCTATATTGGCTCCGAGGTTGAAGAGAAGTAAGAGCTAGGCAATAGGAGTTAAATAACTTGCCCAGGTCACATATCTAGTAAGTATTTGAGGCCAGATTTGAACCCAGGATCTCCTATCTCCAGGTCTGGTTCTCAATTCTTTGAACCACTCAGCTGCCCCCCACCTCAACTCATTTTTTAGGTTTTGTCTTTTTGTTATAACATTTTATTAGCTCCTCTATTTTTTCATTTTTTCTTTTCATTATTAACAATTTGTTTTAATAAGTCAGATTAATATTTTAATTGAATATCCTATCATTTTATCATTCACATATATTAGCTTTTACTAATTTTGATCTTAATTTGAATTAGTTGGTGATATATTTGTGGAACATGAACTGATTTCAGAATGATTCTTACATCAGGAACAAGTTGTTTCATGTCCATCGAAATATAATCAGTTTAATTTTTGTGATATTATTCAGTTCTTGGCATGTCTAGAGCCTTCTGATCTTTTCTGAAAGTATTCATAATGTAGAGCCATAAAGCTTCTGCATGGTCTATGAGCCTTTAACTTCTCATTCTTATTTATGATCTCTATTTTCCAATATATTTCTTGCCATTTTCATCTTTGGGCCCAAGTCACCAAATATCAAAGTATGTGTTGATTAACTTTGAGGATCTTAGTGAGTACTTTTAGGAATTCCTCTATCTTTTCAACCTCTGTAACAGATGTTGCATGAGCTGCAATTAGCTTCAGGGTAGAATTAGGGCACATTAGGCTCCTCTGGAGTTCCTTCTTCCCTTGTTTGATTGGCCAAGTAATACCACTGAAAGTTGACCAAGTTGAGTAGTAGGAACTGCCTTAACAGGGATATCCCAAGAATATGGCATCAATTATATCAATCAGGGTAAGGCATAGTATTTGAAAGAACCAGTTGGGTATTGTCATGACCCAGATTAATTAATTAAATTAATCCCTTCATAGCTCAATGAAGCTATTTTGCCCAGGGCCTGTGGGTAGCAACACATGGCTAGCCTGTGTGTTGCTTAGCCTTGCAACTTGAGGAATCCAAATCTGACTTGTATCTAAAAAGATAGGGGCCAGCTGGGTAGCTCAGTGGATTGAGAACCAGGCCTAGAGATGGGAGGTCCTCGGTTCAAATCTGGCCTCAGACACTTCCTAGCTGTGTGACCCTGGGCAAGTCACTTAACCTCCATTGCCCAACCCTTACCACTCTTTTGTCTTTGAACCAATACACAGTATTGATTCCAAGATGGAAGATAAGGGTTAAAATTTTTTTTAATTAAAAAATTAAAAAGATAGTCAATTTGAAATCCAAAAGGGCAACATGGGAATTCCAGCTGGGGACCATATGAGAAAGTATTAGCTTGTACACTAGAACACTCAGTTATATAATACAGTGGACCTGTTATATTGCTTTAATGCAAGCCCATTATTCTTTTAATGGTAAGTGTCTAACACAAGGAAGCCAAATATTTTACATAATATGTGCACTTCTATGTATTCATATGTGGATTTGTAGCTGTCACACAAATGTGTGTCTTTTCAAATCCCTTATATGTTTTTGGAACTTAAAAAAATACCATACCAAATGCATTCTTTTATCTCTTTTTAAAAAGGGAGATAAGAAAGCACTAGTACTGTAAATATTATTTACTTAGATTTTAGGAAAGCAGTTTACAGTCTATCATATTATTCTTGGGTAAAAGATGGGAGTATAGTTAGGTAGATTAGATCTGCTTCATTGGTCAGACTCCAAAAGTTCGTACCAATGGCTCCATGTCAGTTTGGACAGTGG
Organism: Gracilinanus agilis; assembly: GCF_016433145.1. Classification (NCBI taxonomy): domain Eukaryota; kingdom Metazoa; phylum Chordata; class Mammalia; order Didelphimorphia; family Didelphidae; genus Gracilinanus; species Gracilinanus agilis. The sequence goes on from NC_058134.1 coordinate 194,718,808, forward strand.
TCTTTTGTGCAGTGCCTCAGGGATATGTATGTAGCATTATGCTCTCTAAAAATTTTAATTACTGACTTGGATAGAGACATAGCTGTCATGTTTATCAAGCTTCAAGGTATAAAATGTCAGTCAGATCCAAAAGGCTTTTGAGAGGCTAATGCACCAATAAATATAATAAGAAAAATATAATAAATATCAATTTTTACTCTTTCATCTTTACTGTGTATTGGTTCCAAGGTAGAAGAGCGGTGAGGGCTAGGCAATGGGGATTAAGTGACTTTTCTAGGGTTACCTAGCTAGGAAGTGTCTGAGGTCAGATTCGAACCCAGGACCTTTCATCTCTAAGCCTGACTCTCAACCCACTGAGCCACCTACCTGCCTCTGAAGAGAGAGATTCTAAGAGAGGAAGGTATTCCAGGCATGGAGGACGATCAGAGGAAAGGATGAGAGATAGACTATCTCATGTGAGGTGTGGAGATAGGGCCAATATGGCTGCATTTTAGAGTATGGGAAGGGGAGCAGTATATATAATAAGGCTGGAAAGATCCTGGAGCCAGCTTCTGAAATTGTTTTTTCTTTTAAGCAGAGGATGAAAGACCTGGGAGTGAAGGCTGTGCAGCAGGGGCACATGAGGCCAGTGTACACATGCACTTAGGGTAGCTCACCCTTCTGATGTGGCTGTCATCATCTTTTAACAACGGCAGGTGTCCGTGCTGGACATTTCATTTCCAATCTCTGTGTCTGCTGGGTAGCTTGGTCTCATGGGCATTAAGAGGATCTCTGCTCCCATCTGTCTTGCCTAGTTCCTTCTAAGCCAATGGCTTCTTTCTCTACTGACATCTACTGGGAGTAGTAACTGGCCAGCTGGACAAGGCATGCTAAAGCTGATTTATAAAGTCAAAGGCAAGAGTGTGCTGGCTCTAACGTGCCAGAACCACTGTTAACTTTCAGTTTCAGCATCTACACATCTGAAAGGAGCAGACTATAAACTAGGAATTGATTTATGGGTTTGTTGCTTATCTAGATAAGAAAGTGATAGAGAAAATGCAGATTAAATAGAAAAGTGTATCATGCATACTTTTTTTTTTTTCTTCTAGAGAGCTGGTTGTTAAACATTTCCCGGAACACAGCTATTCATGAGTAAAGAGCCAACCGAGGCTAACAGGCTAAAATTATCTGTCCTTTTTTAAAAAACGTTTTAATATTTTATTAGTAAGTTTGTCTGATTGTATGTATCTAATTGTCTTTCAATCATGTCCAACTCTCTGTGACCCCACTTGGAGTTTTCTTGGCAAAGATATTGAAGTGATTTGCCATTTCCTTCTTCAACTTTTATTTTTTTAGGCAACTATTTCAATATTTTTCTTCTTTTTTACTACCCCCCCCCATAATATGAAATTTCCTGTGCTGATATGAATCCCAAGTCTTGGATAACGATTAGAGTTGGAGTTAGGAAATTTCATTTAACTCATTGCATCCATCCCTGATTGGGATGTAGCTTCCTTCATAGGTTTCCTTTTTTTCCCCCTAGGGGCTCAATTTGTCAATTAAGTTAATTTCATAAGGAAATAGGTGTGAGTTCTCAACTCACTTGGGACTTGATTCATTCTAACATACCTCTTTAAGATTGGTAATAATATTCTAAGATTCTTTTAGGATATGTACATTTGGACAGCGATGCCCCGGGTATAATGTCTTGTGTAAGATTTCATCAAATTTTTTTTCTTATGCTTTAAGAATTATGGTGGGGTAGAAAAAGCATCAGTCATACAGTCAGGAAAATTGGTTCTGTATTTCAGATCTAAAATGTACTAGCTTTATGATCATGAGTCAACTTCCTCATCTATTAGATCTGAATAATACTACTTGTTCCACAGTGTTCTTGTAGGGACATAGTTTAGTCAAATTTAATATTTATATAAATATGAGTTATAAAACCACAAAAGGGTACATCCAGAACACACAAAGTACATACTCACAGCCCATTTTATAGACAAGAAAACTGAGGCCCAGAGAAGTTGATGCCCAAGTTTATCCAGGGAGGGTAGTGAAGCCAGGATTAGAACCAAAGTTTCCTGAATACAAGTATCAGAATTCTTTCTTAAGAGCAAATATGGGGGGCAGCTGAGTGGCCCAGTGGATTTAGAGCCAAGACCTAGAGATGAGAGGTCTTGGGTTCAAATCTGACCTGAGACACTTCCTAGCTGTGTGACCCTGGGCAAGTCGCTTAACCCCCATTGCCTAGCCCTTACAATTCTTCTGCTTTAGAACCAATACAGAGTATTGAATCTAAGGCAGAAGGTAAGAGTTTAAACAAACAAAAAAGAGCAAATATGGATGACACATGAAGATGAGGGAAATGGGACAGTATTAAAGTAACTTCTGGTTGAAAATTTCTAAACTCAGTTAAATACTAGGTACTTGTATATCACCAACCTATCTAGGTCATCAGGCATCTATGAAACACTTATTTTCAGGGCCCATTAAATAGGTATATAATGACCACTTAATAATAATATTGAAGATTAACATTATCAACAAATAATAGTGTTAATGTAATAAGTGTTTTATAAATTTATCTATATGAGATATATCTATAAGATTACTTCTACTTTTTTCTTTTTTTTTAAACCCTTAACTTCTGTGTATTGGCTCCTAGGTGGAAGAGTGGTAAGGGTGGGCAATGGGGGGTAAGTGACTTGCCCAGGGTCACACAGCTGGGAAGTGTCTGAGTCCGGATTTGAACCCAGGACCTCCCGACTCTAGGCCTGACTCTCAATCCACTGAGCTACCCAGCTGCCCCCTATGAGATTACTTCTAAATCTACAAATTCCAGCTGCCTACTGGATCTTTCTACACAAATGTCCCATAGGCATCTCATACTCAAGATGTTCAAATCAGAATTCATTATCTTTTTCCTTATACCCATTCTTCATTATAATTGCATCATCATTTTTTTGTAGACAGAAGCTCTGTGTTTCTAGTCATCTTTTATTCTTCATTTTTCCTCATCCCAATATACAATGAGTGGGGAAGTCCTGGGAAGCCTACCTTTCCTAAATTTTCCACATTTGTCCTGTCTCACATTCTATATCATAGCTCATTTGAATTATTACAATAGCTTCCAAATGAGTTTCCCCCCTTTTAAAAAAAACAACAAAAAACTTTTACCTTCCAATTTTATATATTGGTTCCAAGCCAGAAGAGTGGTAAGGGCTAGGCAATGGGGGGTTAAGTGACTTGCCCAGGGTCACACAGCTAGAAGTGTCTGAGGTCAGATTTGAACTCAGGACCTCCCATCTCTGGGCCTGACTCTCAATCCACTGAGCCACCCAGCTGCCCCCTAGCTTCCCTTTGCTCAATGTCTCCCTCTTCCAATCTTTCCTCCCTCTAATCAGCTGCCAAATTGATACCCCTAAAACATAAGTCTGACCTCATCACGTCTCTGCTCAAGAAATTTCAATGATTCTCTATCACCTGGAAGATAAAAACCAAACTCTTTTGTTTATCATTTAAATCCTTTATAATCTGGCTTCAATCTATCTTTTCAGGATGATTATTCCTCCTCCTCACACATTAGCTACATTTTAGTTTAATTGGTACATTTTCTGTTTTCCCACAAGACTTTCCATCTCTTGTCTTCTTGCCTTTACTTAGGCTATCCTCCAAGACTATTCTCCCATCTCAGCCTCCTTCTTGTAATAACAAGTCACCTTTGTGGTTCAGATCAGATCCCCTCCCTTTCATTGAAGCCTTTCCCTATCATCCCAGTTGTTGGTGTTATCCTCTTTTTTCTTCTTTCCCCAATAATTTTCTTTTAATTCTCTTGGTGTATGCTTAAATTTACTGATTGATGTACATATCATTTCCCTCTGGGAGAATGTAAGATCTTTGAGGGCAGGTGCTGTTTTGCTTTTGCTAGGTACCATGTCTGATGTAGAGTAATAATAATGGCTTGGCGGCATTTAAGTAGCACTTTAAGATTTGCAGAGTGCTTCTCACATGTTTTGTTATTTGATTCTCACAATCACTCTGGACGTAGAGGGTTATTATTACCCTCATTTTACAGATGAGGAACTTGAGGTTAGCAAAGGGAAATGACTTGCCTAGGATGATCTAGCTATTTGAGACAAAATCTGAACTCAGGTCTTCCTGACTCCAAGACTAGCATTCTGCCCACTACAGTTCCTAGCAGCATTAGGTACTTAAATGTTTGTTGAATTTGACTGTCCATGTAATACTATTGTGCCATGAGAAATGATGCAGTTAACTAAATTTAAAGTTAATTAAAAAAAAATAGAAAAAAGGGTGGCAGCTGGGTATCTCAGTGGATTGAGAGTCAGGCCTAGAGACGGGAGGTCCTAGGTTCAAATCCGGCCTCAGACACTTCCCAGCTGTGTGACCCTGGGCAAGTCACTTGACCCCCATTGCCCACCCTTACCACCCTTCCACCTAGGAGCCAATACACAGAAGTTAAGGGTTTAATTAAAAAAATTTAGAAAAACCTATAAGAAATTATGAAGCACAAAATGAGTAGAATCAAGAGAACATTGTATACAGCTACAGAATTAATATTTGAAGAATAACTTGTGAACAGAGAAAGAACTGATAAACAGAAATATAAAAAGACATCTTTATACACTTATGTATATAACTATATGTGTGTGTGTGCATACACATACAATTTGGGGGAGGGGCAATGCCTTCTGTGGTGCAGGGAAAGGAGGCAAGGGGTGAGATACCTGGGAATTTTAATGTAAGTGACAAACAAATAAATTAATTAAAAAAAGAATTTGACTATCTATATAATACTTGTTTGGGTATACATATGTGTTTTCTGTGATAAAGAAAATGACTTGATTTAATTCCCTATAGGTAAGCACTTTCTCTTAGAGCTCTAATTTGGAATAAGTGCCTTTTCATAAAACCAGAGATCTTGGGTTGAAATTATCCACTCTATAATCAGATGAGAACTCATTCAGAAGACATAAGAAAAAAAAAAGATTTTAACTGATCTCATGTTTTCATTAAGTTGAGCCTCAACAACAGTGTTCTTATGTGAAAGAATGATCTCAGCAGGAAGGGACAACTCTCAGCTTTATCTTTTAGGTTTCCATTCTTTGACTCCCATTTTTGTTTGATCCCCTCCAGAAACTCTGGAGCTGTGGAGGCTGAATTCCATTCTGGCCACCACATATGAAGGAAGAGATCAGCTCTAGAACACCGATATGAAATGGGTAAAGTTAGGGAACACAGAAAGGACAGAATTGGGCCATTTGCAGATTTGCTATCTTCCCGGTAGGGCTATTTGCAGTAAACATGGTACACTGCAGAGTACTGGATTTGGAGTCCTAGGACGTGAGTTTGAATTTCACCTCTGCTGCTTATAATTTCTTTGCCTTCAGGCATGTCACTTAATCTTTCTGAGCTAAAGTTTCTCATCCGTAAAATGAGGGAACTGAATTAGCTGACCTCTGAGACCTCTTCCAGCTTTAAATCCATAATTCTATGATCCAAGATAGATAAATTTATATTTTAAACTGGAATGGGACATGAACATCCCTATTAGGGATGGGCCCTTACTTCAAATTCTTTTCCTGGATTGATGTGTAGCAAAGCTCCCCCTTCCATTTTTTTGGGGGGGAGTTTAGATGTATAATTTCATTAATGTATGGAGGTCTCAGTAAGGGAACTTCCTCTGTCAATGGACATAAGCAATTGTTTTGCAACTCAGAGTATAAGAGAGTTATAGGAGACAAGGAGATGGAAGGGACTTGTATGGCATCATATAGTAGAGTCTAGTCTTTTGCAAATCTTCTAAATATTTTTTTGCAAACCATTATAGTCTTTCCTACCTATTTCTTTTTAAGATTTTGGTTGGCAGCCTCACCAATGGAAAGTATTTTTAAAAAGAGAGAGAAAAAATTGTTACGTGAATAGAAAATCTAACAAGATTTCACCCATCTGGATTAATTGAGAAGACTAGTTTGAAGCAGTAAAAAGAAATAAAAAATATTTTGAAGGAATGCTATTTACTTTATTTTTTGCTCTTTTTTTGGAGTAAATATTGCATCTTGGGCTATTTAGATTGCTTTGAACTCTTGCAGACAGCTTGTGCTAAACAAGATGTAAGATGCTAACCTTGTAATGCATATTAGGAGTAATTCTCTAGACAATCTAGAGTTTTGCTGTATAGATTATACTCAATTATTAATCAGAGATGATAGGGGATGGCTGGCTAATGCTAGTTAATGGCAAACATTATGTAATAGCTTTCCTTTTTAATGCATGTTCAAAGCTTAGGTTCAAGTGATATTGGTATGATCTGTTCTTCCTGGCTTGGACACCTCTGTGGTATAATGCTTCAAAGGTCACAGAAAAAGCACTGAGCCAGTGGAATGCTTTAATGTAGCTTCACAACATTAGCACATTTTCCTAATGATGTAACATGGATTATATTATAAGGATGCCTGGAAATGGGCTAGTGGCACAGGGGCTGTTAAGAGAAAAATCTCTTAAATAATATAGCTAATCTACTCTCCAAATTCAGCAATAGAGTCAGAGAATATCAGAGAAACCTAATAGGTCATTTAGTCCATTCCCCTTATTTTTTAGCTGGGGAGAATGATGGCCAGAGATACTAAACGTATCTAAATTCACACATCTATTTAGTGGTAGATTAAAACTAAAACTGTCGTCTCTTGATTTCTAGGCAAATAATTTATCCTTCTACATTTAGTTCTTTTTAAATCATTTCTTTCTTAGTAATTACTCCAAGATAGAAGAAAAAAGGCTCGGCAAATAGGGTTAAGTGACTTGCTCAGGGTCATACAGCTGGGAAGTATCTGAGGTCAGATTTGAACCTAGCATCTTCCATCTCCAGGCCTAGAGCTCTCTATTCATTGAATCATTAGCTGCCCCCCGTAAATTTTCTATGACATTCCACAACATCTAGATTTTTTTTTACCAGAAAACTGATGCCAAAGAAAGGGTTAAGTTAACTTAGGAGAGACATGATCTTTCTGATCCTATTAACACAGACTGTGATTTGATGGGTAAATTTACCTGAACTGAGATTTTCTAAGTGGCCTCCATGGAATATATACACATCCTGAAAAGTCAAAAATCATCACAAAAATGAAGAATTGCAAAGGTGGCAGTAACCTCAGTAGTCATCTAGTTCAACCCATTCTCCAAAAAAAAAAAAAAAATTAGTCTCTGCAGCACATTCAGAAAATGATCCTCCATCTTCCTCTTAAAAAACCTTCAGTGAGGGAAAATTCCCCATTTTCTGAAATAGCCATGGTTGTGTAGATCTAATTGTGAGGATGTTTTTCCTGACATGAAATCTATCTTTGCCGCTTTGTGACTTCTACCCATTGTTTCCAGTTTTTTTCCCCCCTAAGGTCACATTGAACATGTATGAATTCTCTTTCACTTGATAACCCTTCAAATATTTAGCGAGCTAACATTTTTCCCTCTGGGTATTCTCTTTTCTTTTAAAAAATTTTTAATTAAAAAAAAAAAAAACAACAACAGCCCTTACTTTCTGTCATAGAATTGATACTGTGTCAGTTCGAAGTCAGATGAGCTGGTAAATGCTAGGAAATTAGGGTTAAGTGGCTTGCCCAGGCACACAGTTAGGAAGTATTTGAGGCCACATTCAAACCCAGGACCTCCCATATCCAAGCCTGGTGCTCTATCCACTGAGTCACCAAGCTGCTCCTTGAGTCTTCTCTTTCCCAAGCTCGATATGATCAGTCCATTCGTTCCATCCTCACATACCATGAAGTCAAGCCCCCTTTGCCATTCTAGCTGTCCTCTTCTGAATGCTCTCCAGATTATCAAAATCCTTCCAAAAATGTGATGGCTAGAACTTAATGCAGTACTGTATATGCCACCTGACCAGGGCAGTGTATCGTAGGATTGCCACTTTCTTGGAGTTTATGCCTCCCTTTATTCAGCCCAAGACCACATTAGCTATTTTGATTGCTTTATCACACATATTAGACTTATGAAACACTTGTAATCCACTAAAATCCTCAACTCTTTTTTGGACAAACTACTGTTCTTACCATGTCTTTTTCATCTTGAACTTACAAAGTCAGTCCCTTTAAGCCAAATATGTCCTGTTTTTATCCCTATAAAATTTCATCTTTTTAGATTCAGTCCAATTTTCTAACCTGTCAGTATCTTTTCAGATCTTGATGGTTATCCACTGTATTGCTAAACCTTTTTGCATCATCTGTAAATTTCATGGGGATGCCATTTACGTCTTTATCCAAATTTCTGACAAAAATATTAAACAAGGGCAGCACCAGTCCCTGCCACATTCCACTGGATATTTTCTTCCATGTTGACATGTAACTGTTTATGAATATTCATTTTGTCAGGTTACTCAACCCATTTTGTATCCACTGAATTGTATTCTTCTCTAGGAAATCTCTCCACTTTTCCCACAAGAATAACATGAGATACTTTATCAATGGCATTATTAAAATCTAAGCAAACTACATATACAGAAGGTCCAGGACCTCCCTGTCAAAGAACATTAGTCTTTAATGATCTGTTTGTGAAGTCGTATTGGTTCTTTGGGATCATTTGCCCCTTTCTATGTGCTCATTAATTATCCCTTTAATAATGTAGTTTAGAATTTTGTTGGGAATCAAAGTCAGCTTTAAAATCTTGGGGCTTTATAATGTTGAATTTATCAAATACTAATTTGTATTATGTATTTGGATCTATTCTGAAATATCTAATTTGCCTCATTGATCTGTTTTATATCCAGTATTACATACTTCTGGGAATTATTGATTTCATTATGTAATTTGAGATCTCTCATTTCAAGTTCTTCCTTATTCATTTTTTTCCTTCACAATTTACCTCAGCATTGACTGCTCACCTTTAGGCACTGATTATCATTTTGTCCATATAGGTGAAATACCACGTTCAGTCTTTGAAGGTATTAGGATAAATCTATAGATGAATTTGAATAACAGTGCCATCTTAGCTATATTGGCTAGACCTAGTTATGGAGATGATCTTTCCAATTATTTGATTATTCTTTAATTCCTATGAAAACGTTTTATGGTTTATGTTATTTAGGCATTGTGTATGTCTCATTACATTAATGCTTGCTCATTGATTTGAATGGTTGAATGAATAACTTACATTTGTCTTGCTAGAAAGTAACCCCAAAAGCAAGTTATTGAACTAGAAGAAAACTAGCTTGGATGGTCCAGTGTACTATAATGTTAAGAACACAAGACTAAGTCTTTAAGACTTTGGTTCTAATTCGGTCTCTGCTATCCAATGCATGAGATGATGAAGATGGCTACAGAGAAGTTCAACTTCTGGGTCTTGTTTTGTGCTCTAGTACACATATTTATTTATACTCATATATATGAGAACTAAATGAATGAAAAAGTATTTAAGTGCCTTGTTGCAGTCATTGTGTTCAACTTTTTGTGACTCCGTGGACTGGCCACAGCATGCTAATGCTGTCCATATTTCTTGGCAAAGATGCTGGAGTTAAGGGCCAATGACTAGTATCTCAGTTCCACTTAATGTTGATTAATTTCTACAGAAAAATACTTATTTCAAAGTGATAGCAAGAACAAATGGCATAAACACTTCCTCAAACAACTTGGGAGATATACCCCTTTTTATAGCAGCTCAGTCTCTAGGGGAATAGGCATATAACTTAGCTCAGTTCCTACATATCATTGGTACCACCAAGTTCTTATCCAAATGCGGCATGTGTGCCAGATGAATCTTCATCACAGTGTCCACCTCAGCTTTTGTGGGTTTGGATCCAAAAATTCAGTTTTTTAGGTTGCTTCTCCATCTTCAAGACATAAAAGCTGAATTAGCTACAAAATCTAGTCTGGATTCCAACTCTGAATTCCTGTGGTTCGTTCTCCTGACCTTTCAACACTCAAAAGACAGAAGCTTCATTGCCTTTACTTAGAATGGAAAATAACAAACACAGAGGATAAGGACAGAGACCCATTTCTTGGAGTCCCATGGATCTGATGTGGAGAAGGTCCTAAAACCATTTCTTTTATAGTATTGTCTCTCAGGATGCTATGAACAAAGGAGTCTAACCATGAGGAGAGTAGCCAAAAGGATTAAGTCCAGAAAGATGGTAGAAACCTCCTAAAGCCTCTTACCTTAGCAACCAAAGAGTCCCCTATTTACCACCTCCTTTTAACCAACCTGAACCAGTTACAGAATGTTTACGCATGCTCTGCAGTCTCTCCAAGGCACTTCTCTTATAAATCACCTTGACTTTCTCAGAAGCAGGATCCTCAACATCTCCATTTAGGATATAACATCATCAGTCAAGTAAGCCGATGTACTTTGCACATAAGTCAGACTCTCCCTTTTACTCTCAAGTGCTAGGGGAGGGGATTAAAAGCCCCCCAACAAACTTTACCTTCTGTCTCAGAATCAATATTATGTACTGATTCCAAGACCGAAGAGTGTTAAGGGCTAGGCAGTTGGGGTTAAGTACCTTGCCCAGGGTCACCCAACTAAGAAGTATCTGAGGTTAGATTTGAATCCAGGACCTCTTGTCTCCAGGCTTGGCTCTCTATCCACTGAGTCACCTAGCTGCCCTCAAGGAGGGGAATTTTTGAGAGTAACTAAAATGTAGTTAGAAGAAAATAAGTTGGGAGGGAAGTTGTTACTTATGTCCCCCACCCTAATTTAGCCTTCTAAACTTGAATACAGGCTCCAAATCTCTCTCCAGGGTTGAGGACTTAAAATGATATGGGCCTATTTTAGTGCTTCATATTTTGAGTTGTTTTGCAACTTTAAGATGGATTAGCAGGCAAGTACTGTAGGCTAAAAAAAAGGCCCAGAAGCACTGCTTGTACCTTTCTCCCAAGGTATTTACTAGTGACTCCTGAGGGGGTAGGTGAGATCACCTTCCACACCCTACATCCTGTTGTTTGCTTAGCTTTGCAATGTTTTCAAAATCTCTCCAGAAGGAAGGAATAGGAAAAAGGCTGAGCAGGTCTACTCTTTTAAAAACCAGGACATGGGAGTGACACTTGTCTTGTCATCTAAAGTTCAAGGGGACTTCATGAGCCACCTAGTCTAATTTGCTCATTTTGTATATGAGGAAACCAAGAACTAAAGAGCTTAAGTGACCTACTATCCAGGAAGTAAGCATATAAATCTAGGTCCTTTGATTCCTCAGTTCAGTGTATGATGCTTCCCTGTCTAAAAGATCATTCTTCAAAATATCTAAACCAAACAATATAGCCATGATTGGTGAAAACCACTCTCAAGAAAGTGCCAAGAGGTATGAGCATATCCTTCATGGGGAGATATTATCAAAGATCAAAATGAATGTTGATCATTATGTAAATCATCAAATTGATTGGACCCTTGATCATGTTCGTACACATACAGAAAGTATGACTTTTCCAAATGGTTCTTTCCATTCGGAAGGGAGAAATTTTCTTGGTAGCCAAGTTTTTGTTTTGTTTTTGTTTTTAAGCTGATCTTCCTGTTTTACCTAGAGGACCTAATCTCATTGCTCATTAGCAGGGAAACTTGACCTATTTCATTTCTGATCTGGATTGGTTTGCCCTTCCTTAGACGGTCTGATGCTTTCCTTCTTCCTGACTCCAGGGAACTCATCATACTGGTGCCAGACTTATGGAAAACTGATTGGCTTTCGCCCTACTCTAGCTTAGAACTCCCAAAATTAAGTGATCCACCAGCCACAGCTTACTACCATGCCCAACTAGTCACCAAGTTTTCAAGACATGGACTATCCCTCCCAAAATGGAGTTTGAGATGAACACAGAATTAGTTCCTTTCCTAGGTCTGCTTGAATTGTTTTTTTTCCTGATGTCTTTTGTTTTTACCTTATATTAATTTAATTTAATTTATTTTTTATTTTGAACTCAGTAGCAGAAAAAGAACATTTCCATATACTAAGGAAAATAGAAAAAAGGATTACATGAGAAACTGCAGTGCTCTGTTCTATACAACTTTCTTTTAAAAATGAAAATATATAACTACTTCAACATGTTCCTTTTCAAGTTGTCATGTTTCCTTATGAATTTCCTTTTTTCCTCTTCTGTGCTTAAGACCCCTTAAACTTCTCCTCTTCCTCCTTGTCTTACTTATTTTTGTCAACATTATCACTCATTCTCCCCTTTCTCCCATATTCCCATGTTATGTGCAGAAAAAAAAAGAAAACCTCAATCCTCATAATAAATAGAAAGAGTTAAGCAAAACAAATTTTCCCATTTGTCATGCACAAAAACATCATGTTTATTTCTGAATATCATTTCTCCATTCAGAATATCATATCATAAGTCAGTAAGCTTTTCTTTGTAACAGAAAAATTTTAAAAGAAGAAAAAAAGAAGGTCCTGCTTTTAGTGATTGAATATATTTCTTCTCAAAACAATGAAAAGAGAAATTTAAACAGAATCCAACTAATATTATAAGCTGTCATATATAGTTTTTCAATTTGGGGTTTATATCAATTTCCCGATGACAGACATCATCATGTTTCAGGACTGAAAGTATCATACTCCTAGTATGTTGTTCTTAGTGAACACAGAAGAGATCCAGCAACCTGAAATGGCAACCAGAGCAAAATGGTCATCAGAACTGGTAAATAGGGGAGAGCAGCAATGAATCAATAGAAAGAATCAAAGAGGTTTCTTCATGACGATGCAATCCTGAGGAGAAAGATGAAGAGTAGAGCCAGGGCAACACCCATCTAGTAGCATTAATGGCAAGAGTTGGAACTTCTGCTTGAAGGTTTTGGCTATCCTTTCCATGTCTTCAAGCAGAGTCAGAATTATTCCATCACCGGATATCTGGATCTGTGACATTGACACCTTGAATATTCCTTGGGACCCACAGTGTTTGGAAAGAGGAACAGCATGGCAGCTTTAATTATCTGCTTGTTGCCATAGCTGTCTACCTTTGGAAGCTTGTGAATATGTGCCTTCATTGAGGATAGCTATTGTCCCATACCATCTGTATGGGAATCCAAAGACTTTTGCCACCTCTGCTTCCATAGACTTCTACTTTTCACTTCCTGGGCTGAATATAGGGCTTCCTGGGCAGGTCTATTCTTCCCCACTCCCCCATTATTTTTGCTGTAGCAGGAAGTATGAATTTCTTCAAGGACACTATTGTTTGATAACTAATATTGTTATTATTAAAAATAATTAATAAACAAAAAAATCTCTCAAAAGAAGTATGATCATATTTAGAAGGAAAAAAGCAAATTAACAAACAAAACCAGAAGAAGTTTTTGAAACAAATTAAAATAGCCTCATATAATTTAATCACTAAGAAGAGGGGAAAACCAAGTCATTAAAATAAAAACGAGAAGGCATAATCATAATGAACAGGTAAAGGAATAAAGAAATCTTGGAGAATACTACATGTGCTCACATGCTAGTGAATATTATTTCAGTCATTTTTCAGTCATATCCAACTCTGTGATATTATTTTCTTTTTTCTTTTTTTGGCAAAGATACCAGAGTAGTTCGCCGTTTCCTTCTCTAGCTCATTTTACAGATGAGGAAACTGAGGCAAACATGATTAAGTGATTTTTCTCAGGGTCATACAGTAAGTGTCTGAGGCCAGATATGAGCTAACTGCCCCATGCCAATAAAAATAAGACTATAAATAAAATGCATTAATAAAGATTAATATTTTAATACTAATATTGATATGATCTTACTTATGTGGGTTTTGTATTCAGTTGTGCAGAATGCAATCTATCAATTGCTTTTTCATCCTATGTTACTTTCTTGTGATCATCTATATATTTCTCTGGGGGTGAGGAACAAGCTTGACTCAACATGCCTTTCTCTAGGACTTTTAACATTGTGTGAATGCCAGTGTACTTTTAAACTATCCTTTATGTTCCTTTACTTTTATGACATAAACAATCCAACTTCTTTCCCATTCAGATATTTCTTTGTTATCTTTTATTATACTTCTTGAGCACAAGTAAAGAATAGACAATATCTTGGTTTTTATTTATACTCATGTCTCTACATTGACCTTTGTGTAAATCCTAATTTTAGTTGTTCAGAGATTATGATATTTCATGATTTTCAGAAATATAGTGCTATGAGAATTGGTGTTTTATTTCAGAGAGAAATTTGGAGTCAGTGAAAGTGTGGTGTAATTTCCCAAATGGTCTTTCTCAATGTCTCCTATTCATTCATTCCCTGAACATTTAGTAAAAGGATATTATGGGCCAATCTTTGAACCAGACTCCAAGTAGACTTATTCAAATGGATCTGTGATCTCATCAGTTTGGAAGTTCCCTCCAATAATGTAGATTGAATTCCCTTAATGCCTACCCACATTGTGCAACTCTAGACCACTTTCTTCCATAAGATTGCCTCAGGAAATCCATTCAACACATAGGGGCCTTCCTCATTTTCTTCTATCATTGCAAATATACCAGTGGAGCATTTCCCTCACCTTCACCACATGAACATCTCTTCTTATCAAACATTTCACTGATGACATCTTTTCTTTTTTTAATAAGACCTTTGCCTTCTGTCTTCATATCAGTACTTTGTAAAGGTTGCAAGGCAGAAGAGAAGTTAACTAGCTAGGCAACTGGGGTTAAGTGACTTGTCCAGGGTCACACAGATAGAAAGTATCTGAAACCAGATTTGAACCTAGAACATCCTGTCTCCATTCCTGGCTCTCTGAGCCATCTACCTTTCCCCTTGACATCTTTAACTCTTGTTTTTCTTTGTAGTTCTTTATGGATTAGTTGTGCCTCATCATTTTCCTGTATGTGATATTAATTTTTAACTTCTTTGGACACTATTATATTCCTTGTTTCACTGCCATATAGAGTGGTATGGTGCTATATATGGTAGAGTGCTGGTGCTAAAGAGATGGTAGCATTCTGAAATAACAATGAGTACATCTGATAGATTATAAAAGCTTCAAGGGGCAGAGACAATTTCAATTTTTCTTTGTATCCCAAATATTTAAAAGCATTTCTGGCCCATAATATACATTTAATAAATGCTTGTTGATTGATTAAGAAGGAGGGAAAACCACAATCTTCAGGAGTCATAGAGAGCATAAAGAAATACAAACTCAAGAAATATATCTATATTTATATCTATACCAATATATCTATAGCTGTCCTGCAGCTATACGATATTCATTCTGTGGGTCAATCACCTAAAAGGGAGGCTGGGGACTGAAGGAAATATGGTTGGAAAGATTTAGAGATTAAGATAGAGGGAACATGAGGAAGAAAGAAAGACACAGAGATGAACAGTTCAACAGCATGGGATTGTCTGTCAGGCTGCTCTGATGGTGAAAAGAGAGTGAGCCACATATGAACCCAGTTTTTATTTCAGAATCAAGGAATGGGGAATGGGAGGTAGTTAATGAACAAGTGACATGGCAGAGAATTTAACATTGGCTTCCTTAACAACCACAAGATCAAAGAGGTGGAGGCTAAGACCAGGTAGAAGTCCAGGTAGAGGTCCAACTGACCTTTAGACTGAAGGCTTGGGGAGTGGTCAGCATACCATCAGATTAGAGTTCACTTTGTTACAAGGAT
Source organism: Gracilinanus agilis (assembly GCF_016433145.1). Lineage (NCBI taxonomy): Eukaryota > Metazoa > Chordata > Mammalia > Didelphimorphia > Didelphidae > Gracilinanus > Gracilinanus agilis. Next base: position 194,734,393 of record NC_058134.1, read on the forward strand.
CAAGCTGGTACATTAGCAGATTGCTCATAATAGTTAGCTTTGGGATACATCTATAATATTTACATGATTTACATGCCTGGATCCCAACAATATCTATATAAAGAAAATAAAGAAAAAGAGGTAGAGTAATACCCTGGAGAAGGAATAAGAAGGAAGACATTTTTTCTTGTAATTGGAATATTATAGGAGAAGATTATATGAGTGTAAAAGTGGAGGTGGAGGGAGAAGGCATCTCATGAACTTCTTATTCAAGCTGAGCAAGACAAGGTTGGGTGGGTGGGAGGCTGAAGGGTGAAGACTGTAGAGTAGAGATACAATAAAGCCAACAAAGACTTGGGCTGAGACTAGGAGAGAAAAAAAGAGCTTTAAGAGAGAAGCCAGACTTGTAAATGAAATGGTCATTATGAAGGAAAGGCTCATTATGAAGGAGAGATTAAAAAGAGAAGAAAAATCAAAAGCTAGGGATCTTATAGAAGGAAGGGAAGGGAAAGAAATAGGATCACATTTCATTTCAACTAAATTACTAGTTTTGATTTTTTTCCCTCATCATCATTTTCCTTAGATAGTGGGAGAGAGGGTAAACATTGTCATAGGATACAATGAAAGGTAAAGCAAATTTAACAAACATAACAATGAAAGTAAATGGGATGAACTCATTCATAAAATAGTGAATGGTGACAAAATAAATCAGAAACCAAACCCAAATAACATGTTGCTTCAAGGAACACACTGAAAACAAAGAAATTCACACAGAACTAAAATGAATGGTTTAAGTAGACTTATTTTATCTCAGTTGAATCTAAGAAAGCAGGGGTGATTATTGCAGGTAAAGCAAACAATATAGATGTGGTTAAAAAGAGATAAGAAGGGAAACTACCTTATGATTAAAGGCATCATGTTAATGAAGCAATACCAATACTAGATACATATGCACTGAAAAGCATAGTATCAAAGTACTTAAAAGAAAAAAAATCATACTTCTGAGAGAACTAGAGAAAAACATAATTGTTAGAGATTTAAATATGTTAGCGAACCAATAAATGTATGCTATGTGCCAACTATGTGCTAGGCACTGTACTAAGTTCTGCAGATCTGAAAAGAGACAAAAGAAAGTCCCTTCCTTCAAGGGGCTCACAATCTACTGGGGGAGTTTTGTTGTTCAATCATGCCCAACTATTTATAACTTCATGGATCATAGCATGCCAGTGCCGTTCATGAGGTTATTTTTTGACTAAGATAATTGAATGGTTTTCCATTTTCTTCTCTAGTAGATTTAGGCAAACAGAGTTTAAGTGTCTTGTCCAGGGTCACACAGTTAGTGAGTATCTGAGACTGGATTTGAACTCAGTTCTATTCTGATTCCAAGCCCAGTGCTGTATTCCCCAAGACATCTACCTATCTAATGAAGGGGAATAATAGGCAAACAAATATGTACAAACAAGCTCTAGAGGGTTTGGGGACTTCCTGTAGAAGATGAAATTTTAGTTGGAACTTGAAGAAAGCCAAAGAAACCAGGAAGTGAAGATGAGGAGGAAGGACATTCCAAGTGTGGGGAACATTCAGAGAAAGTGTCCAGAGCCAAGAGCTAAGTGTCTTATTCACAGAAGAGCAAGAAAGCTAGTGATATGTGATATAGTATCAAAGAGAATGTCAGGCAATAAGATGTAAGAAGATGAGCTGGGAGAGGAGGGAGATCAGTTTATAAAGGGCTTTTAATACTAGAGAATTTTGCATTTTATCCTAGCCATGATAGTAACTCTTGGAGTTTATTGAGTAGGAGGATGATAAAATTACTTTGGAGGCCAAATGAAGGATGGATTGGAATGGGAAAAGACTTGAGGAAGGAAGACTCATCATTCTTCTTTTGTTCATCAGGGGCTACACCAGGGTCAGAAGACAGAAAGGGACATTGCCTTTAGCAAGATTAGATGTGGGGGATGGAGGAGGCATGAGAGGTAGTGAGAAATGTAGCGTGAAAATCTAGGTTGTAAGCCCAACAGTAAGATCAATAAGAAAAGTTAAAGACCTGAAGAAAATTTAGAAACTTGGGAATAATATAGTTTTGCCAGTTATTGAATGTGAAGTACGAAGACTATACATATTTTCAGCTTTGCCTGACACTTTTACTTAAATTGATCATATTGTAGAACATAAATAACTCAAACAAATGCAGAAAAATATATAAATTATAGACTGTAGCCCATAAAAGTTCTATGGATCTTTATTTCAACTCTCAACTTCACAGATGAATTTTGAGTTTCAGAACAAGACTATTGTGAAGGGTCAGAAGTGATTCTCTAAAGCCAGAATTCCTTCTGTGGTGCACTTCTGGCCAAGATCAGATGAAAATCATGTAGTCAAACTTAAGTAATTTTTTTAAAAAGGGGTTTTTGACCAAGGTGGTTTAATAGGCAGAACTACTATGAAGACTTCCCCCCAAAATTCTGTGACAAACTCTTCCATGTGTACAAGGGAAGTGGGCTCAATCTTAGAACTGACAGAGGATGGGTGTCCCCAAATCCTTCAAAGCTGGCAAGATCACTGTATCAGGCAAAGTGTCAGGCAAACCTGAGAAGTGGATATATTCTTCATGATTCATATTCAATAATTGCCAAAGCTATATTGTATCTAATTTTCTAAAATTTTCTTCCAACCAAACGGGGTCCAGGGGGTCTCGGTCAAGGCTAATGCTGAAGCTCTTCCTTTCTCTCTAGGAACTTCCTTCTCAGCGGTATGTTGGAAAGCCACATTTGAGACAACTTTTAGAATGAGTCCCTCCTCAATTCTCTTGATAATTTATTGATGATCTTGGCCTGTGGCCATTTTCCCTTGACTATCCTGTTCTTTGTGCAACTCATTGTAGTTGGAAGGCCTTTTCGCACTTAGTCTAAGGTCTATGATTGAATTGATTGATTGAGCATCTTAACACTTTAAGTAGGGGGTGAAATTGAGTAAATGAATCACCCCCAGCCTTACAGGACCACAGCACAATAAAATTTAAAATCAATAAGAAGATCTTGAAGAAAGGATTTGGGTTTAAATGAAGACTAAACAAACATAGAAACAATAAATCATTTTATCAAAGAAAATAACAACAAAAAAATAGCAAAACTTTTGGGATGTAGCCAAAGCAATTTTTAGGTAAAAGGTTTATCTTGAAACATTTTCATCAGCAACAGAGAGAAAAGGGATCAATGAATTGAGGTGTAGCTAAAAGAACTAGGACACTGACAAATTTTTAAAAAACCAAATAAATATAAAAAAAGAGAAATTCTGAAAAATAAAAAAGTATGTGTAAAAAACTATTAAATTGTAAGTAAAGCAAAGAGTTTTTTTTTCAAAAGGAGATTCTTAAAATAGGCAAAGTATTAGTTAATTTGAAATGTGCATGAGAAAGAGAACATTTTTATGATTTCACCCAAAAAATATGCCAGTAAAACTGAAAACTTTGAGGAAATGGATGAATATTTACAAATAATAAAATCTTAGGATAAGAGATGAACAGATCAGGAAATAGAGAATTTTAGGTTTAACTCAGAAACAGAAATTGAATGAGTCATTAATGGAACTTTCCCTATTCCCCCAAAGAGCAACTTCCCCAAATAATACCAACCTCAAATTAAACTGAGGTCCAGTTTATTTTACAAATTCATTCTTCTAAATATTCAAGGACAAATTAGCCCCACTATTACACAAATTGTTTGCAAAAATGAGACATATGTGAGATATATGATATATGAGACAAAATAATGGTAATATACAAACCAGAAGTAGAGCATGGAGGGAAAAAAAAAAATAAAACTGAAGAAGAGCATTACTAATAGATTTTAACCAGACCTGCATAGGTAATTCCTGGTGAAGATCTTTCTATACCTAAATACATCTGCCTCTTCTCTGCCATTCATGTCTTATGATGTTGCCTGGTATACTGAGAAGTTAAGTGATATTCAGGGTTACATAGCAAACATCTGTTGGAGGATGGAGTCCAACTCAATTCTTCTTAATTTTGAGTCTAGTTCTCTAGCCTTAATGCCATGCTGCTTCTTAAAGGACTGTATAAAAGCCTCATAACAAAAAGTTGGTATTATTTTAGGTTCTGAAAATAATTTATTAGGACATGACCTTTGCTTACAAGATGTGATTTTTTTAAAGGGAGTAGTATAACTAAACCAGTGATATGATTAGTGAAGGAAACTCCTTTTATCAAGTCAGATTGGCATCTGCCTTTTCAACTTAAAGTTGTAGAGAGTTACCTGGGATACTAAAAGGATGAGTAACATTCCCAGAATTACATGGCTTTATATATGAGAGACAGAATTTGAAACCAAGCCTTCTTGGCTTTGGGGCCAGCTTTATCTCTATTCACTACACCATCGCTGTCTTTCATAGCAAACAAAGGATCTGGTTTTCAGTTATAATAATGACCCTGGTCTGAATTCAGGTAGTGGAAGTGAATACCACACCTACCTAAGGTACTGTTGTGAACCTGGCCTTCTAGGGCTTCTTCATTTAGCAGGGTGAGAAGGCTACTGGAGTCCTTACACCTTCTAAGCTATGAGACCTCCTAATGCTGCAAACATGATTGATCCTCATTCAATAAAAGTTCTTTATGCTAGCACTTGTGGTTCTCAGTGTCCTAATGTTTCCACAATTCTAATGCTATGCTCTCTCACTGCTAGTAAATATTGATCCGAAAATATTGAATAAAATATTAGCAAAGGGCCTATAGAAATATATTCTAATATAGTCTAAAGATTATTCACTTTGAACAGGTTGGACTTATATATCATGAATGCAAGTTTTGTTCATCATGAGGAAAACTCTAAATATAATAGATCATATCCATCCCTAAACTCTGTTAAGAACACCAGTATCTCATCAGTTGCCTGTTGGACCTGTCATATTCAACATGTCCAAATGAACTCATTTTTCTTTCCCCTTGTTCCAGTTTCCTATATCTGACCCATTATCCAGGCTCATAGCATCTTGTCCTTCTTAACTCCTTACTCACACTTACCCCACATTTATAGTCTTTGCCAAATCTTATTATTTCTGCCTTCATAGCATCTCTCCTATGTGTCCTCTTCTCTCCACCCACACAGGCCCCCTCATCACCTCTTGCCTGGGCTATTGGAATACCTTTCTGGTTGGTCTCTCTGTTTCAGCTTCCTTTCTACTACAATGCATCCTTTATTCATTTGCCAAAGTGATTTTCCTGAAGCATAGGTCTAACCAAGTCATTCCCAAGTAGATAAATGGTCAATATATATGAACAGGTAGTTATCAATGCAACCACCTCATGAAAGAATACTCTGAATCACTACTAATAAAAGGATTTACAAATTAAAACAACTCTGAAGTTTTCTTCATTCTAAGAGATTGGTAAAAATGACCAAAGATTAAGTGATAAATGGTGAAGGATCTGTGGAAAGATATTGTTATCAATACAGTGTTGGTAGAGATGTGAATTGGTCCAATCTATATAAAAATTAATTTGGAATCAAACTAGAAAAGGTACTAAACTAAACCATTCATTCCCTTTGATGGAACAATATTACTATTAAGTACTGAAATTAAAAAGGTTAGAAAAAGAGGGAAATGTCTATAAACAGAAAAATATTTATAGTAGAATCTTTTGTAAATGTCAAAAAAACTGTAAGGAAAATGTGACTTTTATGCTTAGAGACTGAGTTCTTTTTAAAAAATCCTTGCAGTTTCTTCCATATAATATGTAATTATTATTAATCGGTACCTCTCACAATAGTCTACCTTGCCCACCACGAGCAAAATTTTAATAAACCCTAAAAATAAAGCTCTTAATACACACTTGGAAAGTGAGTGACTATTGATGAGGGAATGACAACAAATTGTGATATAAATTTAATGGAATGTTATGTGTTATAAGAAATAATGATATGAAGAAGTCAGAGGAACTTGAGAGTATTTGCATGAATCATAGCAGAGTGAAGTAAGAAGAGCCAGAACAGTTTACATGATAACCACAACATAATAAAAGAAAACAATATTAAAAGACTTTAGAACTTTGATCAAAGGAGTTGGTAATCATGATTTCCAAAGACTGATGATGCAATATGTCTTCTATCTCTTAGCAAAGAAGTGGTAAACTATAAAGATGAAACAATATATTTTCAGAAAATAAGTAGGTTTGTTTACTTGACCAATCATTTTAAAAGGAAGTGTTCTATTGTGAGAGGGGTTTCTATTGTGAGGGGGACAGTGAAAGTCACAATGATTTCAATATAATGCTTTTTAAAATGTTCCTACTTCCTCATCCTCTTCAATAGATGCTAACACATAAGTTCGTATTATCTTAATGATAATATTTTTGTTTATTCACACTGTGAGCCCAGTAGGGAGATTTGGCCAAATAGCCAATGAAATGTTGTTGTTGTTGTTGTTGACTGTACTTTCCAAAAAATGAACTTCACTAACTTCTTTATTTGCATCTCCAAGGATAACCTATGAGGCAGCCTTCCATTATCTGTAATATTCTTAAAGAATCTATTTTTATTTATATCAAGAATTTCAGTACTTCAGTTCCTTCAATAGCTTAAGAGCTTTTTGGTCACTGGACAAGGAGCTCACATTTTGAATGCTAACAGTTAAATTGATGTTTATAGATGGTCTAAAAATGATGTGATTTTTAATATCTAAAAATGGTAACCCATTAATAGCTATAAATGCTCAAATGGACTAAATAAATAAGTAACCCATGTAAAAATCAGAAAACAAAATTAAGTAGGTCATTAATGACTTGCTATGTTAAAAAAAAAGATAGATTCATGAGTGAATTTTAGCTAGCACCAATAATCCTTGTATCTTGTACATTCCTTTCAAAAGGAGAGAAAGAAGCCACTTCATTGAATTATTTCTGTGAAGTTAATATGATTCTGAGCCCCAAATCAAGGAAGGATCATAAAGTTAAAAAGGATGATAGGACAATTTCATTCAACTAAAGATGATTTCTGGAAAAATATGAATAAAATATTTACAGAATCAATATAAGCAACCTATCAATGAAATAATTTGTTATGAACACATTGATTTACAGCAGGAATGTAAGAATGGTTCAATATCAGGAAAACAATTAGCATCACTCACCAGATTAATAATAATAATAATAATAAAAAACATCCTTCTTTAAGTATTCAAAAACTAAAAGGCATCTGTGATCTCATCAGTGTGGATGTACTTTCCAATAACATAAATCACAGCCCATCATTTTTGCCCAGACTGTGAAATTCTTGTGTGCACATTACTTCTAGCATATAGATTGCAACCAGTGCATGCCTGTTCCATATTGGTGCTTAATATTTGTTAAATTGACTTCTGGTGAGATAAGGAGATTAAGATTATTTTCAACACTGTTGGCAGTGAAATAAGAGTCCCCAGTAACTGAGCAATTTTGAAACTAGACCCTGGAAGTTGTATGATATTTTGAAACCACACTGCTCACAAAGCTTTGGGGGTGGGTTGCTTTTTTCTTTCTGTCTTCACAGGGCTGTTCTTCATATTTCAGCAAATATTTTAAGACCTACCTTAAGATTCAGTCACATAATCAAGAAAATATATTATCCTATCAAATTGTTGCCCTAGAATTTTCCATCCTTTCACATATATACATATTACATCTACTTCATCATCTCTTATTATAATTTCACTGTTGACCCGCCATTTTACTGAAATGGATGTCTCCTGATACTGTCTATATCTCTACCCAAGCATCCCCAGTTCCTGGAATGTTCTCCCTCTCCAGATCTGCCTCTTGGGATTTCCACTTCACTTTAAGACTTAGCCCAAATGCCACCTTCTACATAAAGTCTTTCTTCATTCTTTTCATCACTAGTGCCTATGCCATCAAATTAATTTGTATTCATTATTTGGATTTACTTACCTGTAGAGAGGTACACTGCTCTTTAACACTCTGCCTCTAAGAAGAATGTCAATTCCTTATTTCAAGGTTTTTTCTTTCTATCTTTCTATCATCAGCATCTATACCACTGTCTCCCATGTAGAAAGTATGCCCCAAGTGTTTATTAAACTGAATTGCCTATTGACAAGCAAATTATTCTATATAGGCAAATAATCCTAGTGAAGTGGATTTTTTAAATAATTCTCTTCTTTCTCCTGATAGTTAGTTATTCTCTGGATGCATTAGGTTTTGCCTTTTAAAAAAAACCCAATTGAGGCATCCTCCTCTTCTCTGTGCAGACTCCGGCTCCTGCCTGTCTTGCTTTATTTCTTTGGCCTTTGTGTTGTTTGCAACACCTCCTGATTTAGCAACCTCTTTGCCTTTATTGAATGTGTTGTTAGTGTTTTCTCCTCCTACCACATCATTAATAAAGATGTTAACTAAAACTGGGACTATCACCAATCCCTGTGACACCCCACTAAACACCTCCCACCCACTTGCTACATTACCATTTATCATTAGCCTTTGTTTACAATCCTTTCAACTGTTTCTAGTCCAAGTGGCAGTACTTCTATCCATAGCCAACCTGCATTTGTTTCACATGGAAATAATTTTTTTTTCCTGGGTGGCATATCCTTTGTTTAGGTGAATTTGGAATTTACTGAGAGGTGAGTTTGGCAAGCAGATGCCTGAATTCTGATTTTTCTATGAGTTATACCAAGGTAGCAGGAAAATAGATAGCACAGACATAGTTGACAAAGCAGCCAGATGCTCAGACAGCAGCAAGTTTTACCAGTAAACTTGCCAAGGAGATGTCAGCGGCTTTTGTCATCTTGCAAGAATGTCATACATATACACACTTATTCATTTGGTTTCTCATGATTTCAAAATAGGCTCACATTAAATTATTTTCCTCCAAATGTTAGATACAAAGTAAATTTTCTGTTTGCTTTTAATGGTTGAATTGTATTTAGCTCAGGGATTTTTTTAATGTCTTTCTTCATGTATGATACACTTAAATATTATTGAAAGAATCATTCATTCAATAAATATAAGATACTATGTCGAGTGCAGGGGATTTTTATAGCTAAGATGTCTAAGGACACCACCTAGAACTGTATTATAATGCTTCAGTTGGAAAGGGTCCTTGGTACTCAACTAAACCAACTCCTTTATTTTAAATTTGGGGACAATGAGATTCAGAAAGAAGTCACTTGTTTGATGTCAACAGAATTCTATTTTCCTGATGTTATCTCCCAAGCTCATGCTCTTTTCATTGGACAATGTTGACATCATCATCATCATCATCATCATCATTATTTGATAGTACTGCTGATTTGATCAGACTTCTGACCTACTCAATTTAGTATTTCATCTCTGATAGCAGCCTCAAGAGACTTTTTGTGACAGTGGTATACTTGTCCTAATATGTCTCTTGATGCCACTGTCAGAGATGAAATCCTAGATTGAGTAGGCCAGGATTCTGATCAATCTAGCATTTCCTTTAAAGTCCTTAGTTCTATTAACCAAAGGATATGTAAATCTATCTGAACCAATTGATATTTTTCCCACCTGCATCATCTATTGGAATAAGAAGTCTTATACATTTATGCCTGTTTCATAAAAGAGTGCCTAATTTTATTTGCTATTATCTTTCAAATTTTGGTTATTTCTTAGTTTCATATTTTAGGGTTTGGGGGATTAAACCTGATTTAATTTAACATGGTGTAAGTTTCATGAATTTCTTTCTCTACTTTGAACTAATCCCCTTTCAGTTTTATCTATACCAGGGATGGGCAAACTTTTTACAGAGGGGGCCAAAGGAAAGAAAATGCTCATCAATCAGTCTGTTTCTAAGGCAACTCTTTTGAAATTATATTGTATTATATCCTACTCATTGTATCTGTCAGATTAGGAATAATGTTGCAGGGCCAGATAGAACATTTCAGAGGGCTACATCTGGCCTGCGGGCTGTAGTTTGCCCATCAATGCTCTATACTATTTCCTCTCCCACTCCCCCCCTTTTTTGCTCCATCTTTTGGAATCATAGAATGTCAGCACTGGGAGAGATCTTAGAGATGAAGAAATTGAACTCCTTCCTTTGATATATGAAGAAGCAGCTGTCCAGAGAACTTTAAGATTATACCATTAGTTGGGAGCAAAGTAGGACTAGTACCCAGATATTCTAAGCTCTTTCCACCATACCTTCTCTCCTTTATCATGTAGAGGTCATTTACTCTGCTGCTTCCTATCATCATTTTAGTTCTCTGGAGATATTGTAGGTCTATGATTTCTTTCTTGAGGTTTAGCGGCCAGGTCTACACGCAATATCCCAGATATGGATGGAGACACCATGATCTTATATGAGGGAAACGTAATGCTCCTGCCTTGTTTCCACTACATTGCCTACAAATTAATTAACCTTTTTGGTCACAGCAGAACTTTGGAACACTTGATTAATATTTATTTTGATGAGAGTACTTTGTGGATCTTAATGTACTATTATAAATATGTGTTGGCATTATTAGGACTTTAGTTTGAATGCTATGTTAGTTTGGAGGTTATTTGAGTTTGAATATTATGATTTTTAGTAGGGTATTCCATATCAGAGCCCTAGAATGAGATTCATTTGACTAAAAAATATAGTTTATACTGTAAAAGAATTACAAAAACATGCTACCTTTTCTACTATACACTAGTAAAGAATCAAATTTTAGTCTTCGTTTTTGACTCTCTGGACTTTATCTTCCATGCCCCAACATTGGGTATTTCATTGCTTGTACTTGTAGTTCAAGCATTTAGCACAGTACCTGAACCATAGAAAGTATTTAATAAATGCTGGTTGACTTGACTTGACTGAAGATGATCCATACTCTACTATTCTTGACAGAGATGTGGTGTATTCAAGATGCCAAATGAACATATATGCTTGTGGACATAGATAATGTAGAAATTTCTTTTGTTTGAAAATGTATATCAATGTTTCTGTTTTTTTTTCTTTTTGGTATGTTTGTTTGATTTTTGTTTTAAATTGAGCAGTAAGAAAGCAAGAAAATAAACTTTTGTTAGTGGAAAAATAAAATGAATGAATTTACTTCTTACCTTTGTTTCTTCTAAATTCTGAGGGGTTATTGGCAGGTTCTGCCAGGAAAGAAGGCATTTAAAATCTTGCCAGTGGAACAAGACACTTCTATCCTTTTAGGGACAGAGTAGAGCAACAGAATAGGGACTATAGGACGTGCCTGATGTATTTAAGTCAGAAACCTTAAAAGGAAAGTCTAAATGTAAAAATTACTTCTATTTCCTTTCTAACCATTCTTTTCTTTTCTTTTCTTTCCTTTTCTTTTTTTTTAAACCCTTCCCTTTCTGTCTTAGAATTGATGCAAGTTATTGGTTCCAAGGCAGAAGAGCTATAAGGATTGGGCAATTGAGTTTAAGTGACTTGCACAGGATCACACAACTAAGAAGTGTCTGAGATCACATTTGAACTCAAGTCCTCCTGACTGAAGGCCCAGTGCCCTATCTACTGAGCCACTCAACTGCCCCTGTATTCTTTTCTTCTTTATTTCTCTTCATATCTGTTTTTCTTTCTTACAGAAACTACTCTGACATATATACCTTAACATATAAAAAGTATAATTTTATCACTATAAACTGAGAGGATAGGTGGGCCAGGATGCACGTAGCAATATAAATCACTCTCCTTTCTGTTCTGAAGTGAACATTTTAAAATAAAAGGCTAGTATGAATAAATGTGAAATGTACTGAACGGGAAGGAAAAAATTCCATGAGCAATGACAAAGCTAGAGTTAGAAAAATGTACTAATCAAAGGTATGATTAATAATATCCATTGTGAGAAAAGTATGGTTTCATGATGAAGAATTGAAAAATATATGTCAAAATCCTATAGATTGTAGCAAAGAGAGGACACATTGTTTATATATATAGTCTTCCTCAGCTCCTGGGAAAAGGAAAAAAATGGGTACATCTTTGACTTCTAATTGGAAAGCATGTTCTTTTATTACTTTCTGTTTTAGAATTGATACTAAGTATTGGTTTCAAGGCAGAAGAATGGTAAGGGTTAGGCAACTGGGGTTAAGTGACTTGTCCAGGGTCATACAGCTTGGAAATGCCTGAGATCAAATTTGAACTCAGGATCTTCCATCTCCAGGCTTGACTCTCGAACTGCTGAGCTACTTTACTGTTGCTCCAACAGCATGTTCTTAATCTTTTGATTATTTCGTTAGTTTTCTAAGTGTTGTTTATAAAGGAAAAAGAACTGAAATTATCTCTTTTCTCTTGTTTCTTTTTTCATATCACCAAATGTCGTAGATTTTATCACTTATAAAAAAGGAATGGGGAGATTAATTGTTCTTCTTTACAGTAGGCCTCATTTTATGTGACCATTACATTTCAAGTTGAAAATCATGCATAATAGTGGAACCCCTTTATTTAATAAGTATTTTTTGTACAAACATGCTTAGGTACTTTAGGACTTTTCTTAGACTTATCAGAGCTACTAGCATCACAGCTCTTGTACTTTGGGGCCATTATTAACTAAATAGCATTTATAATAAAACCACAGTTCTGATATGGACATGACTTTTTATATGTTAGAACATCAGAAAAAAAATGATGTGGGAGCTGATGTTTGGTACAAAACAATGTAATGATTCGCACTTCTCAGAGGGAGAATGAGCGTGACTGTTTGAACTGGTGTGAGACTTTATGTTGCTTGGGAAAAGAGTGTGGTACATTTCTTCTTTTATTTTACATACTTTTCTGCCATTTTTTTTTGATCACCAATTTTATATGTGTTGGGTTTATATAAAATGAGATCCTACTCTATATTTTCTAGAGGATATAATGGAATTAAGTCAGGTTATATTTATGAAATGTGGCAATTAGTGCTAGAATTCTAGAACAGAAAATTGAAACATGCTAATTGCAAAGGCAGCATTTATTCTTATAGAGACTAGTTTTTCCATTTATGGATAACTTAGGTCCTTTCTCTTTTTTTCCTCCTTATGTTATTCCACTATGACCTTTTCACAAGTGGCTGTTGAAGGTAGGTCATAATTGGGAAAATAAAATCAAATATTATTACTTATTAATAGCTTGGGAGAACATCGAAAGTAGTGACTAAACTGTGAATTTTGCTGTCATTCATATTGTTTCCTCTTTTAGTCTGGTCAATTAGGAAGTGACTATATTCATATTAGTAGTTATGGTATAGACCAGTGATTCCCAAAGTGGGCACTACCGCCTCCTGGTGGGTGATGCAGCAATCCCAGGGAAGCGGTGATGGCCACAGGTGCATTTATCTTTCCTATTAATTACTATTAAAATTTAAAAAATTAATTTCCAGGGAGCTAAGTAATATTTTTTTCTGGAAAGGGGGCAGAAGGCCAAAAAAGTTTGGGAACCACTGGTGTAGACTTTTATCAGTACTCGATAGTATACAAGTAGTAGATGATCAATATATCTCTATTTTAGAATTTTAGAAGTATTTAATCTCTGATTTAGGAACAATATGAAAAGATAAGTCTCATGCAGATTTTTAACATTTAAAATGGGGAAAGTTATGAAAGCAGACACGCATAGAATCTTGAAATCACTGAATCAGATTCTCTTTGAGGAACTATAGCTCTTCCCATTTCCTCTTTGCAAAAGATGGGCAACTATGGGCATGGAACTTTGAATATGCAGTTTTAAACTTGCTAGAGATAGTGGTTAGTTTTTCTATACTCTTAAAAACATTTTTTTTTTGAAAATTCTTTGTGACAAGGGATAGATAGTTCTCTGGGCAGAGAAAGGGGAAAAGAGAGATAGAAAGAAGTGATGTAAAAACAAAATTTTAAGGTAAAAAAATGAAAAAAGGAAAGAAACAGAGAAGGCAGTCTATGAAAGGATTCACGATCACTGCCAAGTTTTGCTGATGGAAAAATATATTTGGAAATAAATTTAAAAAATTGAATCTCTTACCTGGAATTATAAGGAAGAGCTCATGTCATTTAACCCAGTTTCATTTCTGAGAAGGAATCCCTCTGTCCTCTCCTCATCCTTGACACTGTTCAACCAGTTTCTACGTGAAGACATCCAGTGTTAGAAAGATCAATCCCACTTGACATAGTAAGCCTTTCCCGACCCTCTTAATTTTAGAGCCTTTCCTGTGTTAATTTGTTTGTACAGAGTTGCTTGCATACCATCTCCCCCGTTATATTAGAAGGTTTTTGAGGGCAAGGACGATCGTTTGTCATTCTTTGCATATCCAGAGCTTAGAATGGTGCCAACCACATAATAATCACTTTATAAGTGATTTATAAGTAATCTGTAAGCAATTTATAAGTAATACATGCTTAGCGACTACAGCTATAATTGTTAGAGAATTTTCCTTCTATCAAGCAGAAATCTATCTTCCTAAAAGTTCCACCCATCACCCCCTAGTTCTGCCCTCTGGGATCAAAAAGAACAAGTCTAATCCTTTTCCCTCTTGGTTCTCCGAGTAACATTTATGTACTATGCCTGGGCATTACCTACCTATCTTAGTGCTCGAGAGGGGCATTCAACTAATTTTCTTCGGTTCACAGAGACTAGAATCCTGGGTAAAATGGCAAATTAAGTGGTTTGTTTCGGATGCCTAATCGCCTTCTGCCATGCCCTCAGGCTGTTCTCAATTATTGCCCAAACTCCAAGCGCAACACCCAATTCTGGTTTGCACCCGTCCGCCTTGGTGCCCCACGTTCCAAAATGCCTTCTCCCTCTCTCCTGTCTCAAAGCACGCTCTGAACCCAAAGCTCCCATTTCTCCAGGTGGCAGCTTTAGTCAAGTCGCAGATCTAATTAAAGTAATTCACAGTAAGATGTGAATGATAGGAGGCGTTGAAGGGGTGAGTATCTGGCTGGGGGGTGGGATATGTGTAGAAACAGCTTGTATTTTCATTTGAAAAGGAGAGGAGAGTGTGGTAGACGGGAATCTTAACAGATTCTTGGATGACGGCAGGCTATTCAGGGTCTGCCACCTCAGATCCCAGAGGAAAATGGAGTCACAGCACCTTCCGCTCTTGCCCCGCCTCCAATCCACATCTATGCCATTTGTACATACAGAGCCCAGGGAGGTCCTTTTGAAGGGAGGGTTTTTTTAAATTCCTATTTGTTCTTTCCATGTCTTCTAGTTCCTTAGTGTGTCATCTCCTGCTTTATCCTAGTCATCCAGGAATGTTGCTTTGAATTATTTTCTCATACAGGTGAGTGCAGCCAACTAAATCCATCAATTCAAAACAAAACAAAACAAAACACCCCACAAAGTTGACTGATTTAAAATAGTTCCAAAACCACATTCTTTATTCTCTTGTGCTGGTTGGAATATCCTTGCTCAGATATAACTGACACTTCAAGCTTCATCTTCATGATGATTTTATAGTAAAAAAAAAAAAAAAAAAAAAGATTTAGTTAAACTTGTTTTGAAGGATGTTTCATAAAATGTCCATTAAAACCTGGCTAAGCTATATTTAGAAGGCATGTTTATATTTCAGTTCTCCACCAAGAAGGACAACTTACAGATGAAAAAATTTCAAAACTATTAACAGATAGGGAGGGCCAGTAAAAATCAACCATTTTAAAAAGTCACTTCCTCATACTTTACCTTTAAGATTCCAATAAGGTTGACCAAAAAAAAAAAAAATCTACCTTAATGCCAAATGTTCATCAGTAACAGGAACACAATATTATAGAGTAATAATATTGATAATATTTAAGAATAATTTAGTAGTTATAGTAACACAACATTGATTTTTGTAATATAATAATAATATTAATAATTTATAACAATAAATAGTAAGTTACACAGTGTTATTCAGGAATGTATGCCTTTCTTCCTTCTTCCCTACTTTCTTCCTGCCATGTAATTTGGGGTCCAGCAGTGAGAGATATAGAAAACATTAAATGCTTACTCTATGCCAGGCACTGTGCTAAGTGCCATGGAGACAAATGGCCTTCTCTCAAGGAACTCATAATCTAATAAGGGAGACAACATGTAAACAACTAGGTACAATGAATCAATCAATATTTATTAAACTCCTACTGTGTGCCAAACACTGAAGTTACCAAAAGAGGCAAAATACAGTCCCAGCTCTCAAGGAGCTTATAATTTAATGGAGGAGAAAATGTACAAATATTCACACAAAAAAGCAATATACAGAATAAATTTGAAATAAACAACTGAGGGGAAGTGCTAGAAATTAGAGAGATTGAGAAAGTTTTTTTTTTTTAATAGAAGAGGGAATATTAGCTAACATGTGAAGTGAACTAGAGAAATCAGGCAGTGAAAGAAATCTAGACATGAAAGATAGCCATTGAAAATGCTCAATCTGGAGATGGAGTGTTTGGTTCAAGGAACAGCAAGGAAGGAACTGTCACTGGATTTCATAGTATTTGGGTGTAGAATATAAAGAAGAATGGAAAGAGGTGTGTGTGTGTGTGTGTGTGTGTGTGTGTGTGTGTGTGTGTTTGGGTATGTGTATACACCACTGTGCAAAGAAAGCAAATCCAAAGTCATGGAAGACTGTGAATAACAACCAGAAGTCCTAAGATTGAGAGCTCCAGTTTTGACCCAACTTATCTCATTGGCAACAGGACATTTTTGTATTTTTCTTTGCCTTAGTATTCTCATCAATAGAGTGGTGATAATATTTGTATGTTATAAATCTTAAAAAATATATATCTATATGTATATATCCATATCTATCTATAAATATATATATATACATATATATATATAATTTGAAAATATAGGAGTCGAGTGCTAGAGAAGGGAAAGTTACTTGGCCAAGGTACTTTTTTTTTTTCATACCAAGCAACATGGATGCCGCCATTTCCAGTTCACTATAGCTCATTTGAAAATTTTGCTATCTCTGGCTCACATTAATCTTATCTATAGTCTATTCCTTAAGTTCGAATACATCTTTGGGCAGCTCACATAAATAATATTCCAACAAGAAAGCTGATTTTGTTACATATTCCTATATTTAAGTATCAAATATCCTGGGAATTGCTAAATATGGAGAAGTTGGAACATGTGGACATATGGGGGTGAGGAATAAGATTGATATGTTAAATTCAGCTTCAGCTTTCAATCAATCTAGAATTGTTGCTGGGATGGCAGATGGTAGAATTTTGTAATAGGATTGAGAAAAAAAAATCAACCAAAATTCTTTAAGACCAGACCAAGAGAGAAGTGACATATGGCCATAGGATCATAGGATCATTGATTGATGACTGGAAAGTGTCCAAGAATAACTGTTAGGAGCATGAGTATATATATTATTCTTTTGACCCACTTAAATGTTTAGAATTTTCTTAAATATAAGGTTTATTTGCCTTGTATTGATATATATCCAAACATATAACAAAATTTTAAGAAAAGAAAATTAAAAATGAGTTTCTAAGCTGAAACCAACTGCCAAAAATTTTTCCCATGAGATTGTAAAAAGTTGTATTCATAAACCAAACATTGATCAACAATTTGACAATTGATGGACACCGACTTTGCTTCCATTTCTTGACCACAACAAAAAAATATTACTATAAATATTTTAGTAAATATTGTCTTTCTCCTTTGTCTTTAACCACTTTAGAGATGTATATCTTGTTCTGGCATAAGTGAGTCAAAGGATATGCCTAATTTAATGCTCTTTGGGTATAAATCCAAATTGCTTTCCAGAATAGTTGGACTAATTTACAACTCCATCCAAAAGTGGATCCAAAAGTACATTTATTCCCACAAATCACTTCCAACAATTGCCTTTTACTATTTTTTTTTTTGCTATTTTTGCCAGTCCAATTAATATGAAAAGAAACCTTAGATTTATTTTAATTTGCATTTTTTCTTTTTATTAGTGCCTTAGATCATTTAAAAATATGACTGTTGTTTGCATGTACTTCTTCTAAAAATTGTCTTTTCATATCATTTCATGATTTTTCCATTACAAAGTAGCTCTTAGGCTTATTATATATATGTCAATTCTCCATATATCTCAGATATCAGACTTTTATCAGTTAACTGTTCACTGTTAAACCCTAGTTGACTATTTCCCTTCTAATTGCACTCATTTTGTTCCATTTTTCATTTTTGTATAATTAAAATTGTCCTTTTTATCTCTTATAATTTTGAACCCTTATTGCATCAATGATTTCTCCTAGTCCTCTATTATTATTTGAGAAAGGAATTATTTTCCTATTCCTTAAATTTGTTTTTCAGATGATATTTTAGGTCTCTTTGAAGTTTATACTATAGTATAAGGTGTGACATAATGGTTTAAATCTTTTTTTTTTGCTATATTCCTTTCCAGTTTTCTCAACAGTTTTCAGGCCCTTTAAAAAAAATCTTTATCCCCATAATTCAGGGGTCGGCAACCTTTTTTGGCCATGAGAGCCATAAACACCACATTTTTTAAAATGTAATTTCGTGAGAGCCGCACAGTGCTCACAGTGCGCGCTCCTGTAATAGCGACTGAAAAAAAAATTGACTTTATGGCTCTTGCAGAAAGAGCCACATCTGGCCCTCAAAAGAGCCAGATATGGCTCGAGAGCCATACATTGCCGACCCCTGCCATAGTAGTTATCTTTGTATTTATTTAACCCTATACTACTATATTTTATTACTTAAGGGTCTTGGTTTCCTAATTTGTCCCATTGGTCAACCTTCCAATTTTAAACTAGTAATATATTTTGTGGCATTACCACTATGTTGGATAATTTAAGATCTGGTGATGCCAGGTAGATACCATGGTAGGTGGCACAATGGAGAGAGTACCAGGTCTGGAATCGGGAAGACCAGGGTTCAAATTTGGCCTTAGATAATTTACCAGCTATGTAATCCTGAGCAAATCACTTAACCTCTGGTTGCTTCCTTTTCTTCATCTGTAAAACGGGGATAATATACTACTTACCTTTCAGGGTTGTTGTAAAGATCACATAGGGTTGTAAAGCACTCAGTATAGTGTCTGGCACATGGGTAAGTGCTATAAAAATGTTGTTGTTCAATTGTTCCAATCATGATCTATATATACATACATGCATGTATATATTGAGAGAGAGAGAGAGAGAGAGAGAGAGAGAGAGAGGATGAGAGAGAGACTCCTTCCTTCCTACTTTTTCTTATTATTTTCCTTCAGATTCTTGACTTTTTCCTCCAAATGAATTTTATTATTATTTGTCTAGTCTGCAAAATAAATTTATTTTGTAGTTTGTTAAGGCACTAAAGCTGTAAATTAATTTTAGCAGTATTCTCATTTTTATTATAATGGCATGGTCCAGACAACCATGAATAACTAATATCTCTCTAATTATGTAACTCTTCCCTTATGCCTAGGGGGAGTGTTTTCAATTGTATTCATATAATTCCTATGTATAGGTAGATTTCCTATTTTATATATTTTGTAGTTATTTCAAATGCAATTTCTTTTTCTAACTGTTCCTGCTTAGTTTTCTTGAAAATATACCAAAAAACTGATTATTTTAATGTGATTATTTTATATCCTGCTACTTCATGGAAGTTGATTATTTCAATTCATTTTTTATTGAATATTTAGGGTTCTCTAAGGAAACAGTAGCAGCTATACAAAGTGATAATTTTGTTGCTTCTTCCTGTCTGGCATATTCTCTCTATTTATCTTGTATTATTGCAATAGATGACATTTCTAGAACTATATAAAATATTAGTGGTAACAATTATCCTTACTTTGCCTTTGATCTTATTTGAAAGGCCATTAGCATTCTTCTATCAGAGATAATGTTAGCTCTTGGTTTTAAATAGATTCTGTGTACAATATTAAAGAAAGGACAATTTATTCTTAAACTGTTTAATATTTTAAGTAATAAATGGGTGTTGCATTTTAATAAAAAGCTTTTTCTATGTTTATTATTATATTAATATGATTTAAAATTATTTTTTGTTATTAAGATAATCTATTATGTTTATGGTGTTCATTACTTTGAACCAATTTGGTCATAGTTTATAACTTTTTAATAAGTTACTATAGTATCTTAGATAATATTTTATTCAGTATATTTCATCAGTGTTTAGTAGATAATGGCCTGTAATTTCTTTCTTTGCTTTATTTTTTCTTGGTTTAGACTTCAGGAATATATATTTGTTTCAAACAAGTTTAGTAGGATTCCTTCTTTTTCTACTTTTGTAAATAATATTGGAATTAATTTTTAAATTTTTGATAAAATTCACTTGTAAATCTATCTGGCCTGCTCCTTTTCCCATTAGGAATTTCATTTATGGTTTATTCAATTTCCTTTTCTGAATTTAGTGTCATTTAAATTCTTCATTTCTTGTTCTCTTAACCTGAAAAGTTAGAATTTTAAAAAGTATTATTCCATTTCATTCATTAGTTTTATTGGAATAGAAATAGGTAAACAATTTTCTATTTCCTTTATTTTTTCTTTGTTGTGAATTCTCATTTTCCCTTTTTAAAATTTGATAATTTCCCCCTCTTCTTATAAAATTAATTAATAATTCATATATTTTAAAGTTTTAGAAAACATTTGGTTTAATTAATTAAATTGCCTTGTTTTCCATTTTTTTCTTCTGTGTTAAAATTTCTTTTTTTGGGGGGGTGTTTTGATTTGTTGCTTCTCTAATTTTTTTGATTGTATGGTGATTGATCTATTCTTTTTCCTTTTTGTTGATGAAAATATTAGCAATAAGCATTTCCCCTTAATAACTGCTTTGTAATTTTAATTTCCTTTGATAAAAATTATGTTTTTTCCTATGATTTATTCTTTAACTTTATATTATTTAGTATCCTCTTATATTCAAATCTTTTAAATTCTTTTTGTTGATTACAATTTATTGTGTTGTTTTCAGTAAAGGATACATTTAGTACTTCTATTTTCCTGCATTTTTTGTGATTTTTTTTTTAAGCCCTTGTACTTCGGTGTATTGTCTTATAGATGGAAGATTGGTAAGGGTGGGCAATGGGGGTCAAGTGACTTGCCCAGGGTCACACAGCTGGGAAGTGGCTGAGGCCGGGTTTGAACCTAGGACCTCCTGTCTCTAGGCCTGACTCTCACTCCACTGAGCTACCCAGCTGCCCCCTTTTGTGATGTTTTAAGCCTTAGAAAATCTCTAGATTTTGTAAAGGTGCCATACAACACTGAGAAATATCTATAATTTTTTCAATGACTATTCATTAATCAACAGATGCTTATATACAATTTTTCTAAAAACATTAATTTCCCTAATTTCCTTCATTCTATACAAAAACATTTATAACCCATACATGCACATACATATGCGCATGCATATTTTTATTCATTTGTTTCAGTCATATTTGACTCTTTGTGATCCCATTTAGTTTTCTTGGCAAAGATACTGAAATGGTTTGCCATATCCTTCTCTAGTACATTTTACATATAGGGAAACTGAGGTAAGCAAGATTAAGTGACTTGCACAAGGTCACACAGCTATTAAGCATCTGAGGCCAGATTTGAACTCAGGAAGATGATTCTTTCTGACTCCAAGGTCAGGCACTCTACCCACTGTGCCACCTAGTGGTCCATAGCATTCTGAAAAGCTAAGCTCCTTTGTCACTTCCCTGGGGAAGTTCCACACCCCTCCTCCCTCATTCTCTTCTGTCTTAGTGTTCTTTCCCACTTCAAATGACCTTATACTCCTTTATTTGTGTACCTGTTATCTCTTCTCAGTGAGTTCTCTGGAGGCAAAAACTGGTTTCTCTTTTAGTTCTTTTTATCCCCAGACTAGCATAGCTAAAAAAATCTTTATTAAATTGAACAGAAGAATTTTACATTTATGTAGGATATTATAATTTTCAAATGATTTTCACTTCAATTGTTCCCTGCAATGACCTAGGGGGTAGCTAGGCAAAGTATTGTGATACTCATTGATTAGTTTATTTAAAAAAAATGTTCCTTTGTTTCTCTATATTCATAGTATTCATTGTTTCTTACAGCATAGTAATATTCCATTACATTCATGTACCACAACTTGCTTAATTCTTACCAAACAATGGGCATCTTGGGCATCTGCTTTCTTTGTTTCCAGTTTGTTGATGCCACAAAAAGTGTTGCTCTAACTTTTTTATGCAAATGGTGCCCCCCCACCCCTTCTGACTCTGTCTCTCTTTCTCTTTCTTCCTTCCTCCCCATCTTCCTTTCTCTCATCATCAACATTCTACGTCCAGTATCCAGTAATGGAATCTCTGGGTCAAAGAATATGGATATTTTCTTTACTTTCTTCACATAATTCAAAATTACTTTCCAGAATTGTTTAAATTTACAGTTTACGGTGATAAAGGTGACAAGTTTTTGTAACAAGTTGCATTTGAGGGAGGAATGAGAGTGAAGAATAAAGGAAGACACCTAGATTGCAGACCCAGGTAAGTGTAGACTTTGTTCCCTTGATAGAAATATAAAAGTGGTTAGATTATTTCTCCAAAAATTTCAGGTAAATCAATAAGCCTTACATTATTTCTTTGAGGTTTGGTTCTTAGTTCATCATTTTTGCTTGTGAGTTTTCCAAGTCTTTATCTAGTTGAATTTTCCTTAGGTCTTGTATTGCTACTTTTGGTCAAAACCATATTTTTTTCATTAATTCAATTCTTTGATTAATTTATGTCCTCTCCTTTTTAAAACTGAAAATGGATCTTCTACTGTAGATATCTTTTTTTTTACTGTATTTTACTTTATTTTTCATATCTTCTCATTTTCCTTAGAGGGTTCATTATCCAGTTTTAGATGTCTTATGTTAGGTCCAGGTTCCTTTTTTAGGCTATTGAAATACATTTCTAATTTTCTTCTGTTGATTTTTCTTAAGAACTCATGACATTTGTTTATTGTGCTGGAGTTTCCCTAATGCTGCTTGCTATTTCCTTGTCTTTCTTTCTTGTAAGAGGCAATTTTATTTTTGAGACCCTTTCTACCCTTTCGTTTGCCATCCATCCATTCATCTATGTATGTGTGTATGTATATATGTATGTATCTGTCTGTCTATCTACCTCTTTAAACATAGAGTTGTCATAAAGAGTGTCTTCCAGTGATTCTTGGGGCCATCAGGAAAGGCTTCATACAGAAGACAGTGCCTGAGCTTTATCTTAAAGGAAGAAAGATATTTTATGAGGTTGAGGTAAGCAGGGAGTGCAATGTATCAAGGGGCTTTGAAATTTTCTTTCTCAAATTATGGACCCAGACCGATTTCAGATCTGCTGGATTTCAGACCAAAGAGCTGGATCCATCCTAGAGTTGCTGACATAGATTAATACAGGATAGAAAATGAAGAAGAAAAGGGCAATTATCCAGTTAAATTAATCAACCATATCATTCAGACCCTAAGTGTATTATTTCATTTGAATGTTCCATTATACCAACATATGCCAACAATTCAAGCTCCACTGGTCAGATTAACCAGTGATTTTTAATTTTCCTTTTGAGTTTTTATGTTTAATGACAGAGTCTCCAACAAGTTCACCCTCTTGTTTCTCATTTCTTTTAGGCAGGAGGGAAGTCATCCAAATAATGCAATTATTGGTTCATGGATCCTGGTTCAAAATTCATAAAGTCATCACTAAGAGCTAAATATCTCCTCATCCTTTTCCTTACCTCAAGCAATAACAACTGCTAGCATTTACATAGTGCTTTAAAGTTTACAGATTTCATATACTGTCTCATCTAACCCTCTTAACAATCCTGTGAAGTATGTACTATTACTTTCCCCATTTTACAAGTGAGTCAACAATAGAGACATGTTAAATGACTTGCCCAGGGTTTCTCAGCCAATAAGGCATCTGAGTCAAGATTCAAACTGAGGTCTTCCTGACTCTTAAATCCTTTACTGTAGTCACCGTTCCACCTCCAAAGAAAGCACTATGGTAAAACAAAACAATGGTTTTGAATCAAGAAGACCTGGATTCAAATTCTGCCCCCAGACATTAACAATACGACTCTGGGAAAACTCTTCAAGTTCCCAGGGCCTCAGTCTCCACATCTGTAAAAGGAGGAGATTGGATTTGATCTCTAAAGTCTCTTAAAATTTTATCTCTATTGTCATAGATCAGATTATAGCAAGTAGAGATAAAAGGATCTTCTTGAGGACTCTTTCATTTTATAGATGAAGAAACCAAAGCTCAGAAAGTGTTAGAGACTGAGCTAGTGATAAGAATCCACATTTCCTGACTCCCACAAGAGACCAATGTTCTTTGTATTTTAATGCTCATGCCACCTCACTTTCTTCCTTTCCTTCCATTTTCTGGGTACCTTGCTAAGATCCATCAAAATGACATTAAAAAATATTAGAATACTCCTAGGAGTGGTAGAGTGTAATATTGATAAACTGTTTTCTGGAGATACCTTTGGGGAAAGAGACAGAAAGCATTTACCTTTCATTTACTCAGGTCTAGGAATTCAGATAACAGGCTTTGCATAAAGACAAAGGCAACATTTAAAATGATCAGGAATATCTTTTCTTTCTCCTCCTCTCCCAACCCCTCCCTCTAAGGCCTACAACTTTTGACCAACTAGCCCAAAATTCACTGTTTTGCTCCTTCTGAATGTGTGGGCGTGGAAGGAGAGGGCAGGGAAGCTCAGCGAAACCCCTAAAGATTTTGGGGCTGGTTTGCACAGTTGCTTTTTTGCAATCCTTCACTGACCCTATGAGGGGGAGAGGGGGATTTCTTGACCAAAAGCTGTCTGTGGGATTCCAGACTTTAACCCTTTCTATAGAGAAGTTTTGCTGAACTTCATCCAGTCCAGTCCAGAACACTCCTCTCCAGCTCTTCAAAGTTCTCAATTGTTTTTGAAGACTGTAAGAGAATCTTGGAGTCCAGGCTATATACCGGATATGATTCTACAACAATTAAAAAAAATTATATGTGACATCATTTAGCATGTCCAATTCAACTAAACTCAGCTTATAGCATTGCTCATTTTCTTTCAGGATGTTCATATCACCTCTAAGTCTGGTAACACCCCCCATGTCTGGGTTCTTTGGGTCCCTCTGCTCTTCTTTGATAAGTAACCCTTCCTCCTAACATTTAAGTAAAGCTTAGAGCTATTTCTCTTGATATTCAGGGAAAGGAGAGTTTATTCTGTCTGGACCCCTTTGGTTCTATTTTTTTTTTTAATGCTCAGCACTCCAATTATTCTCTGAGTTTCTCTTGCTTTCTTATTAATTTTATTCCTTTCTTAGATCCTTCTTTCTCCTTCCATCTTACCAGCAACTCTGAGACTAGCATACTTTCCAAACCATAAGTTCTTTCATCATTCAAGACTCAGGGCTTTCAACTTTGGCCAGTTATATTTTGATCATTGCTTTTTCTCAGATAAGCAGTAAGGTAACTATTAGACTTTCAATAACTTAATTATATTTATCTCACTTTAGTCAATCAGGCTATGGTTACTCCAAAAACTGAATGTGATTTTTGGAAGAGGGAATTTGATTATATTCAGTCTTCCAGATAACCCTACCTAGCTTCTTGTGGAGAGTAATTACTTATGGGGGAAGTGTTTTGTTTTTAAATAAAACTCTTACCTTCTGTTTTAGAACAATACTAAGTATTGGTTCCAAGGCAGAAAGGTAGTAAGGGCTAGGCAATGGGGATTATGTGACTTGCCCAGAGTTACATAGCTAGGAAGTGTCTGAGGCCTGATTTTGACCCCAAGACCTCCTGTCTCTAGGACTGGTTTTCAATCCACTGAGCCACCTAAATGCTTTCAGGAGAGTGAAAAATTTTTAAAAGATAATTTTATTTAAAAGATATTTTAAATATCTTTTAAATAAAATTTAAAATAAATAAAAAAAATTAAAAATAAATAAAAATTATTTAAAAGATAATTTCTTTCCTTTTAATTACTCTTTCTCCTCTTATGATCAGAAAAGGGTGAGAAAAGGAGATAAGATCAAGAAATGTTAGGGCTATTAAAAATGGAAGAGATTATCCAGGCTACTCTCATTATTTACAGTTGAGGCTCAGAGAAGTCAAGGTCAACACATAATAGTGTTACAATCAGTCACAATACAACTAGTTACAATAAAGTCAGGACTAGAATCCAAGATTCCTGACTGTCAGTAAAATAAGTAGGCTGCTTCATTTTGGACCATTGATCAGTTTTTCCCATGTAAAGAAGAAATCCTTAAAGAGATAAAGGAAAACTAAAAATTCTTAAAACCAGCCCTTTGCTTTGACAGTTTCTTTTTTTTTCAGACTGTTGTTATTTACAATATTATATAATTAATATTCTATTATGTGATCTATTATATAATTATTATTATTATTATTATTTCAGACTATTGTTATTTTATGGCTATAGCAGTGGTTTTGAATTTATACCAAGTGTGATTAGGTCAAGCTACATCCCAGTTCTTTTCTAGGAATTTTTCCATCAGTAAAGAAGGAATCAGTATCCTCAGGTTATACCTAGGAAATGTGGTAAGGAATGGAAATCCTATCCATCAGTAATGGGGGTACTGGTAAATGTTCAACAATAGGATCTCTGGAAAAAATGTACCTATGGCACATTTTATTTTATTTTTATTTTTTAAAAAATCTTACCATCTTTGTTAGTATAGAACCTTTTAGAGAACAAATGCCCAAACTGCAACCCTCACACCACCTGGGAGCTTATCTCAAACAGAGGAGGGAGGAAGCACTCCCTTTGGGCTGTTGGGCAGAGGGAAGAGGGATGAGTGAAATGTCCTCAGGCACAAGTGGAGAGGAAGAGGGGAGCAGCCCTTTCTGGCATGCTCTAGCATGTGTGTCATAGGTTCACCAACATGGGGTTAGGCAGTTGGGTAAAGTGATTTGCCCAGGGTCACCCAGTGAGGAAATAGCTGAGGGTAAACTTGAACTCAATACCTCCAGGCTCCTAGCCTGGCTCCCTATCCACGGAGTGTCCTAGATGCCCCCATGACACATTTTAATGTTTAACTTCTATTTATAACACTATCACTTTTTAAAATTTAGATATAGCAAAATAATAAATCAAGTCCTGATTTGTAGTGTTTGCCAATTTTTAAAGAGTAAATATTCACACTGAAAACATGATAGTTAACTCTCATGAGCCCATGGGAGATAGCTCCCTCCAGGGAACCCATGCCATAGGGCACTATAAGTTGAGCTAAAGTTCTTTTTGTCAACTCATGATGCACATTAGCACAGACTTCTGAAACCTGAAAAATGGGTCCAGGACTAAAAACTTCAGTCTGTGACTATTCAAATTACATAAGTGAGTATTGATCAAACTGGGAAGAGAACTCCAGAGATTTCTCCAATCCTTCTTCTTCTTCCTTGCCTCCATTCAGGTGCATCCTTCAGCAGAGTGGGAAGGACTTGGAGAACACTTAGCTGACAAGGAAACATAATTGCCTGCCAATCTAATTCTGTTTGCTAAAGAATTCCGTGCAGCATTGTTTCATAATCAAAGCTTTTCACTTCACAATAAAAGTGTCCCTTCTCTCATTCCTACTGGTCAGAATGAATGCAGAGGCTGCAAAAAGAAATGCAGGAACATAGCCATATTCTCCATCCCCCAGTCTCTACACCTGACTGCAGTTGTTGGTTTTCTTTCTTTCTTTCTTTCCTTTCTTTCCTTTCCTTCCTTCCTTCCTTCCTTCCTTCCTTCCTTTCTTTCTTTCTTTCTTTCTTTCTTT
>NC_058134.1:194775055-194789066 GCF_016433145.1 Gracilinanus agilis
TTCCACTGGGTTTTACATGTATCACTGTTCAAAACCTATTTCCATGTTATTCATATTTGTAGTAGAGTGATCTTTTAACACCAAAACCCTAATCATATCCCCATCGAACCATGTGATTAATCCTGTTTTTCTTCTGCATTTCTGCTCCCACAGTTTTTTCTCTAGATGTGGATAGCATTCTTTCTCATACGTTCCTCTGGATTGTCCTGGGTCATTAAATAGAATAATATTTTTTAAACCACTAAACAAGGGTCAGCTAGATGCCACAGTAGATAGAATGCCATATCTAGAGGACTCTGTGTTCAGATTTGGCTTCAGACACTTCCTAGTTGAGTGGCCCTAGGCAGTCACTTAGCCACATTTGCCTAGCCCTTGCCTTTCTGTCTTAAGAGTTGTTACTAGAACAGAAGGTAAGGGTTAAAAATATATAATGCATAGAATTTAAAAGGAAGCCAGTAATATTGAAAAATAATTACAAAAACAATTATTAAAATTGTGTTTTTGTGGTAATCTGGAAAAAAAACCAAAAAAAAAGAAAATAAAAAAAGAAATATAGTTGCCAAAATGTTAAAATAAAAACAAACATCTTCCTAGTTAAGAAATTCTGGGTTAGATAATTAGGTATCTTTTACCATAGACCTGACATTCTATTTATTTATTCTATTTTATTTTTCTATTTTTATTCCATTGTATGGAATCGAGAAGATCTGGATTCAAGTCCTACTCATGAAACATAACTGGCTTGTGATCCTAACTGTTTTATTTCACTTCTCAGGTCTAAACTGTCCAAATCAAACCACCCAAATAACTCTAAGACTCTTGATTATGGAGTAGGCACACATCTGAATTAATAGTGGGAGTTTCTCTATAGTAATGAAGACACTAGTCTAGTGTCCCATTCCCCCCCAACACAAATGATGATCATTCACAATTATTTAGTTCTTAAAGGTTTACAAAGCAGTTTCCTTACAACTCAGAGAGGTAAGTAGTAAAAATAATATCTCCATTGGAAACAGTCATGGACACACAGCTAAGAAGTAATGAAACCACGATGAAAACTTCTGTTGCCTGATTCCAGGCCATAAACTCCTCTGTGATGTCTTTAAGTGGGAAGATCTCTGATCTTACAGCTAAAAGATCTGGGCTGGAAACCTAACTTTTGAAACCAATAACCTTTGTGGCTATGGCCAAATTATTTCATTTCTCTCAGCTTCTGTTTCTTCATCTGTAAAATGAATATAATTATATTTGCATTACCTGAATCACAGTGGTGTAAAGAATGTGCGAGATAAGCTTTGGGCTGCCATAGAAATGAGAATCATCATTGCTGATTATTGGTGCTTTGTAGTCAATTTTTTCTCTTTGCTCAAGGTCAGGCTTACCAGTTTTCTGCCCATGTAGCAGTGTTCAGTTCCAAGTCACAATTGATTTTTTTTTTCAATTGAGATTTTGGTGAGATTTAGTTTCAGATGTTGTTCAGAAGCCCAACTCCACTTAAGTCTGCTGCATTCCCTTCATCCACCCACTTTTCTAATAAAGCTATTGCATTTGGCTGGCATAATGTGCCCTGGCAGAAACCCTATTACCCAGATCTCAATCATCCCTGGGCAGGGAACAGATGCTTTAGTTCCCCAACCCCTTCGAGTTTGTTCTGTTATTTTGCCATGTGCTCCGTTGAGAGCTAAGATCAGTAGCAGTATCAGCATTTTCTTAAAGCTTTGTCTCAGAGGTGAGCTGTTCCCTTTATGTTCTCTGTGCCCAGCTTCTCCAAATCTGTTCTTATCTTTATGATTTATGGGATGGCATTTTCTAAGCATTTTAAAGAAAATGTGCATGCACTGGGAATATTTGAACACTGGCTTTCTCATTTAGTTTTGTTTTGCATTTGTTGTATGTACATGTGAGTGGCAATTTGGAGGATGGGTGCCATAGGGTGGAGAGAAAGAATGGGGTCAGGTCCCTAAGCCAAACTGCTTATTTTGTGGGGTAACCCATGGTGCCTCAAGTAGAAGCTGGATGGCCACAGGCCAGGATGGAATGGACTAGGTAACCTGTGAATTCCTTTTCAAGTCTGAGGAGATTCTGTGAGTCTGATGTGCTGCTTTTCCTTTTAGCTTAATAGAGAACTTAGGGAAATGAAGAATTAAGACAATGTTACAGAGTACAGAGGCTCTTGTCAATAGCTAAATCATTAAATTTCTCTTTTCTCAGTTTTTTTTTTAATCTGAAAAACAAAGAATTTGGCTATCTAAGATCCCTTCCCTCTTAAATGTTATGTGATTCCAGGACTGAGTTATTGTTTGGTCATTTCAATCATGTCTGACTCTTCAAAAGTCTTCAAAAGATCCCATTTGGGGTTTTCTTGGCAAAGATTTTAGAGTGGTTTATTTCCTTCTCCAGCTCATTTTCCAAATGAGGAAACTGAGGCAACCCAGAGTTAAGTGACTTGCCCAGGGTTACCGAACTATTAAATGTATCAGGTCAGATTTGAACTCAAGTCTTCCTGACTCCAGGTTTGGGATCTATCTACTGCTCAAATTTTGGGCAGGGAGTGGGAGTATAGAGTTTTGTTTTTGCCTGTTTTTTTTTAATGAACTTTGAAATTCTGTTATCTGCTCATAATCTATTGCAATTCTATTCTTTCTTTTTGCCTTGCATATATGGCTCTGTTTTTTGTCTTCCATTATCCAATCTACCCTCTGTTCTTCCCTAGACCATCACCCTAGTACTGGATGCACTCTCATCCCTTCTCCATTTTGACTCCTTGGTAAACTAGTTCAACTCTATACTGCCTTCTTGCCTCTTTACCAGGGATGAACTGGTAAATTTTTAACTAAAAAAAATAATTAAAAGACATTAAGTTTAATCTACATTATTAACATTTTCTACATCATTTTCTTAAGTTTGGAAAATCAACAAAACATTTAATCAAGCTGTGGTTTGTAGCAGTGATTGATTTTTGAGTGTAAATGCTCATGCTGAAAATTTAACAGCTTATATCTGTTATATAAAGCAGGAATGAGCTATCAAGCATGCCTTTACCCCTTTTTCTATTGAAGATTTTGCCCCACTAAGTCTTAGGTTTGGATTATTTTCCACTACTCATGTCTACTGATTAAAGCTGGAGAAAAATCACAAAATGGTGCTGACTAGGTTCTCTACAAATTTGTATAAAACCATGTCAATTGGGCTCTCACTGGAGCAAGGCAAATCTTTTATACCTTCCTAATCAAACCACTCATTATGATGACTTTTCCAAGCCTTTTTGTCCTTTCTTCATTCTCCTTAAGCCATGGTGCCCCTTCCCCTAACCCTCTGGGATGAGAATCTTGCCTCATATTTCACTGAAAAAAAAAAAGATAGCTATTTGCTCCTCTCCGCTCCATCCTCATGCAGATGACTTCCACTACCATTTTCTCCCTTACCCCAGTCTCCCATGAAGAGGTGATCCTTCTTGCCAAGGCAAACCCCTCTACAAACCCAAGCAACCTTATTCCATTCTGTCTTCTCCAGCATTATCCTCATTCTCTCACTTATCTTTCATCTTTCCCTATCTACTGACCATTTCTCTACCGTCTTTAAACATGGCTATGTCTCTCCTAGCCTCAAAAAACCTTCACAATCCATCAGTCCTCCAAGCTGTCATCATGTGTTTCTCCTTACTTTCATGGCTAAAATCTTGAGAAAGCCTTCCATAAAATGTGACTCCATTTCCTTTCCTCTCATTCTCTCTGTCTTCTTTCCTTATCATTCAGCTGAAACTGCCCTCTCAGAAGTTGCCAATGATCTCTTAAACACCAAGTCTATTGGAGTTTTCTCAGTGTTCATCCTTCCCAACCTCTCTGCAGATTTTGACACTCTGCTTCTTGATATTATCTTCTCTCTAGGTTTTCATGACATTGCTCTCTCTTGTTTATCCTATTGCTTTTCTGGTTACTACACATTCTCCTTTGTTTCACCTTTGTCTAAGTCACTTCCTGTGGCTAACTGTGGGGGTCATTCCACGGCTCTTCTCTTTCCTCTCTATGTCATTTCATTTGGTGATCTTGCCAGCCCCCATAGATTCATTTGTGATTTCTATGCAGATGATTCTTAGATCTATTTTTCTCCTGACCTCCAGCCTCACAGGTCTACATGCCTGTTGGACATCTTGATCTGGACATCCCATAGTCATCTGAAACTCAACATTTTCCCAACTGAATTCATTGTTTTTCTTCTCCCCCATCCTTTCCATATTACTTTCAAGGGTACCATAATCCTTTCAGTCACCCAGACTCAAAACCTAGGTGTTATCCTTGACTTCTCATTCTTTCTCATTTCTTCCTACCTCATCCAATCTGTCGCTAAGTCCTGTTGTTTATAATTTCATGATATCTCTTGTGTGAGCCCCCTTCTCCCCTCTGACAACACTACCTTATCAGCCCTTGTCCTTTCATGTCTGGACTATTGTAATTGCCTCAAGGATCTTTCTACTCTAATCCAGCCTCCACTCAGTTGTTAAATTGACTGAGCAGGTCTGAATATGACTCCCTACTATACAATAAACTTCACTGGCTCCCTAGCGCCAGGATCAAATATAAACCCCCCTGTCTTTTAAATCCCTGTGAAACCTAGCTTTTTTCTACTTTTCCAGTTTTCTTATCCTAACTTTTCTCCATGCATCCTGGTATACAATGACTTTGACCTCCTTTCTGCTCCTCCCAAAGGCATCTCATGACTGGAATTTTCCCTACCTGGCCCCCCGAGGCCTCTCCTTTATCATCTCTGCCTCTTGGCTTCTTTTAAGTCTTAGCTCATCTTTCTCACCAGTCTTCCTTAATCTTAGTGCCTTCTTTCTGAGATGATCTTCAATTTATTTTCTATATATGTTTGTTCATAATTGTTCTCATGCTGTCTTCCCCATTAGAATGTGAGCTCATGGAGAGGAGGGACTGGTTTTTTGTTTTTGTTTGGCTTTTCTTTGTATCTCAGTACCAGGAAGATAGTAGGCACTTCATAAATGCTTGTATTCTTAGCATCTAGCGATGCCACGCACCTAGTAGACACTCAAATATCTGTTACATTGAATTGGATTAAATTGAAATAAGAGACTGCCATTATAGCCCCCAGTCACATTCCTGGCATTTTGAACAAATCTAAAACTAACATGTTTCTGAAATTATTTTACAAATCTCTTCTCCTCATAGGTTTGCAAAGTAGAAGATAAAATAAGCATTTGATATTCACAGTCATAGAATGTTAGTGCCTAAAGGGACTTAGAGCTCATTTAAATCTTCCCCCTTGAATGATGAAGAAATGGAGATCCAGGGAAGAGGAAGAGAAGAAGGGAATGAGCATTTATATAGTACCTGGTATGTGCCAGACACTGTATAAAGCACTTTTTATAAATATTATCTCATTTGATAGTCACAACAACCATGAGAGGTAGGTGCTATTATGATGCCCATTTCACAGTGGAGGAAACTGAGGTAATCAGAGCTTAAGTGACTTGCACAGATTTATCTGAGGTGAAATTTGAAGTCAGTTCTCTGGACTGAAGGCCCAGTGCTCTGTGGACTATGGCACCATGTAAATGCCCCTGCTAATAAAGTGAAATGACTTACCAAGATCACAAATCTAGGAAGTGTCAGAGTCAGGGCCTAGACTCAAATTTTCCTGCTGAAAGTCTAGAACTCTATCTACTTCATAAAACTTTGTACTGAGCTGAGCAAGTAACTATTAATGTGATTAATGTCTGTTCAATTTTTTAGCAGCTACTTCTTCATAGACCAGTAGGGAACCACAAATTTGTAGTATGAGATAAAATGTGCAAGAATTACACACTCTCTCCAAGCCTTGTCATTCTCTTTTTCCCAGTTCTACTCCTTCAAGGGCATTTTTATTTTTGCTTTTAAGAGCGCTGGGTAGGTGGGTAGAGTACAGACTTTATTTCACCCTACAGAAAATAAAGAGAACTCCTGGAACCATAAACAGATACAGAAAATCCATAAAGGCTCTCACAGTGCCTCATAATCTCTCTTTAGAAGGCAAGTGTATAGGAATTTGGGGTGTAGGAACATTGTCTGCGATGGATTGAGTGGGCAAGCGCATGCCTGTTTCCGACATTCACTTCTGCAGAAACTGTTATCATTGCTTGGGCTGCTGCCATCTCTTGGGCCAGTTATGTCCTCTGGCAGGAACTCTTCTATCAGGCTCTGTGGGCACATACATGCGCCTCACCATGTGCTTCTATGGCAGGTCACCATTAACTACTGTTAGGGAGGGGAGGGAGGAAAAAAATGTTTCCTTTTTCTTTCCCTGTATTCCTAACTCCCCAATTCTAAAAGAAAGGCATAGGAAAGAAGGCCACACGGAATCTTACAAGGAGTTTTGGCTGCAGGTCTTCCACCCAAATGGAAAATTGAATGGAAACCTTTATCTAAGTTTGGAAAGGTACTTTAGAAATGGAGACAAGAAGTCGACCAAAAGGGGAAAACAAGACACAGGTTAGTATATACTAACTTGGCCAAAGTCAATGAGCCATGTTCAGGGTTCTCAGTGTTTATAATTAGGAGCTAGCCAGTAGATTATATTCTCTCTAGGAGAGTTTATTTTATTTTTTAACTAATGGAGAGAAAAAAGATGATTTAACTGAATTATTATGTGTTACATGATAAGATATTGTGAAAGGAAACAACCAGAAAGTCACAGGCAGATGACAGAGGGAGGATAGATACTGTGAGTAACAACTGATTTGTAGCAAAGTTGTGAACAGTTGTCAGTGTAAATGTAAATGACTCATTCTACAATAGGGTGCCAGGCAGAGGTGGGCACAGTCGTTGCCTACTGCTAAGAATACAGTGTTATAATAATAATTTAAAAATTCATATTCACTTCAGTTCTGTTCTTAACCCTGTGCTAAGTGCCTTGGGGAATAACATTAAAGGCATATGACATTCTCCTCCTCTGATGCTCACTATTCATGTAACCTTGGTCCATCTCCTTGGGACTCAGTTTCTCTAGCTACAAAATGAAGGGTTTGAATTTTTTCAAAAACTCGTACCTTCTGTCTTGGAACCACTTCCAAGACAGAAGAGTGGTAAGAGTTAGGCAGTGGGGGTTAATGAACTTGCCCAGGGTCACACAGCTAGGAAGTTTCTGAGGCCAGATTCAAATTTAGAAATTCCCATTTCTAGGTTGGCTCTCAGTTAACTAAGCCCTCTAGCTGCTCTGAAGGGGTTGAAATAGATGATGTCTGAGGTTACTTCCAGTGTGAAATCTATGATCTGTGATATCCTGTTATCGATAACCTTATAACTTGGGAATGAGGGGGAACGAGAGCATACACAGAATCATGTAGACTTGGAATGAGAAGATGGGCTTAATTTTCTATTCGGGTACTCTGGCTATCCGAAGTTGCTCATAATCATTTAATCCCCTCTGACCTCATTTTCTTCATGTGTAAATGAGTGACTAGATGGGTAAGATGATTTTCTAGCTATAACAGCCTGAATCTAAGGGTTTGGGCTCAGGTCTCCATCTCTACTTATAGTCTTCTTTTATTTGCCATAGACACAAGTGAGTATAAGAAACTAAGTAAAGGAAGTGTGTAAGTGGTGTTGTTGTTTGTCCTTTGTTTTCAAAGAGGACCAATGACATCACCAAGTGATGTCTTGACTTGCTCATGAATTGGATTTAAGTGAGGTAGAATTGTACAGTTTTTGGCCTCACAGTCATCAAAATCCAGTGGCAAGACAAAAGTCAGAATAACTGGTATTGGCTCAGGATGCAGTGGATGACCTTGGCCTCTTTGATGTCTGACCCAGCTCTAAGTGCTCTAAGTGATTCAGCCATCTTTATAGCCATTGGAATGAATTGTTCTCATCCACCCATTCTGCTGGGAAAAATCTCCACATGCTTGGAGTAGACACTCCCCCAATTCACCTCCTGGATCCCAGTCTTTTGTTTATTCTCAACCTGGTTTAGCTCATCTGCCAAGATGGTTTTTACCATGATATGGCTGCTGCCCAGGCTACAGTTTCTTGGAGCCACAGTTGAGGGGTTGGGTAAAAGGTGGACACTAAGGGTGGATGAGTAGTCCTGAAAATGACACAGCAAGCCTTCACAGCAGAGGTGCTAGTCCTCCCTGAACACCTCATGACTGAGTATACAGATAACGTAACCTATTCTATTCCCACCACCGAGAAATCCAGCAGAATCCACATGACCTTAGAAAGGCTTAAAGAGGTAATAATATCACTGATAGTATTTTCTTAGGATACAAAGGATAATATTCTTTAGATAATCCATATGGACATTCTGGTTGGAGCCTAGTTAGTTGGCAGGATTTTCAATTTGCTGAGTGCACCTCAGATTTAAAGCACAGTAGGAAAAAACCAAAGTGAAAAAAAGATTCAGGAAGAAGGGAGACTTAAGCATCTTGCAGGAGAGGTGTGGGAAGGAGAGAGAGAGGTCGTTTGTAGGGAAGAGAGCTTGCCAAGAAAAGCATGTGTCAACACAGCAGGGAGAATACAAATCAAGACACAGTACTAAAAGCACTGGGAAATCTAAGAGAAAAGACTATCACCCTCTCCAGTGTAATCTAAATGATCTCACAGCCTTAGACTTTAGACCTCAGACCTTAGACCTTAAAGGAGCTTCATCAGGTGGAAAGAGCACTGACTTTGGAGGCAGAGGTCCTGAGTTCCAATACTGCATCTGTTTTTTATTACACGTGTGACTTTGAGCAAGTCGCCTGACCCCTTTGGGCTTCAATTTACTCAACTGTAAAATGAGGAGAGTGAGCTAGATGTCTCTTAAGGTCTCTTTGATGTCTAAATCTTCAATTCCACAAATAAGCTTCATCCAGTTCTGTGAAACAGATGATAGATGATGATACATAAATAATAATAGGACTAGCTTAAATATACCTTAGCAAAACCCAGGTTTGTAAACATGTAAACGACATCATTAAGTCCTTGACTAGAATTTTTTTTCTCTCTTTACTGGCTCTTTTTCTTCTCTTTCTACTCAGATCTTCTCTTAACTGTTCAGATAACTATTTTTATGTTCTTTTTATCTTATTCACATTCTTTCTTCTTTTGATTTTACTCTTCCTTTATCTTTCATCTTCTTTCTTTTCATCCTGTCATTTTCTTCTTCTCCTAATTCATTTTCCCCCCATTATCTATTCTCTCAATCAATCAATCAATCAATCAGTAATCAATTATTAAGGACCTATTGTGTGCCTGATACCATGCTAGGCACTGGGTATACAAATACAAAAGCGAGGCAGTCCATAGTCTCAAGAAACTTATATTTTTTGCTTTCTTGTTCCTCATTCTCTCTCTCATATATGCATACATGTTCTATAAGTCGCAAGTCTCTTTTTGTGCAGATAGAAGCAGATTAGCTCTATCTTTTGCCCTGCCTAATGAGTGCTGAAAATTGCTCCATCAACTGGGGAGCTTGTTAAGTTTTTTATTATTTGAAATTTTGTTTTGAGGGAAGGGAGACAAGGATGCTTACATTATGTCACTGCTTTATTTAAGTACATCTAAGTGGGTACTTTTTACCCACTTAATAAGGAAAATAAGAAATTGACAGAATGTGAGGAGGTCTGTCCCAGCTTATAGACCACTTGAAGGATTCACTTTATTTTAATACTTAGCACAAGGCTTTATGCTTATGGGCACTTAATAACTGCTTTTTTTATGACAGCATTTATGTTTCACTTTTTTTAAAAAAAAGAGCTCATATTTACATGGTGCTTCGTGGTTGTAAAGAACATTACAATATGATCTCATTTTATTCTCAAAATAACCCTTTGAAGCCTTAGGAAGATTATTATTTCAATGAGTCCAGGAAATACATCTTATTCATATTTTTGATATCTGCCCACCACCCAGCAAAATGCTCTCTATAAAATATTTAATTGAACAGATGGTGTAATTTTTATCATACCCATTTTTCAGATAAAGAAACTGAGATTCAGAGAGCTGATTGTTTTTGTTGTTTTTCAGTCATGTCTGATTCTTTGTGAATCCATTTGGAACTTTCCTGGCCAAGACATTGGATTGTACCCTTTTCCAGGTTAACTGTCTCTTCTCCATATCATTTTACAGATAAGGACACTGAGGCAAACAGGATTAAGTGATTTCCTCGGAGTCACAGAGTTAGTAAGTGTCTGTGGCCACATTTGAACTCATGAAGATGAGTTTTCCAGACTCTAGGCCTGATGCTTTGTTCATTATACCACCTAGTTGCCCATTAATTATTTATCCAAGATCAAAGTAGCTTAGCTAGAATTCAAACCTAGACCCTAAAACTTTGACTCTAGTGTTTTTTCCATTATGCCATGATGCATCTTAAGTCTTAGAATCAGGGAATCTCAAAACTAGAATTCAGTTTAATGAGCTATTATTAATTGCCTACTGTGTGCCAGATACTCTCTTAAGGAATACAAAGAGAAAACTGGGACAATCTTCTTCCTCATTAGACTGGGAGCCCCTTGAGGGCAGGAACTGTCTTTTGTTTTTCATGGTATTCCCAGGGCTTAACACAGTGTCTGGGATATAGTAGGTGCTTAAAAGATGTTGGTTGACTAACTGACTAAATTCTTTCCTTTAATGAGCTTGCATTCTATTAA
The DNA here is from genome assembly GCF_016433145.1 of Gracilinanus agilis. NCBI lineage: Eukaryota > Metazoa > Chordata > Mammalia > Didelphimorphia > Didelphidae > Gracilinanus > Gracilinanus agilis. The sequence continues at coordinate 194,785,683 of NC_058134.1, forward strand.
GGGGATGCAATACACACAGATAAGTAAAAACTCTCTTTATGAGTGTATATGTACATATCTGCATACATACACATAAGACAAGTGTGGAGAAAATGATGGAGTACTAGCACATGGAAGAATCAGGAAAGGCATTTGTAAAAGTTGTCATGAGCTGAGATTTGAAAGTAGCCAGAGAATTCCAAGAGCCAGAGATGAAGAAGAATATTCCAGGTATGAAGATGAATTGTGGGTAAACCTGGGAAGAAGAAAGGGATGAGATACAGGCAGGCGGGGAAGGGTGGACCTCCAGCAGTGACAGATTTTCCAGTTGTCCTGCTATCCTAGATTGCAAGGCACCAAGAAATGAGTAGGAGGTGAGAAAGTAGAGATGGTGCTTATAGACAGAGGCCACAGAAGACCTCTAGTAAGAGATATAGCTGCATGGAAATCATGTCCTCAGCAGTCCTGCTTGCAGAACTCCAAGGGAGGGACTTCAAATTCCTTTTATTGTTCTAGTTTTCTCTCTGAGGTCATTCAGAATAAGAGTGGGACTTTGGTCCATTGGATGGATCATTTAATACTTCAAGGGTAATCAAGTCCCCCACCATCATTCCTCCCTGCACATCCCTCCCTCCCATTTTCTTTTGTCCAGGATGAATATTCACCATTCCTCATCCCATCCTCTTATAGTATAGACCAGGGGTCTGCAACCTTTTTGGCCGTGAGAGCTATAAATGCCACATTTTTTAAAATGTAATTTCGTGAGAGCTGTACAATATGTTTAACACCGAATACAAGTAAATATGTGTATTTTATGTAAGAACAACACTTTTAAAGTACAACAAGTCTCTGAACTATTTTTAATAATGTTATTATGTGCTAACCAATGATGAATAAAGTACATTAATGTGACTTCTTGTGCTGCATGGTTTTGCTGATAATTAATCAAAATTATTTTGATTATTAATCAAAAAAACAAGGCTTAATGGGGCACTATAGTACTGATATAACTGCACACACACACACACACACACACACACACACACACACACACACAAAACTCCTTTACACTAAGAAAATTGCTGAAATAAAGAGAGAAAAATTCAGGGAAGAATACTTTTTCCTCTCCCTCTCTCAAGTCAGGCAACAGGAGAAGAAAAAGCTGCCGGCCTGCTGGTTAAGCCATTTGGCCACATAAATTAAGTAGGAGATCAGGAGATTACAGAAAATAACATAACTTGTGTGCAGGCATTAGTAAGTAGTGGGGGAGTAGGGTACCTTTTCATGGAAAACTGGCCAGGACACATCACACACATTTCCAGGTACAGGTGTTTATCAGTGCTGCCTACTCAATCATTCTGTATCAAATGAAACAACTACTGGGGAGAAATGCTTCTCACCAATGAAGCATATGTAAAGATGTAATCTGACTCTAGTTCCCCTTTAAGAGCAGGTAGAAAAGTTAAAAACAATAACAATCCCACAAATAGGGAGTGCAGACCCCATGAATGCACTGAGATAAAGCCATGTAAATCAGAGGCAGATGGGTAGAGAATGTAGACAAAAGTGATCAATCACTATACAGAACTGCAAGATGTCAGTAACAGGTGTGGAAAGAGTAAAAGGAGGGCAGAAGGAGGAACACACAGCACACTTACCAAGCCGAACTAAAGACCAGGATTCATCTTGCGCGGCAATATCAATGAGGGAGCTTCTATCTTAGAAGATAGTCGCAGTACCGAAAGGATTACTTGACGTATCACATGACACACGATGTCATGCATAAACTGTTAGTTACTGTGCCAAGATGGACTTTATGGCTCCTGCAGAAAGAGCCATACGTTGCCGACCCCTGGTATAGACTTATGTCTTCTCACAATCCTAAAGGTACATAGTAGACCTGCTGTTCTCCTGGAGTCACATTATTAGTTTCAAATGGACAATAGTACTAAGCTTGAAGCCCCCATAACTAGGCAACTGTATATAAGCATTAAAACCATAGGAAAGAGGAAGCTAGTTGGTTTAGTGAATTGAGAGGTAGGCATAGGGATGGGAAGTCCTGGGCTCAAATTTGGCCTCAGACATTTTCTAGCTCTGTGATCTTAGGCAAGTCACATATCTGCCTAGCCTTTACTGTTCTGCCTTGGAACTAAAACACAGTTCTGATTCTAAGATGGAAGGTAAGGATTTAAAAAACAAAATGTAGGAGAAGGATGAGATAAACCACTCAAGAATTTAAGCATTTCTAAGGGCTTCAAAAGGCATGTGAAATCAGTACTCTACCATTTGTCTATCGAGCAGACTCAAAGACATTTCTGTGATAATCTCATGATTGGGTATAACAAAAGAAATACATGCCTTCAAAGATCTTAAGGATTTACTATTCTGTTTATTTGAAGAGGATACCACTTTCTCGTGCTAGTCTCCTCATTGCTAATATGAAGAAAATACTATTTTATTGTTGTGATGATTAAATAAATTGATATCTTTGTGAGATATTACATGCTGTTTTAGAAAGAGAACAAGAATAAAGGGCAGGAGAGCTGAATTCCAGATCTGGTTCAGTCATAGAGTTACTAAATGAATTTGGGTAATTGTTTAATGTCTCTGTGAACCTTGTGTAAGTTCTTTAGTCTTCATGTTTCAGTTTTCTCCTTGATAAAATGAGGATAAATGTGATCACCTTGCATACTTCCCGGGGCTGTAAGATTCAGTGTGAAAGTACTTTTTCAAAATATAACGTTGCACAGCAATGGATGATCTTATTATTAAAATATGAATTTTGAGAGGCTTTGTTGATCTTGATATTGACAAGTCTGTCCTTTCTTATCTGGCTTCTTTTGTGGATCAAGAAAGGGAGTTCTGAGTAGTAGCTTCTGGATTTTGCCCCTATTCATTGTGTGATCCGGAACCCTTCCCTTAACCTCTCTTAGAGTTTCCTTAGCTGTAAAATAAGGCTGTTAATAGCACCTATCTCAGAGTTATATATACATATACATATATACGCGTATATATATGTATATGTATATATACACAGATACATTAATGTATGTACATCTAATATATGCACTTGTGTACACAGTACTCAGTACGCAGGGACATAGATATACAGTAGATATACAGTGTACATATATAGAAACTTAGATGTATTTACACATCTATATATAGAGATTATGTACATCCGTGAACTTATATAGATAAACTGCCTAGCTATACATCTATATAGATATATCTGTATGTGTCTATATGATGTGTTAAATAGATCTTTCTCTCTCCCTCCCTTCCTTCCTCTCTCTCTCCTCTCTCTCCCTCCCTCCTTCCTTCCCCTCTCTCTCCCTCTCTCTCTCCTCTCTCCTCTCTCCCTTCTCCCCTCTCCCCTCTCCCCTCTCCCCTCTCTCCTCTCTC
>NC_058134.1:194789412-194830969 GCF_016433145.1 Gracilinanus agilis
CTCTCTCTCTCTCTCTCTCTCTCTCTCTCTCTCTCTCTCTCTCTCTGCATTATGTAAAGATTTATGAAGATTCATGCATACATATGAATGTTACAACTTCTGGGAAGGGGTTGGCTGGCCACAAAAACTCAGATTTGTAGTTTTTCCCAGATTAGGAGAGGAAACTAGCTATCTTTGTAGTTGGGATGAAAAATGAAAGAGTTAACAGTGGAGACAACTTTTCTCTGTGCGGCAAGGACTGGCATAGGCATCTGGCACTGGTAGACTATTTCCATGGTTCTGGAGTTTTTTCAGACAATTAAGGCCTCATTGGCTTGTTGTTGCAAAACTCAGCCTTGGTACTGCTGAATTGCTTTGGAAGGGTGGGGCTGGGGCAGACAGAGACTGTGGCCTTCCTTGTCTGTTTTTCACTTTCTCTGTGCTTACCTTTTTGCTTTTACCCTCGATCATGAATTCATCTTGGTTTCACAGTAATCTTAGCATGATTAAACACAGAAACTTTGCTTAGGATTAAGGTTGGGAACCAAAAAAACAAACAACCAAAACCCACTTTCCTCCATGGTACATATTCAGGGTTGGTGGATGCATAGGTCAACAAGTCACAGAATGGTCATTATGTAAAGACCACTGGCCCAGTGTGAGGAGACAGGGATCCTGAGCTGGTTTTCACACTAAATAGTTCTGTGACCTTTTCATGCCTACTTTTTTTTAATCCCTTTATAGAATGAGTCTGCTGAATTATTTTAAATTCTCTGATTCACAGAAATAATAGAAAATTGATTACATTGAATCTGTGATTAATGACAGCACAATATGAATTATATTTTTGGTTTTTGCTAGAATTCTTACTTGTCTGTGGCCACATTTATTCTGAATGTCATACTTTTTTCTCTCAGGCTTTGGGCTTGGGGTCTGGATTTAATTTGTATGTGTACTGGAGGTGGTGCCCCCGTTCAGCTGACCTTGGTTAACCAAATCTATTTGTGAGGTGGTTGTATTGTAGAGTAATAGAAGGCCAAGGGATAAGCTAGTCTTTTACATAATGGTATTTTATTGCTACATCAAACCATTTAAACTACCACAAAGTACAACTATATGAACTCTTTAGGAACAAAACCCAAAGGCACCAAAGGAACAAATAATTAAAGAATGCATTTTACCTATCCTTTCTGGACCTCAGTTTCTTCATCTGTAAAGTGAGAAAAAGATTGAATTAGATTGCCTCTGAGGTTCATGCTATTTCTAAACCTATAATACTATGATCATTGTGGCTTCAGGCACACACACACACACACACACACACACACACACACACAGCAATCCTTTCCCTATTTAGTTAATAACTTTTTGGACTAGCAAGGTCAAAAGGCACTCTAGCTATTATGCTTGTAGGTGTAGATATACCAGATGACTGCTTCATAGGATTGATGGCCAGAGAATTCCTGCTTCCTTAATTTTGTGGCTGCCATGACTCCTCTGGAGTAAGAATGTTAGATGACACTAGAGAAAACTCTTCTATTATTGTGGTTTCCAGCCCATGCCTTGTGAACCACTGAATCTTCTTCAAGTCTGGAATGTTTGCCCTCTTTACCTTTGCCTCAAAGCATCTCTAGTTCCCTTCAAAGTCCAGCTCAGGGGCCACCTTCTACATGAAGTCTTCAGTCGGTCTCTGGTAATGATCTCCCTGGCTTGAGCTGACCTTGCATTTACTTAATTATATACAAGCTGCACTTCTACTATGAGAATATAAGCTCTCTGAGGGCAGAACCTGCTTTGCTTCCTTTTTTTTTTGTCCCTAGGGCCTTGCCCAGTGCCTTGCAAATTTTAGATGCTTAATAAATGCTCACTGAAGTGAATTGGATTGAACTGGTGGCCTTTGGAATTATTGAAGAGTTATTATATTTCATTAAATGATTTAGTATAATAAATGAGCTCCTGTATTTGTAAATATATATACATATTCTGTTAATTAAGGAATAGCTGTTACAAAATTACCCCTATATGTATATGTATATATTGCTAATTTTCAAATGTTTGTAGCCATAATTTTGATTGATAAAAAACCAAAACAAAACATGTAGAACTACTGAATTTATAGCATAATTTTTTCAGCATGTATGTCCTCAGACAACAACTACTAATACTGCTACTACAATTAGATGGTTACATACGAATTAAAAAGGGTCTTTAGACCTGAAAAGATAGGAATCCATTCTTTTAATGGTCCTTTCACTGTCAAGTGACTCTAGGAGGAATAGACAGGTATACCACATGACAGTGACACAGATCAGACTTTACTATGTATTTATAGCATGTTGACCCTGTGACTTCATATATGACAGGAAAACTCTTTCCTCTTTTAGTCCCATCACTTCTAACAAAACACACGCAGAGTAAGTACGAATAGCAGAAAGAACGAATGGAAATAATTTATTAAGCATTTTTGATGTTCTAAGCATTGTGCTAAGCAATGGGGACATAAATAGGAAAAATAAGGCAGTGCCTGCTTTATTTTTTTTTTAACCCTTACCTTCTATCTTGGAGTCAATACTGTGTATTGGCTCCAAGGCAGAAGAGTGGTAAGGGTAGGCAATGGGGGTCAAGTGACTTGCCCAGAGTCACACAGCTGGGAAGTGTCTGAGGCCAGATTTGAACCTAGAACCTCCCATCTGTAGGCCTGGCTCTCAATCCACTGAGCTACCCAGCTGCCCCCCCCCCCCCCACTGAGCTACCCAGCTGTCCCCCAGTACCTATTTTAAAGAGGCAGCTAGCTAGGTGGCACTATAGAAAGAGTACCAGGCTTAGAGTCAAGAAGACCTGGGTCCAAATCTAATCTGAGACATTTACTAGCTGTGACTCTAGGCAAGTCACTCAACCCTGTTTGCCTCTGTTTTCTCATGTGTATAATGAGCTGGAGAAGAAAATGGCAAAACACTCCAGTATCTTTGGGGCCAACTGAACAACCTTAAAGAAGCCCACACTTTAATTAGAAGAGACAACATATAAAAGAAAGTTCAACCATAGGGCAGATGGAAAGACCCAAAAGTCCTTACGGCATATCAGTGGGGAGGATAGCAAGACCCAATGTATTCCTACCTTTTCAAGTCCAAGATAACAAAGTCCTGGTGCTATACTAGTAATGCTATACAGTCAGATAATATTGCCAGAGATTTTTAGGACATAGAAGCAGGGTAAGGCCTGATGATCTTCCATCTCATTGGAATGAATAAAGTTGATATACCATTTGAGGAGTCCAAATACATTCTAGGCATCTGGGGCCAAGGAAGGCAACAACAAGAGAAGGTAATGGGGGAGGATCCTTCTGCTTTTCAGCTGTCCCTGAGGAGTTCTTAGGCAGGTTGGGCAGAAGGAGAAGGAAAGGAGAGAAGACAAAGGGAAAAGGATGCCATCATATTAATAGACCTTCTTGGAGTAACTATCTCTCATTTGAAAGAATGAAAGATCCTCCTATCAGGTTCTAAGATCTCATACTTAGTAATTCACCAAAACTGCCTACTCATTTTTTTAATTTTAAAATTGTTAATTAATTAATTAATTAAGAACATATCCCCATGGTTATAGGATTCATGTTCTATCCCTTCCCTCCTTCCACCCCCTCCCCTTAGAAGACGCACAATTCCACTGGGTTTACATAGATCAAGACCTATTTCCATATTATTGATATTTGCACTAGGGTGCTCATTTTGAATCAATAACCCCATCTTCCCATGTGATCAGGCAGTTGTTTTTCTTCTGTGTTTCTACTCCCACAGTTGTTTCTCTGCATGTGGATAGTGTTCTTTCTCATAGGTCCCTCATAGTTGTCTTGGATCATTGCATTGTTGCTAGTAGAGAAGTCCATTACATTGGATTTTACCACAGTGTATCCAACTCTGTGTATAATGTTCTCCTGGTTCTGCTCCTTTCACTCTGCATCAATTCATGGAGGTCTTTCTAGTTCACATGGAATTCCTCCAGTTCATTATTCCTTTGAGCATAATAGTATCACCAATAGATACCACAGTTTATTCAGCCATTCCCCAATTGAAGGGCATATCCTCCTGTTCCAGTTTTTTGCCACCACAAGGAGCGCAGCTATAAATATTTTTGTATGTCTTTTTCCTTATGATCTCTTTGGGGTATAAACCCAGCAGTGGTATGGCTGAATCAAAGAGCAGGCAGTCTTTTAGCACACTTTGGGCATAGTTCCAAATTGCCATCCAGAAAGATTGGATTAATTCACAACTCCACCAGCAATTCATTCATGTCCCGATTTTGCCACACCCCCTCCAACATTTATTACTTTCCTTTGCTGTCATGTTAGACAATCTGCTAAATATGAGGTGATACTCAGAGTTGTGTTGATTTGCATTTCTCTAATTATTAGAGATTTAGAGCACTTTTTCATGTTCTTATTGATAGTTTTGATTTCTTTATCTGAAAATTGCCTATTCATGTCCCTTGACCATTTATCAATTGGGGAATGGTTTGATTTTTTTGTACAATTGATTTAGCTCCTTATATATTTGAGTAATTAGACCTTTTTCAGAGGTTTTTGTTATAAAGAATTTTCCCCAATTTGTTGCTTTCCTTCTAATTTTGGTTGCATTGGTTTTGTTTGTATAAACCCTTTTTAATTTAATGCAATTAAACTATTTATTGTATATTTTGTAATTTTTTCTAACTCTTGCTTGGTCTTAAAATCTTTCCTTTCCTAAAGATCTGATAAATATACTATTCTGTGTTCACCTAATTTGTTTATGGTTTTCTTCTTTATATTCAAGTCATTCACCTATTCTGAGTTTACCTTGGTATAGGGCATGAGATGTTGATCTAAACCTTATCTCTCCCATATTAAAACTGTCTATTCTTGTTGAACATGCTGAGTGATTAGAGTGGTGAGAAGTCTTATTAGTCAATTATCTCCATCAATCTACTTTGTCAACCTGAGTTGTCACCATCATTATAGTTGAACCATTTGATTGAGAGTTTTAAGTCAAGAAGGCAATAATTAAAGATTTGTATTCAGAAATTTCTTAAACTCCTGTGAGGTCACTATTATATAAGGAAAAATAAAGTCCAGAAAGGGTGGAACCCATTTATTGAAAATAACTGGTGTGCACAGCAGTTGTTATAACAGAGGTTTGGTGTGGAACTACGAATATCTAGTGTTATTTTGACATGGTATTTAACACAAATAGCAGTTCTTCTTAAAGAAGTATTCTGTAAAGCCAAATGGAAAGTTTAAAAAAATTTTTTAAAAATAAAACCCTTACCTTCTGTCATGGAACCAATACTGTGTATTCTACACATTATATATATACACAATACTGTTTATAACCCCCATTAGACAATGGGCTTTAAGTGACTTGCTCAGGTTCACACAACTGGGAAGTGTCTGAGGCCAGATTTGAACCTTGGACCTCCCATTTCTAAGCCTAGCTCTCAATCCACTGAACTACCCAGCTGTCCCCCAAATGGAAAGTTTTAAACAAGGTTTTTTAGTTGCTTTTCATGGAAAAGGAGATGCTTTTTCATTTTTATTATTTGACATCATCCTACCTTTTTAGTCTTATTATAGACTTCCTTCCAAGATACTCTATACCTCACTCAAATAAGATTACTCATTGTTCTAGGTACATATTCTGTGCTTTCCTGACAATATTCTTTTGTTCACATTGTTCCCTCTGCTCAGAATATTGACTGACAAAATCCTGTCTGTCCTTAAAGATCCAGTTCAAATGCTAGCAAGCAATTGGCCCCAGTCCTGAAATGCACCTTGGAAATAATTTTATTCAACCCCTTTATTTCACAGATGAGGAAACTGAAGCCTAGAGGGATTTGCCCTTTTTAAGGTCACACAAGTAATAAGTGACAGGACTCAGAATTCGAACCCAGATGCTTGTCTCTAAATCTAGTACCTTTGGCACAATGTTTTTCTGCTTCTCCAACTCTAAATTCCTTCCTTCATTTTTCCCCAGCTGGCAATTATTTTTTCTTATTTAGACCACACGTGATATCACAGTCCTCTTTAATGCCATTTTTACATTTTCTCTTATAATACAGAGATTTATATCTGTGTCATGTGTCTTGTTAGACTGTAAGTTCCATAAATGCAAAGGTAGTATATTTATATATCTTTGTCAATGCCTAGTATGCAATGTACTGAATAATAATCAGCTAATATTTATTAAGTGCAGAGCTAGATGCTATGCACTGTACTAAGTGTCAAAGATACAAAAAAGAGTCAAGAGATAGATATTCCCTGTCTTTGAGGAACTTACAATATAATGGATAAATGGGATTTTTTGTTGTTCAGTCCTTTTTTTTTTAAACCCTTAACTTCTGTGTATTGGCTCCTTGGTGGAAGAGTGGTAAGGGTGGGCAATGGGGGTCAAGTGACTTGCCCAGGATCACACAGCTGGGAAGTGTCTGAGGTCGGATTTGAACCTAGGACCTCCTGTCTCAAGGCCTGAGTCTCAATCCACTGAGCTACCCAGCTGCCCCTTGTTCAGTCCTTTTAGTCATGTTCAACTCTTTATGGCCCTGTTTGGGCTTTTCTTGGCAAAGAAACTGGAATGACTTACCATTTCCTTCTCCAAGTCATTTTATAAATGTGGAAATTGAGGCAAAGAGAGTTAAGTGTTTTGCCCAAGGTCACATAATTAGTATCTGAGGATGAATTTGAACTTAGGTTTTTGTGACTCCAGACCTGGTGCTCTATCCACCTAGTGTTCCATCTAGCTGCCAGTAAAAGAAAAAAACAAACAAACCCAGATTTCTTATTCACACATGTCCAATAAATGAGATAAATACAATTTAATGAAATAAATAGTTCATAGATTTAGAGCTGGAAGGGATCCTAGAGACTAGTCTAACTTCCTTCATTTTATAGATAAGGAAATTGAACCTAGAAAGATTCAATGATTTCCCACAAATCGCACATGGATAAGCATGGGCTCAGAGTCAAATTCAAGTTTCTTATTCTAAACCTAGTACTCATCACCTTGCTATTCTACCTGAAATATTTGTTGACTTGGTTTAAAGGGTCAGAATCATTTGAATTTTGTCATGTAATCTGTCTTGGGTTATACTCTTTGAGAATCTTATAAATAATCAAATCTAAGCAGCTTCAGTTCTAGGATTCCAAAGAAGACTACTGGTGAATGCTTTCATGTGGGTAGTCTATACACATGCTGAAAATTGTGGGGCCAAGATTGGTCCCTCCATCCCAAAGTGGCAAGAATCAAGTGTTAATGGGAGTCTCTAGTGGCCAAGGACTGAGGTCTGGGTAGGTCCTACCATGATTGGCACGAGAGATCAGGAAATTCAGAACTGGGGAAGTATCCAGGATGTTGGAAGTCTAAGACATCATCATTAGTTAGCTGAGAATGCCAAAACCAAAGCATTACCTAGAATGGATGTTGAGAATTTCCCAGTTATATGGAAGGGTCTTAGGGAGAACTGGGAGTATGGATGAGATAAGAACCAAGCATATGACAAATAAGAGCAAGGATTTTAAGAAGTCTGTACTTTTTATTTAAGAGAGCTTATCTCAAAGACTTGTGAAAATACAGTGATGTGAAAAGGCCATATCACATATACCAAACAAGTCAAATCACCTCTACTACCTTGGCTACTACCACTCCTTAGACCCCTCTAGAAATAGGCTATGACTCCGAACTAGAGCTGTGGGAAGAGCGGTGACTTCCCACACTGCCAGCGCTGCTTTTAGCCTGGGACCCCCAGTCACCACTGAGTGGGACAATCATTGTGGGAAAAGGGCCCATTTTCCATGACTAACTTCGAATGCTAGCTGATTGCCATTGACTAGCAATAAATTGGATAAGTCCAGAAGCTCCGAGGATAGAAACAATATCCAGACCACTAGTCTTATTTCCAGACCCCACAGCCATCATCTAGAAAAGCAATTCCTTTGGAGAAGAGAACACCTAACCACAGCTGACATAACCTGGAAATTGTGATGGCAAAGAGATTGGAGCATCAGACTTTGGCATCACTCTTCTTGGCTGATAGATAAATGTGTGATTATAAGCTCTGAGCGCTACATCTATAAACATCTTTAGAGAAGAAAATAGCTCAGTGAAACGCATATATCCAATCCAAACTGTAGATACCATAGTGAAAATTCGAGAACTTCCTATATTTCATGATAATAAGAAAGATAAAGCTCTACATAAATTTCAGTTAGTAAATCATTCTATAGCCAACACTATTCTGAATAGTAAGCAATTGGTAATTTTGTGCCTTCTGGAATTTTGTGGCTAAGCATAGTTCTAATGCCATAAGGCAAAGTATTAGTGGTAAGGAGCAGTGTTGTTCATTATAATGGATTAGTACAGGCTTTCTAGTCAATATGGGAGAGTGTGGGAGCTGGGTTACTCATGTACTCCTCAAAAACAACAAAAATATCAAGAAAAATGACTAAAAAACACATATGTGGCCAAGTTTTTAAAAATAAAATTGAGGAAAGTAAATAAGAGGGCCAGTATCATGGGGAAAAAAACCCCAGAAGCTGTTAATCAGGAATCAAGAGACGGAGAAAAGAAATTATGTGAAGTGTTCCAAGAGATGTCCTCAAATGCCTAAATGATACATTAAGAGATTTTACATATGAGGTAAACCCAGTAACCCAATAAAAAAAATTGAATAGTGAAAGAGCCCAGAAGAAAATTTTAAGGAAAAAGGGCAGAGATAAAGCTAGAATTCAGTCATACTAACATATATTGGAAAGATGTATTTAAAAGGATATATGGAGATCAGAATCAGAAATTTGGGAGAATCAATAGAAACAAAAAAGATGGGGGAGCTGGGTGGCTCAGTGGACTGAGAGACGGGAAGAGAGATGGGTGGTCCTAGGTTCAAATATAGCCTCAGACATTTCCCAGCTGTGTGACCCTGGACAAGTCACTTAATCACCATTGCCTAACCCTTACTGCTCTGCTCTTCTACCTTGGAACCAAAACACAGTATTGATTCTGAGATGGAAGATAAGGGTTAAAAAAAAAAGTGAAACAACAAAGATACACAGATGGAAGGAGAATCACAGTCACTACACAATTTAGCACAGTGGAAGACACAGGTAGATACTTAATAGATGCTGACTGAAATACCAGCTCAGAAAATCATGGAGTTATTAAAATTAGAAAATGTACAAAATCAAGCAGTAAATATAGTGGAGAGATCATGATACAACAATGTCAGGATTACCAACATTTCAGAGAATTTAGAAAAGCAAAGGCATTTGAATGTGCTATGCTAGGAAACGATCACAGATAATGTTATAGAACCGGCAAAAACAAGCTCTGTAATATAAATATAAATAATCCAAAAGACCTTATCAAGAAAGAAGCAAAGCTTCAATACTCCTGATAGCCAAATAATGTCTTTTGGAGACATTATAATTAGCTTCCAGCATTATAACAATTAAAATTATTATTAGAAATTATTAGGTTATTAGAATTAATTACTGTTAGAAAAATCAATAATTAGAAAAGATTTCTAGAAAAATCAATTAGAAAAATTATTAGATGCTTTTAGAAGATAGAAATTAGCTATCAAGGAATATTAATCAGGATTACAGCAGACTTCTTACCAAGAACAAGGGATAATTATAAAAATCTGAATACATCATACAAATGCAAGGGAGATGATCAGAGAAGACTAAGTTTGAGGAGCTTCTCCAACGATGTGATGAGATTATGGGTTTTGTTTGAAGGGCTAGAAAAAGGGAACTTTTTTTTTGGAATGCAAGCATGCCCACTGTGGCTACAGTGGTCGAGTTTTTAAGACTAGGGACTCTCTTCATAATTAATAGTTGATTATGAATGGCCCAGCCCAGGGTCTATAAAAGTGAGCTGTGAGATCCAGGTTGACAACATTGGGAGACCTTATACATTTTCTCCGGTTTTCTGAGTTTTTCATTTGGCTGACTTACTCAACTCAATTGCTTGGGTTTATCTAGTGAAGGGACCCACTGGAGAAACTTTGGGAATTCCCATTTTGTGTTGGACCCACAAGTCTTTTGGGAGCGTTTTCATCCAGAATGATTCGTTTGTCCATATACATTCAATTGGAAATACCACATTTATGATGGGAGAGCTTCAGGTACCCTGGAAACACATTTAGGACTCTAAGTTCCCTTTAAAAAGGGAAACTTTTTTTCCTTTTCTTTATCTTTTCCCCACTATTATTAGTTTTTAATTTTTCTCTTTCTTACTTGTTTTGGTTTGGCACAGGGCCTTACAAGTACCAGACAGGTGATGACCTATGGGAATGTTATAAAAATTTTTTTGCCTCTTGGCTTTGTTTCAATCTGCCTTTGTGGGAGAGTGAAATCTCTATTCCATGAGCTATTTGACGAGGAAGTCAGGACCTGTGCAGAACTCAAAAAACACACTTACTAGAGCCTCCCTTTTCACTAGAAAGCTACTCAGAAAAGGGGTTCTACCAACTGTTCCTGAAAAAGTCATCTTTAGATTTAGCTGTAGAAACTGTGGTGTGTGTATAGCCCCTGCTCTGCCGATTCTGTCATTAAGTGATCTTTGTTTGCATGTTATGGACAGAACTTTTATTGGAAGTTGTTCATTTCGTTTCTATGACATGTAGTGCTATTGCCTCATTGAATCAAGACTTGTCTTTGGCCATTTTAAATGTCAGATTAGCGGGCTTTATCCTTAAGTCTTCATGTAAAATGATCCTGCAACATGTCATCTATGAAATCCCACAGATTTGTAGATTGAGACAGATGGCATAACTCTATAATATAAGCAGAAATTTCTCATCAAGATGTGGATCCCCACATGTGAATTCTAAATCTCTGAACACTTATTGGTGGGGCTAGTAAGAAGACTTCAATGACCATAACATCATAGTTCTATAATTGGAGGGATATCAATCATCTAGTCCAACAAACTCTTTTTGTAGATGAGGAAGTTCAGGTTTATTATTATTAATTATTATTATTATTATATTAAATGGTCTGCCTGAGGTCAGATAGGTAGTAAGTAGCAAACTCAGGTCCTCTGACTCCAGAGCCAATGTTCTTTCCACTGTCCCAGAATGGTTGAATTCAATGAAGGTCAGTTTTGAGTGAAACAGAGGCTGGTCAAGATGTAAAGATGACATATTTTTGAGGCACACGCATTCCTAGGAGCAGGGCACACTTTTCTGTTTGAGCCCTCTGGCTTGTTCATTTCAAGATAAAAGCTTAGGCTCTTTATGTAACTATCGTAGGATGCTGGCTCATGGACACCAAATATTTCAGTGTGCCATAAGGTAGCAATTTAAAGAAACTTTTACCTAGCTTTCAAGGAAGAGACAATCATTATTCATTTGCTTACCAAGAGTATTTGAGAGTAAATACACTGTCTGCCTTTCAAGTCTGGACAGAATCCCATCTTCATGATCAGAAAGTGTTGGATTTTTAAAAAATCAGAAACAAAGGATGGGCAGACTTCACATTATTGTATTTTATAACTAGAGAACCTTTTTTAAATACTACTTCAGTGAGTGACTGTGGGAATTCAGGGAAGTACAAAGCATTGAGAAACTCAAGGAAATAAAACGACTACTTTGTACCACTCCATACATTGAAACATAGAACAAAAATGAATGTTACCATTAGTTTAGCATCTAAAGGTTCACAAAACATTTTGTATCCATTGTTGCATTTGACATATATGTTAAAATATACATATGTGTAATATGCATATTGTCTAATATTCCCTAAGAATAGATTTTACTGCTTCCCTTGGTTACAGTTCTAGATTAGGCAAGATATCTTTTTGTGTGTGCACTTGGATGTTTTGGTTCAGACTTGTGATTTCATCAGTGTGGGGGACTTCTACTAGGTAAATTCTTCCCCTTGCCAGTGCACTTCAGTAACTATTTTGAAACTCATAGTTTGGAGGAGTATATATGCATATATTTATTTTTGTTTGTACTTATATAAGATATTATAACATGTGTAATACTATTAAAGGTTCTTATAATGATATAGCATTTTATGATATAGTTAAAGCGATATCTATCACTATACCCATCATGCCTAGAGAAAATTTCCACCTTCTTCATAGCAGGCAGTGGATGTTGATGCATTCACAATGACCAGTTACTATTATTATTTGCTAGGAAGTACCTATTTCTCTCTCTTTGAGAACCATCATAAAATGAAGAAGAGCAATCTTTTCAGATGACCAGTTTCACAGTGAAGGAATAGAGCTTTATTGACTATTGGAGTGGCTGCTTGAGTCTCAAATTTTAGCAAGTTGATAATGTGTTCTGTGTTTTTGATTACATAATTTCTTGTTCTCCCTCCATATATTTAGCTCCATTTGGACCACAGGCTAGGTTCTTAATATCTAGAGAAAGCTCTTCTCAGTTGACATTTGACTTTCAGTTCTTGGCTTCACTAGGAGAGATTTGATTAACCTTCAATACTTTATTTTTATATTGTCTATCATAAAAAGATACAAGAGGCAAGCTTTGGGAGAAGGAATACATTTTAAAGCTGGAAGGAATCTTAAAGGCCTTCTTGTTTTCATCATTTTATAAATAAGTCAGTTCATGGAAGAACCAAAACAAAAATGCTTGGTCATATGTTCTCTCTACTTCAACACACTGCCTCCTTTTTCTAGTGAATAGAAAGGCATTCAAGAAGGAAGGGCATGCATCTAAATAACCTTGTACCCTTGAGCCAATAATTCACATTTTGTCCAACTTCATAGGCTTTAAGCTCTAAAGAATTTGCTTTTCTCCTTTGAGCTAGTCAGATTTTCCAAAGGAAAGACTGTCCTCTTCATGTCTCCAGTTAGAAATGGGAGTTAAAGGAGAGAACCATTTTGAGAAACACTGGCCTATTCCAAATCTGCAGAGTAATTGAAAAAAAAAAAAAGAGGCCAACCTATTCTTTCATTGTTTTGTTCATCTTCATAAATATCTTTCACATGGAGGAGGGATTTTTTTTTTCTTCTTGGTTCCAGAAGGCAGAATTAGTCAAATTTCAACTTAATGTAAGGGAGAAAAATAAAAGCAACCTGGACTTCATCATAATTAGAACTGTTTATAAGTGGAAATTTGTTGTCTTGGGAGATAGTAGGTTCTGAATCACTAGAGTTCTTCAGAATGAAGCTATATGATAATTTGTTTTATTTTTTATTCTAAATAAATTTTTATTTATTAAAACTATTTAATTTTATTTTCATTTATTAAATTTTATTTATTAAATTTATTAAAAATTAATTTTATTTTCTTTTTCATTTTAAATCTCTCCCTCTTCCTACTTCCCTCCTTCACCCAGTGAGAAAGCTAGAAAAACAAAAATCTGTTAAAAAATGTGTAATCAGAGCAGCTAGGTAGTTCAGTTCAGTGGATAGAGAGTCAGGCCTAGAGATGAGAGATCCTAAGTTCTAATCAGGCCTCAGACACTTCCTTAGCTATGTGATCCTGGGCAAGTCATTTAACCACAGTTGCCTAGCCCTTACCACAATTTTGCCTTGGAAATGATACTAATATCAATTCTAAGACAGAAGGTACGAGTTTTAAAAAATGAAAAATGTGTAACCAAGCAAAACAAACCCTTACATTAGACATATAAAAAAAAAATAGTTTCAACTATATACTCTTAGTCTATCACCTCTCTATGTGGAGATGAGTAGCATATTTCTTCAAGAATCCTCTGAAACTATGATTGGTTCCATTATGTTGATCAGAATTCCTAAATCTTTCAAAGTTGTTTTTCTTTATAGTTTTATTGTTTTTATGTAAATTGTTCTCTTGTTTTAGCTTATTTCGCTTTGCATCAGTTCATATGTCTTCCCTGTTTTTCTAAACTATCCTTGTCATCATTTCTTATAGTTCAAAAGTATTAAATCACATATAATACTATAACTTGTTCAGACATTGCCTGATTGATGAGCTTCCCTCTCAGTTTCCATTTTTTTTTTTTTGCCACCCAAGAAGAACTGCTATAAATACTTTTGTGCCAATGGACCCTTTACCTCTTCCTTTAATCTCTTTGGTAAATAGATCTACAAGTGGTGTCACTAGGTCAAAGGGGATGCATAATTTAACAGTTTAGGGGCATGATTCCTAATTGTTCCTGGATGATCACTTTTAAGGAATATTATAAAAAGGATTTGATTTTTAGGTAGGGATTGGACTAAATGAATATGTGATCCCTTTTAACTCTGAGATGAATGACTATGAAAAATCAGCCTAATTCTTCTTGAGTTATAGATATTTCAATTCAATTCAAATCAATCTAGTAGACATTGGAATTAGGTAGTTGAGATCCGAGATGAAAAATGACACTTGCTTTTTAAGGTTTTTATAGTCTAATAGGAAGAATATGAGATTCTCAAATAGGCATTTGGTGAAGTTCTAAGTTTCGTTGTGGATGATCTAATATCTCCTCTCTCATTAGCACCATACTACTCACAAATATTATTTATAAATAAAAGACCCAATGTGCTTGGGAAAAACTATAAAGAAAAATTATAAAGAAAACAAAGTTTGTTTTTGATATAGAATATATTTTTTCAGCACTCTTGCTTGGTCTCCTGAAGCACCTTTCCCCCAAACTGGTTGCTTTCATGTTGGTTGCATTCTTACCACAGAAGCCTGCCGGGGTTCTAATAAGTCCTCTTCTTCCCAGCTATGCCCCATGATCCTATATTAATTTTTTGCCATTACTTCCAGCCACCCCAGATCACAACTCTTACTACCTCAGGGTTGTTTATCTCAGGTAATTAAGAGGAAAACAATTGATTAATAAAATACCTTACATTTTTATAGCATTTTAGAAATTGTTTTCCTTTTTACCCTCTTAAGTTGTGTATGTCTTAGTATTTCTTTTTTTTTTTTTAATTCTTATCTTCTGTCTTAGGATCAATACTAAGTATTAGTTTCAAGCAAGGGGTTAAATGACTTAGCCAGGTCTAGGAAGTATCTGAGACCAGATTTGAACTCAATCTCCCTGACACTAGGCCTGTTGTTCTATCCGCTGAGCAATCTATCTGTCCCTTAGTTCCATCTTATAGGTAAGGAAACTGAGACCCAGAGACTCAAAGAGACTTTCCTAGGCTCAAATAGTTAATATAAGAAATATCTAGGTTTTGAACCAAGATATTTTGAGACATTCCAGTGCCCTGAATTATAACTAATAATGTTAAATTATTACTATGAGTGATGGAGAGCCAGTCTGACTGAATGATTGATAGCTAAAGGATTAATATGTTTTCCTTTTGAGGGGGGATTTCCCCTTCTCAGCTCATAGACTGCATTCCCAGAAGAATGACTTTCTTCAGGCTCAAGGGACAACATGGACCAGAACTTCTAAATCTCAGGAGCCCCCAGTGATGTGTTTACCTTCAGTTGTCAGACAGTTAACACAATGAGCTCAAAGCAAGATATTTCCTGAAATTATATAATAAGAATAGCTACAAAATATCTCTGCCATAAATCTGGATCATACTCTTTTACAAGCATCAGTGGAAAGAGTGGACATAGAGCAGAATACACTAGGAGAAAGGCAAATACATATTGTCAAAGCAACTCATATCTTTGGCACGGCAGGGCTCAAACATCTTTTCTGTCTTTATACAGCTCACCCAGGAAATGATATTTCTACTAGATAGGTTGCTTTCTGAGTTCTGTGGGTCTGCTTCTTTCTGCATCTGAATATGACTCCATAGCAAGACTCTCTCTGGGTCTGTTGTTTACCTGGTGTGGCATGTTACTCTGCTACAAGATGCCATTACTGGTGGTGAGAACAGGAAAAGAAATCCCCTCTCTCCCTTCTTCCCTACTGGATTCTAGATGAGGCAAAGAACAATTTCCCCTCAAAAATCTTCTCTTCCATTATAGCTGGTTCTCATCTTGACACCCATGGATGACTCAATCAAATAATAGAACCTCTCTTGCCTCCAGGGATGTGGCCGATCATTTCGCCAGAAATATCTTATTCCTATATCATTTTGAATTCTGCTAGGTAGCTACATTTTGAAAATGTTTCATTATATTTTCTTTATTTGATGTCTTCTATCCATTCCTTTAATAACATATTTTAGAATTTCTCTATAAATTAGTATCAAGCTTTTATCAGGCAGACTCCATTCTTTCCTTTTATGTAAATCAGGACATTTGCCTTTTTCCAGTCCTGGGATATCTATCTCTTCATGATCTTCCAAAGTCACTGAAAGTGGCTAAGTAATCAATCACATTGCAGGGTCTTTTAGTAATCTAGGATATAGTTCATGTGAA
Source organism: Gracilinanus agilis (assembly GCF_016433145.1). Lineage (NCBI taxonomy): Eukaryota > Metazoa > Chordata > Mammalia > Didelphimorphia > Didelphidae > Gracilinanus > Gracilinanus agilis. Next base: position 194,805,697 of record NC_058134.1, read on the forward strand.
CTAAGGGACCTGAACTCAGAAAGTAGAGAAGTGATATCTCTCTGTTTCTCTTTGCTATCAACATCCTATTACCTATTTTACATCTGTTTTTTTTTTTTTCGTACATAAGTCATGCTCCTTGGCAGAAAAAAGAGACATAAAATGAGTTAAGTTTTGCCTTCTTTGTAACCAATCGTCTTGCTCCCCTAAGTAGCAGTTCTATCTTTCTTTCATCTTCTTTGCTCAATATAATTTGAAGCAAAACAGAAAGGTCCTGTTTGCTATTCTCACCAATTCTGATTTTTAGCTCTCCTGACACTATCCTTATATCATGCCTCACTTTTGTATTCCTGACCCTCACTTACATGCCCTCACCTCCATTTTCTGATCATCTTTTTAAAAAATTGACTTTGTTTCTGAGCTCCCTGTGTATCCACATCAACCTTTAAAAACAAATGTTTCCTTCCCATTAGAATTGTTTCTTTTTGTGTCCATAGAATTCTGTTCTTGAGAACTTTCTATCGCTTCTGTATTGACAACAATCCTCTGTAGAATGTTTTGCCATTGGACCTCATCCATCTTTTTTTTTTTCTGAAGTATTTATTCTTAGTGGTACTTCTAGCAAAAAATCATTTTTGATCCATGCTTAATGACCTCAATGAGGATTACATATATCATTATTTTGACCACGCCTCTGTTGTTTAGCTTACTTGTCTATGGGATTTTATGGGTCTTGTTTCCTCTATGATTGTTTTCTCTGGAGGCTCCTTATTTTTGTGGTTCTCTCATCATTTTGCCTGGGTTGAATTTCTTTGGTTTTAATTCATATATGCATGTATTTGAACACATTAAGTCCCAATTAAAATCCCACCTTCTATAAGAAGCTTTCCCCAACACCTTTAAATTCATGTGCCTTCTGTCTGTTAATTATTCCCTGTATCTAGCTTTCTTTGTATGTTGTCTCCCCTATCAGAATGTAAGCTTGATGAGGGCAGGGACTGATTTTTGTCTCTGTTTTGAATCCCTACTGCTCAACACAGTGTCTGGCACATCGTAAGTGCCTAATAAATGTTTATTGATTGAATGGAATTTAAAAAAAATTATCAGTAACAAGAATAAAATAGAATAGAGCCATAGCAGATGACATAACATTAAGACGAATTTATATAGCACTCCCTATGTATCAGGCACTGTGCTTAGACTTTATAATTGTTATCTCATTTGATTCTCACCATCACCATTAGAAGAGGGAGGTGCTATTATTATCCCCCAAACTGAGACAAACAGAGGTTAAGTGACTTGGCCAGGGTCATAGAAGTAGTGAGTGTCTAATGCTGTATTTGAACTCAAGTCTTCCTGACTTTAGGCCTAGCACTTTATCCATGGTGCTTAGATGCTCCAGAATATTAGACTTGAAATCAGAACGATGTCCTTATAATCCTGACTTTGACTCTTATTACCTACGTGGCCATGGCCAAGTAATATAAACGCTTAGGGCCTCAGTTTCCTCACCTGCAAAATGAGGAGGTCAGACTAGCTGGGCTCAAAGGCCCCTTCCAGCTCTAATTCCATGCTCCTATGAAAAATGAAGGCAATATTTATACTTGCAATGCAATCACAATTTATGGGAAGTCACATAGAAGGTAGGCATTCTCTGGAAAGGAGCCCTCTGAAACCAGAAGGCATGAACGGATGGCTCTTTCCTTCTTTCTGACTGCAGTCTCACAGGGGAGTAGCAGGAAAGGAAGGATTTTCTGCAGGAATGTAGCTGGCACTATGGCAGGGGCCTGGAGCACTGGCAAAGGCCTGGGTGGCTATGCTTCTCATCTCTGCCAAGTCACAGGGATGAGGCTGGCAGAGAAGGGAGGCAGTCACCATTGCAGTCTGACCCAGCTGCAGTAGGCAGTAAGAGCCGGCCAACAGATCTTCCTTGGGCCAACACCTAGGGGGTGGCATGGGAGAGAGCCCACTTCCTTCAGCTCCGGCCCCGAGGCTGGCCGGCATCCTTGGGAGAGGAGAGAGCAGCCATGCCTGTTTCAGTTGGCAAATAGAAAGGTAATTCTTGGTCAGGAGCTTTTTGGCTCCCAGCTGCCTCCTGCTCTTCCTACCTCAAGCACCTCAAGAATGTGATGAATGTCCTGTTTATAAACACAGTCTGAAGGGCTAAGTCCACACCCAAGAGTCAGCATGATTTGGATCCCGATTCTCTGGCTCCTTGGTTTTCCTTATCCAGATGGCCCAAGCTAATATTACCCCACCTGTGTCAGCAGAGTCTGGGCCGAGCTCCATATTGGAAAGCAATCAGAGGAGAACCGTGGGCTTGATGGAGAATTTGAAGAGTAAGAGTAAAGGGGCTATGGTGATTTGATTTAGAGAGAAAGAAAAACCAGAAAAATTTGTGGTGGGTGGGGAAATTCCATCTCTGATGATCAAGTTAGCATGATAGAACTGAAAGAGGGTCCAGAAAGGAGACATGAGGTCCAGTTCTGGTTCTCATCTTAGCCAAGTCATTCCATTTTTCTGATCCTCAGTTTTCTTACCCATTAACGTGCATGAGCAGTTCTTGCCTCTATACATTGTTGGAAGGAAACTATTGTATACACAGTAAAGTAATGTATCAATTCAAGCTAGTGTCAGCAGCAGCCCCCCAAAACCTGTATAATGGTGGGAAGTAGGCACACACTTCCCATTCCTTTGCTGCTCCCATCACCTGGTCATTGTCATTTCTGTCCAACTGTCCATAATTGGATGCCTCATATTTTGACACTGACATGACAATACCATTTTGGCCCTCTTCAAGTATGTAGAACAAACCACCACTGCCAACCACAACCTACTGGTCTCCATTGAGGCTGACTTCCCTTCCCCAGCTTTAATAACTTTTGCATTGATCTGTCTTCATACAGTAAATGAGAGTGGATTGGCAGTAGGGATGGGCCAAAGATGGAGACCTCTATAAAAGAGAAGACAGAATTCTAGCGGAGTGATATCTTTTCTTCATGGTGTGATGCCTTAGAATGACCAATAGACTCGAACTTGGAGTGCTGGCCTCCACACATCCTCGCTGTGCCATCTTAGAAAAGCCCTTTTCCATTTCTCAGTCTCAGTTTTGTCATCTGTGAAGTAATCTCAGTGATACCTGCTTGCATTACTTATTCCAAAAGAATGTCTTAAGGATCAAATGAATAATGTGTGGAAATAATTAATGAAACAAAACATTGCAAAAATAGAGCCAGATAAAAATAGACTTTTATTATTTGTGAGGCAGAGGGATAGTTTCATGGTCTTCAACTCCATGACTGACTTCTAGCAGACAGTTGAAAAGTTAAAAAAAAATTCAAGTGCTCATTTGTGTTACACAAATGGCTAGCATTTATATAGTATTTTAAGACTGCAAAGCACTGTACATGTTATATCACAATCCTATGAGTTATATGCTATTATCATCCCTATTCTCCAACTGTGATAGACAGAAGTTAAGTGACTTGCCCAAGTTCACACAGTGATTAGAACCTGAGGTTGGATTTAAATTCAGGTTTTTCTGATTCTAAGTCCAATACTTTTACCCACAGCTTCATTCAACTGCTTCTACCTGATTCTATCTTTTCCACATTCTTTTTTTTCCTTTATTTTATTTTATTCCAATAGCAAATTTACTCTTTTTCACATTCTTGAATAAACCGATTGGTTGAATTGACTTGGTGGCAATACAATTATAGAATGATGATAACTAGAATGATGATTTTCAGTGTCAATGGACTGGCTTTAAGTTAGATTTTAGGAATTAATGAGCATAAAAGCAGACTTGAGTGGGTGACCAAGGTAAATTGCTATATCCCAGTCTTTAGAGAAAATATATTTTAGGTACAGTTCTTTTTAAAGAAGAGTGAATTAAGAGACTCCCATAGTCTCTGCTAACTCCTAGAATTCCATGATTCATTAAATTAAAGGTTCTTTTCAAAGTCATACACTCAGCAGAACAGGCCTTGACTTTTAAGCCTTTCTTACACTTCCAGCTAAGAAAAAAGATATCAAGCTTTAATACTTTTTGCTCAGTCATTGCTGTTTTTTTGTTGTTGTTTTTTTTGTATTGGTACACACAAAATCTGAGGCCTTCGGGCTTTAGAATAATTAGAACAGATGGAGAGAATTCCATAGGGAATCTGAGGAAATGAGTGAAATGATGCAATTAGAATTCTCCAAGAAGGGTAAATCCTTGGGCTTGAGAGGTTTACATTCTGGGCTCCTTTTGACTGAACCCAGATTCAGCTAGCACCTCATTTCATGTTTTCTTTCTGAGTAAGGAAATTGATAATACTTACCTGCCTTTCATATGGGTTACCTAACGAGAAACCCCTTAAAATAAACTATAATTAAAATATAAACTGTTTACTTTGCCATAACCAAACATGAATTTTTTTCTCCTTTTAGGATGGGATTGTTTATAAATTAGATCTGTGATTTCATTATTGTAGGAAAGTCATTGGCAAGAAAATTGATGCAAATTTGCAATTTGTAGCCTAGAAGATTGGCTAGGGGCAATGAGAAGGTAAATAACTTGGCTACAGTCACAGAAATAATATGGGTCAGCAGTGAGACTTGATCTAGGTCTTACTCATCCCATGGCTGCATGTTAATTAAATGTAACTTTGAGCAATGCTAACAAGTAATAATGTATTAATGGTCATTGCATTCATTCATTGCTTCAAATATATTAGAATGAAATTTTCTCAAAGCCACTAATTGCAAAGTAGTTTTGTTGAGTGGGATAGGTGTAAGGAAACATAAGTTCTTTTCCTACATATGCCCCTGGATAACACTTTTTCCATTTCTAGGAAATGTATATCAATTTTCCCATCTATGACTTAATATCCCCTACTTACAGGGAAATGCCCCAAACATTAGAACACATTGTTATTCATCTTACTTCAGAAAACTGTTCATTTCAAGTTTCTTTTCCTTCCTAGTACTCAGGTTCATCTTCCACAAAATGAGGATGTTGGTTCTGTTGGTCTTTGGGGTCTCTTCTAGTTTAAATTTGTTGGGGCTTTTTGGTTGAATTACTTCAAAAGGTAATAACATATGGATCTTTAGAATTTATTTCAAGGATCTCAGAGAATCTGGAAATCTGAGCTTAATGAGTTATGTGGAGATTTCTGGCAAACATGAAGACAACAACAACAACAAAATGAATAGATTCCGAGAACTTCACAAAGGGCATCAAACAGCCTGCTGAAACGAATCCTGGAAAATGCTTACCTCTCTTTCTTCAGATGTCTTGCTAATCACCAAAGCCTCCTACATCTCCCATTTCTTTTCTTATGAAAAGTTGGCATTGAATTCTCATTGGACAAATAGAAAAAAAATCCTCTTCCATTCTCTTCCTAAGACCCAAAACTCTATCCTGGACTCTCTTATTTCTCTTCACCCTTTCTTGGTGATTTCATCATTTGCTCCTTTGTGTTCAATTATCACCTCTCAGAGTATAACACCTAGATTACATCTATCCTTATCTTTCTCCTGAAATCTAAAGTGGCATCACTAACTGCCTGCTGGACATCTCCCTCTCGACATCCTATAGGTAACTCCACCCCCACATGTTCAAAAATATTTTCACCTCACATATATAAATTCACCCTTTCTTCAAATGCCCTATTAAGGGTATCAACACCCTTTAATCATTCAGATAAGCAACTTCAGAACCATCCTTAACTCTTTCCTCTTTCTCACTTCCAATGTCTAATCAGTAACCAAGTATAATAATTTCTACCTCTATAATATGTTTCATGATATTTCCTTCCCCTCTGCTCAGACCAGCAGTCAGGTTCAGACCTTTATTGTCCTTCACACCAGCCCCTCCATTGGACAACAAAATATTCTGAAGTTTATTTTTGTTTTTATATTTACAAAAAGGTGGGGTAGAGAAAGTTGTGTATAAATATTTTGTTTAGAAATATAGACCAAATATAGACTAGGAGGCTAGGTGTGAAGTTGATAGAATACCTGGCCTGAAGTCAGCAAGACTTCTTCATGAATTCATATCTAGCATCAAACACTAGTTGTGTGCCTATGGGCATTTAATCTTCTTTGCCTCAGTTTCCTCATCTGTAACAGTGAGCTGGGGTAGGTAGTGGCTAGTATCTTTGCTAAGAAAACCCCAAAAGGGGTCATAAAGAGTTGGACATGACAGCTCACTGGATAGCAACATGGACCAAAGGTGTTCTCTAATTTTTGTATCTACCTATTGCACTTAATACAGCATTCTGCTAACAGTGGATACTCAAGGACTGTGACTCTAGTTGAAATAATAATAACAACTCCCTTACTTAAAAGCACTTTTGAATTCACAGTAATTTTCCCATATCATATATTTTCTCTTTTTTTTGACCCTTATCTTCTTATGTACTAGTTCCAAGGCAGAAGAGAGGTAAGGACTAGGCAACTAGAGTTAAGTGATTTGTCCAGGGTCACAGATATGAAGTGTCTGAACCCAGGACCACCCATTTCTAGGTCCGGCTCTCAATCCACTGAGTCACTTAGCTGTCCCATAGCATATATTTTCTAAGGGAAGTAGCATGCCATTATGGCTAGAGAATGAGGTTTGGAGTCAAGAACTGGCTTCAGGTCTTGCCTCTGAAACATACTGGCTGTGTGATACTGGGCAAGTCACTTAACACCTTAGTGCTCCCAGGCAATGCTCCAAGAATATATCTTGCAGAGGAGTTGCTGATCTGACTTGGTAGAAGGAGTTTCCTCACATATAAAATCACAGAATCAGACCAAAAAAAATTAATATCAATGATTGGTAGGGAATACTAATATCATATGTGCGCTAGGGAGTTGGGGGTGATATAAAATTTTTTCTCATTAATCCATTGGCACATCATACTCTAAAAGGTTGGAAGCCAAGACCAACTAAAGGAAGCAAAATAACTGAGCCAAGTTCGGAGCTCAGGGCAGCCCTGACATTTGCTTCTGTTGTACAGGTTGAGAACATACCTGATAGATCTTATTCCCACCCCTCCCCTCCGCTCCACTCCCCTCATTTCACAAACGGAGAATCAAAGATATTCTAGCTTCCCACAATAGAAATCTTTCCACTTAACACACTAATGTGTACGCCCTGCCCACTACCATCTCTTACTATTATGCAGTTAAGCAATGGAAAATTTGTCAGTGGCAGATGACAATTGGAAATATCGCCATAGCCATTGCTTTCCAGAGTTAGAGACCACCACCTGTCTCGGGCTTGAGTATTCCTCCCCCTGAACTGTCTGAACTGGAGAATTAGGGGATACCAGCATTGTTTACATAGTAAAGCCAACTAATGATTTACCCACCAATTTTCCCAAATGTGCATGTGTGCACCTGGGACTGGGAAGCTTACATTTGCTTGTTGCTGACAAGATAACTGGGCATTATGGTGGCGGTCTTAATTAAACAATTGCAGTATAGAATGAAACTCATGATTCTTCCCACCTGCTTTTGGGTGGAGTGGCTTTTTCTAAGCAGCAAACAGTCCTTTAGGAAATGGTAATGGAACTGAATGGTGTAGGAAGAAGCAGGAACATATTCCCCGAGAAACATGGCAAGTTCTAGAATGGATTTCAGGTGCTACCCTAAACTCCCTTGTTGATTTCCTTCAATAGCTCCCTATCACCAACAGAATAAAAATAAAATTGCCTAAGCAGGCACTAATAATAAATAAAAATAACAATTAACATGTATATGCACTTTAAGGCTTACAAAGCACTTTATGTATACATCATCTCATTTGATGTATATATTTGATGTATATGTGATGTTGATCACAAAAACACTGTGAAATTAATACTAATATTATCCCTACTTTTGTTGTTGTTGTTCAATCATGTCTGACTCTTCATGATCTCACTTGGGGTTTTCTTGGTAAAGATATTGGAGTGGTTTACTATTTCCTTTTTCAGCTCATTTTATTAGTGAGGAAATTGAGGCAAATTTGGTTAAGTGACTTGCCCAGGTTCCCTACCTAGTAAGTGTCTGAAGCTGGATTTGAACTCATGAAGATGAGTCTTCCTGATTCCTGGCTTGGTGCTCTATCCCCTGAACTCTAACACTCCCATCTATACTATAATTATAGAACAATAGATTTAGAGCTAGGGGCTTCAGAGGTTATCTAGGCCCACCCTTTATTTCATAGATGAGGAAATTGAGTCTAAGTGACACAAGGGAGGTCACACAAGTTAGTGGATAGCACAGCTGTCTCACTGGTCTCCACATTCCTACTTGATTGCTATTGACACTATAGCACGCTGTCTTCCAGTCTCCCATATATTTGCAGGATATCTAGGACAGAGAATCACAGGATTTAGTGCTAGAAGGAAGCTTAGGGATCATCTAGTTTAGCCCCCAGAAACTGAAGACTAAAGAAGGGAAATGGATGGCTGAAAGTCATGCTAGTGGTAAGGTAGGGCCTTTCATCTTTAAATACCTTCTCTGTGTATGGGAAAGCTGAGAGCCAGGGACATTGTGTGTTTTTCTAAAAATTACATAGCCATTGATGGGCCAGTACTGTCTTGAATTCCTGGCAAACAGTTTAGCAGATTTATCCGTTTGGTCTTCAGGCTTTCAGATTTCATAAGACCCAAAACACTGTCAAGAAGGACTCCAAATCCAAACTGGGCTGTTCCCAGGTAGCATTGGGGGGAGGAGGAGAGAGTGTTGAAGAGCCATTGGCTTACAGCTCCCACCCTTCTTTAACAACCTTTAACAATCACCATCTGTGGCTGGCTCCTAAATCGTTTCCCTCGTGTTGCCCCTCACAGATTTCTCACTATCTCACCCAACCAGGATCCTGGCAACCCAGCTGTTCTTTCTTGTTCCAGCACCTTGGTGTGGGAGGGACATCTTGTTTCCAGGCACATTTGGCACAGGATTTCTCCAAGCAGTGGTTCTGAGATTGTCTACAGCCTACCATAAATTTCCATTGAGCTTTATTCACCTCATTACCTCTGTCCTCTGTCCTCTTCTCTACAGTCTGGTTCTCAGAGAGAGGTCATCGAGGACAATGCTCATGGTGCATGAGAGAGAAAGAAAACTCAATGTGAACATCTTACTTTTTAGAAAGTGCTTAAGAATGGAAAACTCATTCCCTGGCCTCTAGGCAAGACTGTACCTAGAAGATGGAAAGGATGGGGAGGTGATCTGTGCCATTATCTGGACCTGGTTACCTATTCTAGTGCCTCAATGGAATCCTTAATGCTAGGAAATTTTCCATTATATAACCATTACCCAGAGAGAGATAAGACTTGTGTTTGAATGAATATTATTATAACTTTGGCCAGATTGTCCTCAATTTCTTGGGGCTTCAGTTTCTTTGTAAAGTGAAGACTTTGAACTAGATGATTTCTAATGCCCCTTCTATGATTCTATGATAGTTGAAATCTTTGGGCTGACAGTTTTGGGGTCACAGTCAGTCAGTATTAAGTCTGTACTATGTACGGTTACTTGCCATGGGCAGAACAATGGATTGGATTCATTCCAATGTGGGGGAGATTCAAAAGAAGGGATGAAATATGGGAGTTATCTTCATGGGAGCTTTAAAAAATAATTAATTATTTTTTCAATGAATTAAAATCTATTTTGTTTCTCCTTTGACCTCTTCTTCCACTCTTGAAGGGTGGGGGAGGAGAGAACCAACAACTTTGTAACAAATGCGCATAGTCAAACACAACAAATTCTGGCATAAATCATATCTAAATTTTTTTTTGTCTCGTATATACCCTTTGTCCTCACTTTTCAGTCAGGAGTGTGGGTATCACGAATCATCCTTTGGAACTATGGTTAGTCATTGTGTTGATCAGAGTTCTTAAGTTCTTTAAAGGACGGCCACAAGAGCCTTCCTTGAGGTTGCTGAATCTTTTAATTTTATAATAGAGAAACTGAGATCTCAGGGTACTAACTTTGATCAACCCAGAGAGTCAGAAGCCAAAGATAGATACTGGAAGAAAAACTAATGGCCTGTGTCCACTGAGCACGCATTGAATGCAAATATATTGAGGAGTATGTATTACATGAATGAAAAACCATTGAGTAAGTAACTACTATATTCCAGGCCCTCTATGAGGCATCATGGATACAATATGAAAGGGAGATATTTTCTGTTCTCCAGGAGTTTTTATTATAGTGGAGGAGATGTTGCATAGAAAGGAATTATGGTCAAAGAAGGGAGTTTCAGTCTGGGGAGTTTCCAGGTGCAATCAGAGTAGTGATTTGAGCAAGAAGTGGAAAATCTATATGTGCCTGTGTGTGTAGGTTAAGGAGAAAATACAAATCAATGACAAGTAAGATGGCAAGAAGCCTTGGGGGGCAGATGACTAGAGGAGATATGAAAACATAGTTTGGAGCCAGAACCTATCATTAACAAGGGATTGTGTCACGAGTGTCATGACATATACATTTTATATTATGTGTATATTCACATATGTGCATACACCGATATACACATCTGTAAAGGGCTTCAGATGTTTACTAGCTATGTGATCCTGGGCAAATGACTTAATCTCTATTTGCCTCAGTTTGTTCATGGGCAAAATGGGGATAATGAGCACCCAGCTCACAGGATTGTTGTAAAGTACTGAACATCGTGATTGAAATATAGATTATTATTGCTTTGTATATACATATAAATACATAGTCTTTGCCCTCAAAGAGCTTACAATCTAAATTGAGAGAGAATAAATAAATAAAAACAAATTTAAACAACAAGAGATTTAAATAAGATCTCAAGACTGTACTAGAAATATCATCTCAAGGCAATATCCTATCAGCTAGGAGCTGAAGCTATGGAAGCCCTAAGGGAAGAGCAAGCCGTGTTTGGTTTCCAAGATACTGACATTTAGCGGCATGAAGAGGACATGCCTAACTGCAGAGTAAAAGCAAATGAGTTTAGTGCTGAATTCGTAAGAATTATTACTTAAAATAGAAAACTTTGTTGTTATTGTAAAGTCAAATCTGACTCTTTGTTATCCTATTTAGGGTTTCTTGGCAAAGATTCTGGAGTGGTTGACCACTTCCTTCTCCAGCTCATATTATAGATGGCAAACTGAGACAGAGTGAAGTGACTTGTCCAGGGTCATCCAGCTAGTAAGTGTCTGAGGCCAGATCTGAACTCAGGAAGAGGAGTCTTGCTGACTCCAGAACTGGCACTCTATCCTCTGTACCACCTAGTTACCTTAAAATAGAAAACTACCAATGATGTTTTGCAGTCCCATATCAACGCCTCTATCTACCAGGTGAATTCATCTTAAGATTTTCCCTCCATTCCTAACCTCCCACCCCCCCACTTCCACCTATTCCAGGGTCTCTGTCAATGCCCACAGAAGGCCCCCTTTAAGTGAGTTACTAGTGGGGCTAAAATTGTTAGTTAGAGCTCAGGATGATAAAGATGGTGCAATTAAAACATTAGAGAGAGGAAGGCATTTCTTTCCATCCAGGTGGGGTCAGGGAAGCCTTAGAAGTGGAAATGAGTTCTGAATGGAGTACTGAAGAAGGATAGAACCTTCTGCACAGGCAAAGAAGAGAAAGGGGAATCCTTTATGTAAGGGCATATACATTAGGGAAACTGTAGGGGTGAGAAATTGCTCCAATTTAACAAATGTTTGTAAAGGCTCTGCACTATTAGAAAGACCAATGTTAAGGGGTGGTAACAGTGAGGAGGCCAATTTTACTAGAATGAAAAGTTAATGTAGGAGAACAGTAGGAGACAAGATGGCAATGGTAGGTCAGCCAAGTTGTGAAAGGCTTTAAAAAAGTATGGACATAATCCTATAAACCAAGGGGAGGCCATTGATGTTTTTTAAACAGTGAATTGTAGTTGTAATTCTAGAATTTAAATGGTTTAAAATTAATCCCATGGTCATGTACAAAATAGAATTGGGCATAAACTGGAAGAAGGGAGACTACTATCATTAATAGGCTATTGTAATTATATAAATGAGAAATAATATTCTTTTACATTCATATGCTATTATTTGCTCAGCTGTTTCCCAATTGTCAAAGAGGCAGCTAAAGCATTCCTTTAGATTAATTCTTTCTTTTTCTTTCCCCCCCTTTTTTTCCAACTTTCTGGATCAGGAAGTTTGTTTTTCTTGTAGATATTCCCTCCCTGTATTATCCTCCCCATTTCCCCCCTTGTTTTTTCCCTGTTGAGTTTAAGTATTTCCATTTCAAATTCTTTGATTGAACATGTATGTATGTTTTTAATCCTCCTTTGTTTCAGAAAAATGTATATTCCTTCTGATGCCTACTCCCATCACTCCTTCTTCCATATTTATATACTCCTCTCAGTAATGAAAAATTGTAAGTTCCATCTCTTCTTTCTCCTTTCTCTACTAGTGTATTTCTCCTTTTACCCTCTTTTTCTTTCCTCTCCTCAATCCCTCTAAACTGGACTAATTTATCCTTAGGACCTCTGTTTTTCTAATTAACTCTCTTAATGCCCTTTAGTGACTTTAATATTCTGAAAGGACCTTCCCCCCCCCTTTTTCTCTCTATTAGAATATGTTAGTATTATAATATCATATAGTGTCTTACAATGGTTCAAAATAAATTTACCATTAAAGATTCCTTTGGACTTTTCTATTTGTATTTCAAAGTTCCTATTCAGCTCCTTTAGTTCTTTTCATCAGAAATGTTTAGAAGTCCTTTATTCCAATAAAGATCCATTTCCCCTTCCTGTAGGATAATGGTAAGCTTTGCAGGAAAAATTATTCAAATTATTCATGGTTATAAGTCTATATCTTTTGTTTATTGGAATATTGTATTCCAACTTTTCCTTTGTTTTTAGTAGTGGTAGATACCAGGTCTTATGTGATTCTGACAGTGATCCCTTGGTACCTAAACTGCTTTTTTTTGGGGGGGGGATGCTTATAGTGTTTTTTAATTGGATAAAGGAACTTTGGATTTTGACTGTGATATTCCTGAGATTTTCTCTTTTGCATTTTCTTTTAGGAAATGATTAGTGAATTCTTTCTATCTTCATATTGTCCTCTGATTCTAATAGACTGGGCAGTTTTCATTATCCTTTTTTAATTGTGGTTTTCAGCAGCTCCAGTGACTCTTGAGTTAACTTTCCTTGACTTGTTTACCAGGAAAACAAACTTTTTTATATGAGGAAACTTACTCTTGTTCCCCCCTCTATTTTTTCAATCTTCCGGGTTTGTTCTTATGTTTATTACTGTCTTGATTTCTCTTTGGTCTATTCCAATTTCCAAGGATTCAATTTCCTGGGCAAAATTTATCACTTTCTCTTCTAAGCTATTCATTTCTCTATCTACTTCTTTTCTTAAGATTTTTATTTAAATTTTTTTATTTTTTCCTTCATTCTTCTAGTTATTTATGTAGTCTGTATAGAAAATCTATTCTTTTCTTTGAGTCACCAATTATATTTTTTTATAGTTACTCACTTGTCTTTGGAAAGACTCTAGATTTGCAATAATTTTGATACTGGTCAGTATTTTCTTTGATTATCTTATCAGTCCTACTTCAATTTTTGAATATGGGCATTATGCCAGAGCCAGTCATGTCTGCATCGCCAATGCTCTTTGGATGGTATGGCCATTCTTGCTCTAGATCACCTGGGAATGCTGTGCTGAGCTCCTGCTGTAGTTAGGCCCTAATGAATCATTAAGGTCCAGACCAATGGATCTTCAGAATCCTCTAAGGCAGTGGTTCCTAAACTTTTTTGGCCTACCATCCCCTTTCCAGAAAAAATATTACTTAGCGCTCCCTGGAAATTATGAAACTACTTATTGAACTCAAAATAGAATGTAATACAAAAAAAGTGTGGCCATCACAGCTTCCCTGGATTGCTGCAGCACCCACCAGGGGGCTGTAGCGCCAACTTTGGGAATCACTGCTCTATGGATACTGTCAATGGAATTTGATCTGTTAATGAGAACCCCTTTCCTATTGTTCTGGGGCTTTGGGCTGATCTTTTGTTCACATTTGGAGTAGAAGAACATACTATGTTTCATTGATTTTCTTGATCATTACATAGTGTGGTGTGCTGGAGTAGGTATGTGCATGTTAGGCATTCTACTTCCTGCTTAGGCAGCCAACTTGGTAGAAATCAGGAGTCTCCCATTTTACTCTGTTCTGGATTCTAGGCAGCCATGATCTCTGCTTTGGAGACTGGATTACATTGGAAATTCAATTCAATTCAAGTCGATCTCAAACATTTATTGAGTTGACGATGTGGAAAGATGTAGAAAGATGAAAAATGTAAGGGAGCCAGCACTGTACAACAAACAGAATATTGGAACAAGAGTCAAAGGATCTGGATTCAAATCCTAACTTTACTACTAAGTTGTATGACCTGGGAGCAAGTGATGGTATAGTGTATATAGCACCAGACCTGGACTCAAAAAGACTCATTTTCCTGAATTCAAATCAAGTCTCGGACTCTACTAGCTGTGTGACCTTGGGCAAATCACTTAATCCTGTTTGCCTCAGTTTTCTCATCTGTAAAATGAGCTGGAAAAGGAAATGGTAAACCACTCCAGTATCTTTGCCAAGAAAATCTCAAATGAGGTCAGGAAGAGTCAGAAGAGACTGAAATGATTAAACAACAACAATGTAAGCTTAGACAAGTGACTTAACTTTACTTTTCTCATTTGCAAAATAAAGGTGTGGGACTAGATGAGCTTTAAGATACCTTCCAGCTTTAATGCTATGATCCTATGGCATGATCCTTTTCCTTCCTGCTAGTGGCTAAGGCCAAGAGGAAAGTCGCTCAAGGGGGTGGTAGCAGAGGGGATGACTAAAGGATAGGAGCAGACTGCTCCTGGCTATATCTTGCTCATAGAAGGGAGAGGAGTTAGGATGGGTAGGAGGCAGAGGATAGTGGTTGGCAGGGTGCCATCACTGCTGTCAAGGAGGGTGACTCAGATCCCAGCCTAGCATTAGCCTGCTCAAGCTAAGTAAGCTGTTTCCTTAGCTCTCAAGGACTAAGCTCACTGCCATTCACTCCTCCATTCTCCCTCTCTCTCTCCCCACACCCAATACTCCCCACTAACTCTTGGGTAAAGATGTCTAGAAATTATAGCACAGGATTTAGAATTGGAGGATTCTTAGGAAATCTGCTCACTCATTTTAGAGATGAGGAAATGGCCTCAAAAAGGTGAAGAGATTTGCTCAAGGACGCACAGGTAACAAATGAGAATTTGAACCCAGATTCTTTGAGTTGCTCATTTTTGAACAGTACAATTATCTCCTAAAAACTAGAAAACTACTTATTACAACTCTCCCTTCTTGATGGGGATGGGGGGCTTCTTGGTCATAAAGAGTCAAAGTATTTCATAAGATAGATATCCCAGAGTATCAAATAAGTTCTATGATTTACCCAGTCTCTCTGGTTTTTGATAATAAAATCAACCCTTAGTAGTTGAAAAATGCCCTCTTCAAATGGAATTCATAATGGGAAGGGGAAAAGGGGGAGCGAAGTTTTTTGTTGTTGGGGCTGCTAGGTGTCTCCAATGGATAGAGCCCTGGGTCTTGAGTCAGGAGGATATTAGTTCAAATTTGACCTCCGATACATTCTACCTGTGTGACCTTGGGCATGCTCCTTAATCCTATTTGCCTTAACTTCCTTATCTGTAAAATGAGCTGGAGAAGAAAATGGCAAACAATTACAGTATCTTTGCCAACCCCTCCCCCCCAAAAAAAACCCCAAATGGGGTCATGAAGAGTCAGAGGAGACTGAAATGACTAAACAACAACAATAACAACAACAATGGGAATTTAGATGGTTGAACTTGGGCAAATCATTTAATCTCCTGTTATCCAAGTTTACATCTCTGTAAAACATAGATAATAGGGTTTGCATAGCAGTTTATAGGTGCTTCCATAAAATTGTTTATTTTGGTTATGATGCAACTAGGGCATTTCTATGTAATGGAAGAGCAGGGAGCACAGATCCTAATATGAATAGTTAGGGCTTCCATGTTTCATTCCTTACTGCTTCAAAGGGACATGGAGTGCCCAGCTTATTATCTATCCCAGTTTCCTACTCTGTAAAGCAAGGATATCAGTACTGATAACTGACATTATAAAGCACCTATAATAAACCTATTATAAAGCATTATAAAGTTTTTACCAATCACTCACATATATTTTCTCTTGTAATATTCTTTTGTAATACAAATAATTGTAACATTTAAAACAACCCTGGGGGGTCAGTCTACACAATGAATGTTATTAAAAGGATTGTTAATGAATGTCTAGAAAAGGAAGCAATGATCAAAAAAGAGCTAGCTTAACAAGTCAAGTCAGATGAATCTTGTTTCCTTTTTTTTTTGACAGTGTCAGTAGACTGGCATATGAGGGAAATGCAAAGGGAAGAAATTGAAGAGAAGATTCAGACTTGAGAAAAAGGGAGCTTTTATCTTAGTTGGATATATATCAAATTGCAATGGGCTGCCTCAGAAAGTAGCTACTTCTCACTGGAGTTCTTTAAGCACAAGTTGAGTACATTTTATACTCTTATTCAGATTTAGTTTGAACTAGATGACCTCTGAGGGTCTGTGATTCTTGGATTCCCATTTTACAAATATGAAACCTAAAGCACAGATACATTCAGTGGCTTACTCAAGGTCACAATTCCTAGGTGTCAGCACCAGAGCCAAAAATTCAACATAGTTCCTTGGACACTCTCTTTTCTACCAAACCCAACAAAAAAAGGCAAAAGAATCCTTTTTCCATGAAGCACATTAGACTATGAGAGAGGCAACATGCTGTGTGAAGGAAAAGACCTCCATCCTTTTGCAATCCAATGGTGGGCGTCACAGAGTAACGTCATACCTAATGGCCTGGCGTCCCCTGGTGTCCATTGGCAGAGAAAGGAGCTAGTGAGATTTAAAAGTGAGAGAAGGAGAGAGTCTTTTTACTTCTCCTCTTGATCTATGGTGAGCCATGCTGTGGCATAGACAAAGTCTTAGCTTGCCAAATGTAAAATCAGTTCTTTTCAGGCTCATCTTTCCTTAAAGGGAATCTCTCTCTCATTTTATTAATTTTATTAATAAATTATTATAACTCTGTCCAGACCACCCTTTTTATTTGTTACAATGCAGATAATATACACATGAGATATATGTATATATCCACTGAGTTACTAGAAGGTAATGCTATGTGTGTAAGTACATATAAATATATATAATAATATATTATGATCATGTAAATTTATTTGTATGAATATCTATATCTTCATGCATCTTTGTATGTATGTATGTATTTATGTGTGTATGTATATATGTATCTCTATCAATCTCATTACATTCTAGTAACTTAATGGGTATCTTTAAGCTAAAGAAAGTCTATTTAAATTAATCCTTTCTGATGACAGAGCAAGAGGAAATGTACTTTATGGTAGCAGGAGGGATGCAGGTAGTGGTATGCTGGAATTGGCTTTTACAGATTGCTACATTTTCACTGCGAATATTCACACCTTGGAAATATGGAAATGCTGTAGATCAGGGCTCAATGTTTTGTTATTGTTTGTCTAGATTTAAACTCATGAAGAAAATCTCAATAATGTAAATTAAACTTGAGTGTTTCCTGCATACATTTTTTTGAGAGCCAATTGTTAAATGCATATTTACCAGCACATCCATAGATAGAGCCTAAATGTGGAGAAGTACTTTCTAGTTGTTGGTATTAGGGATTATAAAATATGTCATTAAGAAAATAGAATAGTCTTTCCTAAAGGCTTAAGGCTTTATTTAATGCCTATTCATCTTGGATGACTGAAGTATAGGTCTTCCTGGTGGCAAAGGTTAGAGGAAATTTCTTCAGAAAGGGTCTAGTTCGAGTAGGACAACATCATATCATAAGAGAAAAGTGCTTGTAGCTTCTTGGGAGAAAAACTTGGTGGAAAATCACAAAATGCTATTACTCAGAAATGAGTGGTTTTGGATACTGGCATGAATGCTTAAAAGGGGATTCTATTTTGTAAAGACACCTCAGAGGGGCCTGTGGTGCTTGTGGGTAAGGAAATGGTCAACTTATGAGGAAAAGGAAGAGATGGCCCTGTCTGCATGAAACTACGAAAGAAATTGATTCAGAATCTAATTCATCTTATGAGCCAAGTTGCTTCCTGAGGCTCTCCGTTCACAATAATCCTTGTTTACACAATGAGCTAATATAAGCATTCTCTAGCATCAATAAGGGAGAAACTCAAATTGGCCCCCTGCAATGGCAGGAGAACTACTGTTTGACTTTGGTTTCATTGGGCAATGAACCTCAGTCTGTCAAACAAACCAGTATTTTACTTAAAATAACCCTGTAAGGCACATCGTGCAAGTACTATTTCTCATGTTTCACACACAGATGCTAGAACCAGGGTTCAGAGACATGTAATGATTTACCAGATTAGAGTGACAAAGCTAGGTTATGACCAAGGTGGGACTCAGACATACCTTTGGTCCACTGCTCTGTCCATGACATCAATACTTTTGCATACTCGGATATCTATATACTCAGACATCTGCATTGCATATTGTTTAGAATATGGTTTGGTTGATTCCTGAGTCATATAAAATCTAACAGAGTATTTTTGTGAAGGAGGGAGAGTTACTTTAATGAATAATTAAGTGTTTTTTTTTTTTGCTGGCATGAATTTGTATACAATAGATGGTGTTAACAATATTTCTCTGAGGAAAATAATTATCCTAGCGGTCTTAGACATCTGCTTAGAAGGTCTAGTTTGGTCTGAGGGATAGGTGGACAAGATAGGACTAAACTTCAGTTGTTAGGTGGTTTGGAACTCATTCTCTTCCTCTCAAAGAAGAGGTTGCTAATCTCCCTCATCCCCAACCTCCCACTCTTTCACCCAGCTTCAGACCATTGAGGTTCTTTTGGATTGTCCAATCATACAGGAAGCTTTAACAGTTTACATTTCCTCTTGGTTACCAATCCTACCATGCTCAAAATTGCCTTCATTGCTACCATTAGCATCACCAATATCACTCAACATTTTATTAAATGCCTATTGAGTAGCCAGCCCTGTGTTAGATGAATATTTGGTATCTAGTGGGTATACAGGTTACAATCTGCTTTGTGTCATTGTCTTTGAGCCACAGAATATTGGTTTGGGAAGGGATCAAATCCCCTCCTTTTACAGCTGAGGAAAATTAGGCCCAAGGAAGCCCATATTTTTCAGTGACAAGAGATAGGACTTGAATCCTTTTGTATTTGAAAGCTACGCAATTGCACTGATCTTGTATGTTTACATGATTGTCTTTGTATTTCTGAGTGCAATTCAAAAGCAAATGGTTCAAGATTACTTGTTTTGGGTTTAATTCAACACAGTAAACTCAACATACATTTATTATGTGCCTGGCACCAGGGATACTAAAGTATGAAATGACACAAAATATAATAGAAACACAGATGATGCAGAAAATTGTTCTGTGAAATTTTGAGAACATGACTTTATCTGGAGATATTGAAGTGGACCTTTTTTATTAGACTCTGCTAAGTCTCCATTGCAGATCACATATTTATATTTAGTGCTACCTATCCTCAGCCCCATATATTCATTTTCCCTTTATTTTTTCCTTATTATCTGTGAGTGAGTGTGTTAGGAGAGGATATTTTAAGGGGCTTTCCCAACTCTGATATATCTTTCTAATTAGTAACTGGAGAACTGGTTAAAGCATTGTTGATGCCCAAAAGAATTCCAAGTTTGTTTTGAAGAACTCTGGGCAAATCACAGCTGAGAGAAGATGAGGAAGAAAAATCAACAGTTAGAAACCTGCCCATTGTAATCATGGATCCACAGGCCCAGAACTTTGAAACACTTTGCAAGAGCATTTTACAATCCTCTTAACCCACGATGAGCTCATTGATGGCTTCATTTTGAAACTTTTAATTTCTTGATTTTGAACTTGATGCTAATTGGGGCTCAGATGAAACTGCATCTGTTGCTACAGTTATGTGAAGAGTTAAAGCAGAACCAGAGTGATTCCAAGAGAATGTGAAGGACAAAGTTTGGGTTGTTTGTTTGTTTTTTTTTTTTTTCAGATGTAAACTATGAGTTTTGTGTTAATTATACTTTTTGAGACTTTATTTCCACATCTACAATACAGGTATGAATAATACTTGCCTGACTTACACACATCTTTTGGGGATATTGTAAAGAAAGTGTTTGTAAACTACAAATTATAATGATAATAATGAAATGGCTCAGCTCTTTAAAGTATGATCCATTTGAGTGAATGAAAAAGTATGTATTAAGTGACTACCGTGTGGGATGATGCACTGTACTAGTTACCAGGGATACCAAGACAAAAATAAGATAGCTTCTGCCCTCTCTTCTAATGGAGAGAGGACACATAGGCAGCTAGATGGATAAGTGGCTAGCCTGCTGGACTTGTAGTCAGGAAGACCTGAATTCAAATCTGGCCAAGTCACTTACAGTTTCTCAACCTCAGATTCCTCTCTGTGAATAAGGATAATTTAATAATAATAATAATACCTACCTGAAAAGGCGTTGTGAGATTCAAATGAGCTAATATTTGTAAAGTACTTTTAAAACTTTAAAGCATAAGGGAGTGTTGACTAAGGAAGGTATTTTTCTTGGGAAGGAGGAAGGTCAGAAGAATGGTGAGCAATGGTAATATTGATTGATTGCTGGTCTCAAAGCAAGATGTGGTAGGTGGGATGGAGAAAGGAGTTGGCTCCATGTCAGATGGTGAGATATTTGGGTCAAAGCATGGCTTGAGGGTAGGTGGATATAATGGGTTAGATGAATTAGCATTAATTCACTCATCAATCAGAAGGTTCATCCCCAGGGAGGAGTTCCAAAGCTGAGAGCATTAACTTTCCCAGGGAGGGAGGGATGATATATGGAGATCTGACCCAGAGGGTGCTCTTCCAGGTGAGCAAAGGGAAGCAGTGGCAGGAAAGACAGTGAGATGCTTTGGTCCCTTGGATGTGAAGCCTAGTCTAGGGCCAGTTAGATAATAGAAGGGTAGAAGAGCTTGCTTTTTATTAACTTATTAATCAAGACAACTAGGGCTCAAGGTAGAGGTTTTTCAGTTCTTGGTTGATCCAACTCTGAATAGATCCAGGATGTCCCTTTTTGGATTCCATAACTTAAGGATGATGGGAAATGGCCTTGAAAAGGTATGAACATTTCCCTGCTGGGGCTATATTCCAGTCCTCATATCATGAAACAACTGGATGAGATCTGAATGGGGTTTCTATTACCTACTTATATTCCAACTAAGCCAAAAGTGTTTCTGAAGCATTTTTAGGAGAATCCAGGCATACCAAAAAAACTAAATGAGCTGATATGAGTAGAATATTTTTGTTAACTGAATCTTCTGGTTATCGGAAGATTTGATTGAAAACGCCCATGAAAATCTTTCTGAAATCTATGCTTTCACTTTCTTGCCTTAGCACATTTAATAAGTGTAATTGAGCATAGTTGAACAATTAGGCATCTTATAGAATTTTAGTGTGATCATTGTAACTCTGCCTACTTATTGTCGAGGACGAAAAAGAATAATATTCTAAATATGACTTTATTAGTTATTAATTAGTTAATAAATGACTATTAAAACCATTATTCAATAATATTTTGAAATATTATTATAAATACTTATAAAAAACACTTTGCACTGTGATTAGCACAGAGTCTAGCACAGAGTAGGCACTATATAAATATTTTCCCCCTTCCCTCTCCCCTCTTAACAAATGGGATTCTGTTGATATCACTGATTTGCCTAACAGACAGACCATTGTGATTTCACTGTTCTAGTGAAATAGCTGGGAAGGCATTGGGTTGCAGGTTGGCCCTACTTGAAACTGTCATGATGGTTAGCTTGACATGGCAGATGATGGAATAAGTTAGTCTTCATATTGGTACTGGTACAGCAAGGGGGCAAGTCAGAAATACTAATACCATGCTCAGTGAAAATGCTTCAGTTCTGATCGCATTGCCTATTAAGATGGACAATCCACAAGGACACATGCAATGATCTAAAGACATGATTTTAAAAAATCATATGCCAATATTATATCACAATAGAAATATAAAGATATCTTATCAGGTATAAACAAGGGCTGCATTTTGTCAGTGATTTCATCAGATCATCATTATAACATGTTAAAGATCAGTTCAGGGAAATTATAAGAAATAGCTTCATTCCTAAGCCCAAATGAGATGAAATAAAAGCAAAGGTGGAAGGATTCCTCAAAGCTGAAGAATTAGACCACCAGGAAACAAATTTGTTTTATCCTACCGATAATAGCTTATTGCCACACTTTTCCTGCTCAGTACAGAGGAGTCACAGGTTTAGATACTCTGGGTTTGTTCTTGGTAGAGAAGCCAATAGGTGGAAGCTACCATCTGTGGGATTACAACTCTTAAGTTAGAATCTCTTCAAGTGTCATGATATCAGATAAAGATATTAAATGAAAAGTAAAAGAAGTTAAAAAAAAACAAGAGAAATGAATTTAAAAATGAGCATTTTGGAGAATGTAAAGGGGCTAACCACTGTTTTGGAGGAGGGATGGGGGCTTAAAGACCTGGAAAGTTTAAGAAGAGCTTGACTCCTATTGCGTTCAGACTCCACCAAGACTGAACCTGATCCATCTGAGCCCAGAGCTGGGTTTCTTAGTGGAAAGGGGGCACCTATGTCCCTGAATCAGAGGATTCTTTAAATTCTTTGGCTCTCTAAATTGGAAATTCTAGGGAAAACTTTCTAAACAGATCTCAGAACCTCCCTCAAAGAGATTAAGAGTCCCTTCTAAAAAAAGGTAGACAATGCACAAAGTAAATAAGATATAGATATTTCCTTCATTACAAAAGGAATGCTTAAAATACAAAAGACTCAAGATTTCTTATTGACAAAGACTTTAAAAATGACTCAGGAGCAAGGATTCATAGAATTGACTTGATTTCTATCCCCAAAGATAGAGGGGGAAAGTAGGGGCTGGTGTGGGAACAGGGAAAAGATACCCCTTCAGTGGTGAAATAAGAATAATCTATATTATTTTTGATAGGACTACTAACTAGTACAAATAATTTGGAGAGTAATGTAGTAATATGGAATCATTTACAAAATGATCATGCCATTTGACCCAGTGATTCTCTTAGTAGGAATCTATCCTAAAATCTCCATAAAGATGAAGAAATATCCTATGTATTAAAAAGGTCCCATTTATAATTACAAAAAAGATAGGAAACAAAATAATATCCAGTATTTGGAGGATGGCTGAATAAATTAGGGTATATTAGTGTCATAAAATATTATGGTACATTAAAAGCAATAAATATTATACAAGGAATTATAGAAAGACCTGTAAGAGGTGACACATAATGAAATCAACAGACCAGAACTAATTGTACCCAAATAAGAATAAGAATGAAGAAAGAAAGGAAAACAGGAACAGAGTTGAAGAAATTTCAGATAGAGATTGAAGGGAACACAAAACAGAAATGTATTTGCTGTTTATTTTTAAAATTTCTTTGGTTCTGCCTTGTCAAATGATTGTTTCTGTTACATATATTTACTTGATTTTTTTGTTAGTTAAAACTTTTATAATCCTTCTTTAAAATGATGACAAAAGCACCTCAAACCCTAGTACCCATTACCTTTTCCCAACCATTATTTGCAGGCTCCATTCTGCATATGGTTTGTGGTACTTCTCACCACTGTTTGCCCTCTTCTCTTTGTCCATCCTCTACTAAAGAGGTATATGAGGAGGGATGGGGTGAAGCTAAGGGTAGATAATTTATCTAGTCCAAGAACCTAAATAGCTCATGCATTGTTCATTAAGACTAGAAGTCTTCTTACCAGATTCTCACTGTTCTAATGAGAGATAATAAAGCCTTGTTCTGCTTATGATGGGATGGAAGAGGGGTGGTGGGCCTAAGTGCTTTTGTAAATGTTAGCATATAGAAACATGGTTGAAATCAATCATATTTCTCTCAATTATCTATCATAGCAACTAAACTATCCCTCACAGAGATCAGGAAAAAGCTTCTTGCCCTAAATTCCCCTTCATTTTGTTTAAGAAGCCCACACACCATCTTTCAGAAAATTTGTTCTTAACTCTTCATCAGTTAGGTTAATCAATAGGCAGCTCTGCTTTCTATTTAGCAAACAGAGAAATGTCTCAAAGAGGGGAAAAATTACTCTCCCATGTCTGCAGAATCATTCAGGTTAAGAGCCAGAGAGAAAGTGAACTGTTCTCCATCTTTATCCTCTGCTCTTGCTCCCTACCCTTTGATGATGATCCCTATGGCAAATGGTTAGATACCTGAGAAGAGCAAGGAAGAAAAGCGGTAAATTTGGGAATTCTAAACTTCCCTTTTCTAGGGCCCATCCTGCTTCATAAATCTTTATTTGTGATAATTAATTCATCTCAAGTAAGTCAATTACTGCATGAAAGTGTTAAGAAGTCCTCTTGGGCTTTTTGAAATACTTTTAGAGAGAACAGATAGCATCATGTTCATTTAGCACTTATTAGCACTATGGCCAACTCCCTTAGAGCTTGGGCATTCTCTGACTCTTGTTTGAGTCATGGCTCAATTTCTTACTAGTTGTTTAATCTTGGGTAAGTCATGTAAGGCATCGAGGTGGAGCAATGGATAGAGCATTGAACCTGGAGTCAAGAAGACTCATCTTCATAAATTCAAATCTGACCTCAGACTAGTGGAGAAGTCACTTAACTTGGTTTGCCTTTGTTTCCTCATCTATAAAATGATCTGGAGAAAAGGAAATGCTAAAGCACTCCAGCATCTTTACCAAGAAAACTCCAAATGGGGTCATGAACAGTCATCTAAAAATGACTGAACAACAACAAAATCGCATAATATCTGTAGCATTAAATTACTTCTAAGGTCTCTTCCAGTTCTAAATCCTAACATCTTATATTGAGGGCAGGGCACTGTCAAAGGTATGGCTAGGGTAGCATAAGTTCAAAGGTGTCATTCAAAAGTGTCAAATAAGTCAAAGGTGTTCAAAGTTAAAAGAAACAAGAAACAAGACATCAGGGAAAACTTTTCTCTCCTTATTTGTTTTATGATAACAACTGTAGGAGAAAAACATGAAGTATTTCAGGATTTCCTCATAGTAAAAAGTTATTAAACATTAGGAATTACAATCAGAGTAACAAACAGTAATAGAGACTCATCATTTTAGACCTGGAAGAGACCTTAAAGGTGCAACTCCCCTTTCCCCATTTCCCCATTCTTATCTTCTTATCTCCCTTCTCTCTCTCTCTCTCTCTCTCTCTCTCTCTCTCT